>NC_057763.1:39561715-39885862 GCF_010389155.1 Erigeron canadensis
ATGACTGTCGCGCATTGACCTCTGTACTATATAAACGCCCCTTTTTCACATTTCACATATCATCATATCATATATTTTTTATAAAAATTTACAACATCCTAAAAATCAATTTTAATTTAACAATGTGTGGTGGTGCTATTCTCGCTGATCTCATCCCTCGTTCTTCTCGCCACCCAAACTCCACCAGTGTTTGGGGCAACTCCTCCGTATATGCGTCATATAAGCCCAGCAGCCCGTTTGAATCTGAATTTACCCACTTTGCCACTAATGAAACTACTACTCGTAGTGTTCATAAACGACCTCCTTATGCTTCAGGTACCAATTTTCATTTTCTATGTCATTTACTTAATTTATTACATGTATCTACTAATTAATACAAGCTCCACCCATTGACCCATATGCATTTATATATGCACGTTTTGCATGTCATTGTGTATATACTCCATGATTTAATATAATTGTTATTATTTCTAAAAAAAAAACAGGGGATGATGTGTATGAAAAAGACCGGAGGGGCAGTAGTAAAAAAAGGAGGCAGATGAGGAAGAATCTATACAGGGGAATCAGGCAACGTCCATGGGGGAAATGGGCGGCTGAGATTCGTGATCCCCGGAAAGGCGTGAGGGTCTGGTTGGGCACATTCAACACAGCTGAAGAAGCCGCCAGAGCTTACGATAAAGAAGCTCGAAATATTCGAGGAACAAAAGCCAAGGTTAACTTCCCTAATGAAGAAATTGTACTAATAGATTCTTCTAATAATTACACCACTATCAATCTTGATCATAACAGTAACTTCGGGTTTGCTTTTCATGATAATAATAATGCTACTCAAGCCATTGATTCGGGTTCGGGTTCGGGTGATGTGACGGAAGTAGCTGAGGAGGTGAATGATGAGATACAGACGCTATCGGAGGAGCTGATGGCTTATGAATCTTATATGAAATTTTATGAGATTCCATATCTTCAAGGCCAGGCCGCGGTGGAGACTGCGCCGATTGTTGTTGACGGTGGTAGTTCGGTGGAGCTTTGGAATTTCGACGACGATGGTGTTTTGTAATATATAAATACTGTATTTTAGTTATATTAATTTGAAGTAATTTACTAATTTAGGTATTTAATTGGTGTCTGTTTTTCTGATTATATATCATCGAAACAAAATTGTAATATTTGATTTGGTATAAATAAATAAACATCTTTTTATGTCGAAAACACAAGCCGGTCTCTTTTACTTTTTTTAGCAAAATTTTAAATTAGTAGTAACGGAATAATTTTGTGTTATTGAGGTTATTTGGGGCATATAAAATTATAAATGTTACTCTACGCATTATTCTTCCACAAATAAGGCAATAACTACTTTTTCTTTTTTCGCCGTTGTGTCACATTAATAAATTTGTATTGACATGCATATAATATATCTTGGACTTTCTTCGTCATTTCTAAAGAGATGTCAAACGCTTTATAATCTTAATTAGTCTCTCGTTATTGTATACGAGTAACTAAAATTGACTTGTCAAAAGTTAAAAAAAATTAATATGAAACTTGATCATAACAGAGGCCACACGAACTGCAAAGCGTAGCATTCAACGAGGACGTTGAACTACTCAACTTTTTTTTTCCTTACGGTAAAATTTGAACTCACGGTAAAATTTGGACTCAATGACATATATCATTTGATCCTTATATACCCAATAATTTCATATATAAAGAAAATTCATGCTGGAAAAACTTTTAACTTAATTCCTAAAAACATTTTGCTCACATTAAGATTTGAACTTAACTACTCAATCTAGAAAATGATTTATATCTGTTATTTGACTCGTGTCATTAGATTTAATTTGCTTATGTCAAAGTCAAACTGGATCAAGAAAGATAAACAAAAAGTTTTAAATTTAGATATTAACGAATTATATGATTATGGTTAAATAATCATGGTTAGTACTTGGTAGTAACTTGGTAAATGATTACTTTCGGACGTAAATAGTCCAATATTTTTGTATCTTCCGTCCGACAAGAATATTCATGAAAACCTCATTACGTTAAATTAAAGAGTCGTTGAGATGCCGGTCAAATATTAATATTCCACTTTTTCTTTATTCAATGTTTGGATTTGAAAAATGACTATGTAATTAATACTTCGTTAATATTACAATTATTAGCATAATATAAAGCAGCAAGTTGCATATATATACTTAACTATAATGGCGTTTTTGTTTTACCTTTTATAAGTACATGGTTTTGAAGAAAAACCACCAACGTTGATTAAGACAAAAATAAAAGAAGAAGAATAGGGAGATACAAATTAAACAGAGAGAAATGGTATATTTTTAAAATATCCTTAATAATCCTCATCCTTTTAATGCCATTTCTTAATGTCATGAATAAATAATAAGTGTAATTTGTTAAATCTCTTTAATAATTTGATCCTTCTATTAACAAATGTCATGGACGATGGTTATAGAATTAAAAGGAATTATATATTAAGATAGCTTCTTAATAAAATATATTATTTCCGTTAAACAAATTATCAAACATCAAGAATAACTAAATGTAGTAATTTTGAAAAGTTTGATGTACAGTGCAATAAAAAACTATAATCATGTACAAATTTTAAAAATGAACCAGACAAATGTTTTAATAAAGAAAATTATGATGCAAACGTTTATATCATGCATGTAACTTTTTTTTTATTATTATTAAAATAGTTGTCTAATAAATGAAAATATTATGTTAGTACAGTAGCAATTAATCTCTACTTTTTATGCAAGTTTTTTTAAAGATAAGTTATATAAAAACGTCCATTACAATAATATGGTGTGATATGTACAATTTTAAGAAACGACGCCTATCTTAACTCTTAACTCATAACTATTTTGTGAGTATAGTTTGAAAACAAAACTATGTTTAGTTGTTTACTATGGGTACATGAGAAGGCGGCGCCCACTGGTTTGGCCTTTGAGGTGTCTTCGTTAATTACTTTCGCTGTTCTCATGCTATACGGCTATACGTGCTGAACCTGGTCATGCTCATGTGTAGAGATGGAGCCAGAAATCTTTTTATAAGGGAACAATTTCGAAAGTTGTTTGTTATACTTATAAAAGTCGTACTTGAGAATGCAAAAAAATTAGACCCTTAAAAGAATTTTGTCCCCCACACCGGGTGTAACATTCATATCTTAAAAATGTCAATTTATTTTGAAAAATAAAAAACTGCACATGTTGGACAAGGTGTTATTAAATGAAAATGTATTTAATCATAATGCAAAAAACCTGATAATAATAATAATAATAATAATAATAATAATAATAATAATAATAATAATAATTAGCTTCTATATATATCTTTCTTACATAACTATCATCATTATTATAATTAGTTATTTGTGATAAATATATATAATAATTTGAAAGAAAATAAATTTTCCACAAACGACGTACTACACATTTACATAATCAAAAAAAAAACTTTTTTCTTTAACCTAACTTCATTCTTTTGATTAGAAATCAAAACAACTCAAGTTTTTTATTCTGCCTATGGAGAGATTTATCTTAACATTAATGTTTCGATGACCAATGATTTTCAAAGAATAAATTTATAAAAACGAATGTAGCATTTGTATGTATTTCTTATTTGTTTTTTCTTATTTTTAGAAAAAAGTACAAATATACCATTTAAATTTTGAAAGATTACATTAGGGGGAGGGAGTGGTCGCGGGAAGGTGAAGCGGGGAAGCGGGGCCACGCGAGCACACTGTTGCTGGCGATTACCCGCAAGAGAGAGGGTGTTTTTTTCAGTGAAGAACCCCGATGGGGGGAAGAGAGGAAAGAGAAATGGGGAAGGAGAGAGGAGAGAGTTGATTAGAGGAGAAAGAAAGTGATGAGGCCCAATTCTTTTTTATATTTTTTTAGTTTTTATAGATTATGATATTATATAGTAAATGATGAAGTGGAGATGGGGGAAGATGGGGGGAAGTGTCGCTAGTGATTTGGGAAAGATGGAGGAAGATTGGGAAAAATTGAGGTGTCAAGTTTTTATTGGTTAGTTGGGGGAGGATGGGTGACCACTCCCTCCCCCCTTGTACCAAAATTGGAGTGTGCCAGGTGACCCTACTGCCCTATAATAGCTCCGTCCATGCTCGTGTCACCGTACTTAAACAAACAAGTAACAATAAGTCAATAACTTATAGGACCTTTTGTTATCATGTACCATCTTAATAATTAAAACACATCTACAATATAACTGCCCGGTGATAAATATCAATATATAAAAGTAAGTACAACCCGGTACTGTTTTTTTATAGGTTGTGAGTTTTAATACCATTTACAACATTGTACGGAAAGTTGAAAAGTAAACAGTTTGATTCCTATCTAAGATATAAAGACGGTTTCTAGATTTTATCAAATGTGAAAAATGACCTTCAGTATTGTAAAGAATAAGGGTATTAGAGTTGTGGGTCATAGTATATATTTTGTAATTTAGAGTTGTGGTTTCATCATTCATCATTGTCGGGTAAGGTGTCCCGAATGTGAAAAAAGAAAAGTAAAAATGCGTCAGACGTTTGGGCTCGTGAGATAGTAAAAGTAGTAGGCCATTATATCATGCTATCGTTAGATGCCCGGCCCAGCCCAGCCCAGCCCAAGGTGTAAACCCTAAAGAGAAGGGATTGGAATGTAGATAACGATATATCTTTTCATCATTTGGCCACAAACAAACCCTAAAAAGTTCCATCCTTTTGCAGCCAGTGAGTGAGTAGCGATGGTGTCGCTGAAGCTACAGAAGAGGCTATCTGCCAGCGTTCTCAAGTGTGGTCAAGGAAAGGTCTGGCTCGATCCAAATGAAACCAATGAAATCTCCATGGCCAACTCTCGTAATGTTTCCACTTTTTCTCCTATTCCTTCATATCATATGTCATTTATATATATATATGCCTATATGTACTGTTTGATTGATTAATAATATGGCTGTTTTTTTTTTTATAATTTTTGTTTTAATACTATTGTTTATATATATTTAGAGCTTAAGTTATGTTGGACGTATAGAACAAATATATTCTCGATGAACTAATGATAGTTTGATTATATTTTTGCCAAGTATACACAGGGATTCTGTTTATTTTGAAATTTGAAAAAAGTTATCTAATTTATGTTTGTTATAAAACTGAAATCAATAATCATGTTGATGAAAATTTTCAGCTGCTTATAGTTTGTTTGTGTTGGATAACTGCAGGTCAGAACATTAGGAAGTTGGTTAAGGATGGATTCATCATCAGGAAGCCGACCAAGATTCACTCTCGATCACGTGCTCGTAGAATGAATGAGGCCAAAAGGAAGGGCCGTCACTCTGGATATGGTATATATGTAATTTTTTCCCCAGTTTACTAATGAAAAATCAGACTGATTTTGTATATTTTATATGTAAGTGTCCCTTTTATATTCAATTGTTTCTGATAGTGTAATTGTGATGGGGTTTAGGTAAACGTAAGGGTACCCGTGAGGCAAGGTTGCCAACAAAGATCTTGTGGATGAGGAGGATGAGGGTACTTAGGCGATTGCTTCGCAAGTACCGTGAGTCGAAGAAGATTGACAAGCACATGTATCACGACATGTACATGAAGGTTAAGGGTAATGTCTTCAAGAACAAGCGTGTGTTGATGGAGAGCATCCATAAGTCCAAGGCTGAGAAGGCTAGAGAGAAGACTTTGTCTGACCAGTTTGAAGCTAAGAGAGCTAAGAACAAGGCTAGCAGGGAAAGGAAGCTAGCTCGTAGGGAGGAGCGTCTAGCTAAGGTATTTTAGCGTAGCCTACTTTCTTTAGTAATGAATAGTTGATATTATGTGGATATTGGAAAATTAACTCATGTATACAGTCATGCAGATTGGTTGTTTTGGGTTATTGTGTTTCTTATATGGGTCAAATGGGTTAAGCTAATGAGTTAACTCTGAAGGGAATAGGCTAACTAAGATAGATTGTGTCTTGAGTTTAGAATTATGTTGAAGTATCTGAAACCTCGTATAATGGACAATGTATGCTGTGTGCTATATCATCGTTTGTGTGCCTAGGTCCAACTTGAACCATTTTGATTCTAACATGTCCATTTTTTCACAATATGTCATTTGTTACATATACATAAACAGTTATTTTAAATCCTATCATTTAGTTGTTTTCTTCAACATCTGGACCAACTTGGCGAAGCATATTTTCATAATATGAAGTCCCAATTTTCTTGATATTAATGTTATTTTATTGTATGCAGGGACCACAAGAGAAAGTACCCGCACCAGCCGCTGCTCCACCAGCACAACCTGCACAGTGAGTGTTGATTAAACATCTGCATCCTAAATTTATTTGATATTGTTGGTTTTTATAGGTTATCATTATTTTTATTTGTTTCAGGCCATCAAAGAAGTCAAAGAAATGAGATCTACATGGAAATGTCGGAGATTAAGAAAGTTGATAATGTTATGGATCTTGAAGTTTTGTTCTTTGACCTGCTGCTCTGTTTCGTTTTATTTGTAAACGGTTTTATTAATGGGATTAAACATCATGACATGAAGTTTTTATTCATAGTTTGTTGGTTGCTTGTGTTTCTGCTCGTATTTTGTTGGTTGCTTGTGTTTCTACTCGTATTTGTGTCTGGCAATGCCTTTGTTAAATCAGCTTACCCTTTTTTTGCCACCCAGTTTTTTAGTAACTATAAATGCAAATGTTTTGTCTCGGAGTTACTTTAGTGTGTTCATATTAATCACAAAAGAACCATATTTTACGTTTGTCGACTATATTGATGTTTAGTTATTTATCTGTCTATTTCCCTTTTTGCCTTCCAAATCTCAAAGCATAATACTGTTCGAGAGGTGATGCAACACTTAAGTCCTGGTGTGGTTTGAATGGTTCGCCAGAAGTTTTTAATTTTCTGAGCACTTGTAATCATGCTTTAGGTGTGACAAAAATGGTTTTAATGTTCTTTGAAGATGTTTCCTCTTTGCATATGGCAATATGTAAAAGTTTAGGGGTAAGTAAATGAGTAGCATTAATGATGAAACCATGTAGTAGGATGTTTTTCTCGAGGATTTAGGTAGCATATTGATCCGAATGTGTAAGTCGATGTTTACATAGGTAATTAGGCATCTTATGGAGTTATATGCACCTACATCTTATTGCGTTCTGCACACATCAGTATGCATACTACATGCTCCGCTGGATGCAAGCATGTGTAACAGTTACTAAATGCTTCACCGGAGTTCTTGCAGCTAGTTAGACTTTTTCTGCTTCTATTCTTCATTTGATAAATGACCAGAGCACTGTGATTTTACACAATCATCCTGGAAGTTCTTTCGATATCAGTGATTTTGGAAGCAGTCTCACTAAGGTAATTAAAGTTAATGATGATGTTAAGCCTTTATATTCACAGTTTGGCTTTTTACTTGTGTAGCCTATACATGTACAGGTCCACCGAGGAGCTGGGACGGCTACAGGGGTGTATCCCTATCGATCTGTTTAGTGCTTTCTTGGTTGTGTTTGAATTCCTTCTCTTAGATGGATTTTTGTGGTGGAACATAAAAATTACATAGTCCTAAAAAACGTAGAGGTAATTTGTAACACCTGAAAGTCCAAAAACATTATTTTGAACCAATACCTTCAGACTACAAATTAAAAGTTCGAAACTATGATCGTATATGCTATATTAGACGGGAGAACTCATGGTAGTTAAATCACATTCCTAGTTAAGCTTCAAGAAGCTATGATAGTAGATACTCGTACTAAATTTCTTTATATATATATATATCATATATCCACTCAAGATACCATTCTGCATTGCACTTCAATCAAGTAAGATACAATGTAAGATTATGATACAAGTGACTCTTAATGCCTCTATAAATCTACTCACAAATACAATATGGTAAACCCAATATTCTTTTTACCATTAACCTCTTCTTTAATTTAGGTTACAATGCGTGTATACGTTGACTCTCCTCTTTGTTAGCACCTTTTGAATCAAATGTATGTGCGCTAAAAGCTACATACTCCTATTGTAAAGTGGGAATGAAGCAGCCACTTTGTAGTCCTCTCTCTCAAACTGTCTATGTTGGATAAGTTCACCGCTGCCTTGATGGGGTCTTGCTTTAGGAAACATTTGAGGGACAAGTTTTTGCATGGTGGGGTCGTTCGGATAGTGACCTAATCTAACAAGGAAAGCAACTGTAGTACCCTTGCCCAAACCTCCACTCTCGACCCAAATATGACCTCCCATCAGAATTACAAACCTGAAAATGAAGTATAGTTGTTGGAACTTGAACAAAACAATACAGGAAAGGGTATTTCAAAAGCAAAATCTCGACTATATGATGGTTTTTAATACCTTTTGCAAATTGCGAGTCCAATACCTGCACCACTAACACTTCGGTTGGAAGCACTGCGTGGCTCTGAAAATTTCGTAAAAATGTGTGGAATGTCTTGTTGTTTAATGCCAGATCCTGAATCCTTAACCTGCATCAATAGATCTTGTGCATGAATAGAGGTTTATGAATAAGAGTAAAACTCTCTTTGGCAAAATCAAATCCTTTTGTAGAGGTAATAATTTCAGCCTACTGAGTTGATTCAGGTCATGTTCTAACCCTAATAGGTCAAATAGACAAAGTTAAAAAAACTTGGCTAAAAATGGAACAGTTCAAGCAAGTAAATGGGTTTGCAAGTCGTCACAGTTAATTGAATCTTTCCCACCTTTTAATGTATGCAAACTAGTAAAAAATAAATTGCAAACGGGTAATATTAGAGCCGTTCTACCCATGAACAGTGTTGGCGAGTCAACCATACCAGCCCTTTTAATGTTAACATTTACCCATTTTGACCCATTACATAACCCACTTGGCCACTCATTTTGCCAATATTTTATCACAAGATAATAGAAATACCTACGTTAAATAAAATACTGTGACACTCAGGAAACAGTTGGTCCAGCAAGTCAGATATACTAACCTGCACAAGTAGGTAGAACAGACCATCACTCAAAGTAGGGAAGAATTCAGGTGTTTGCCACTCTTGTAAATACTCTGGGCTCAAAATGGATGCCTGAATCGAAACATGACCTCCTTTGGTGAACTTAACCGCATTGCCAACAACATTTAAGACTATCTGTATAAGTCGTTTTTCATCACCAATAGCAAAAGCAGGTAGGTCCAGATCACAATTCAATGCCATGGATGTGTTTTTCACAGATGCAATGGGATTAATCAATTTCATTACCTACAAACAAAAATCAATTGTAATGAGCCTATTTGTACATACATATATATTCATACCGAAGAGTTTAAGTTAGAAGGAATGGTTGCAATATTAAATCATTTACTTATGAATGGGTCGGTATGGGTTATATTTTAAAGTCAAGTTTGTAAAAATAAAAACTCAAAAGAAAACAGATCATATAACTATTGTAATCATACTTAAGAGTTATAACAAAATATACTAGAATAAAGTTATGCAGACTTTAAAGTGAACCGAAACAAACCCCACCTGTATAAAAGGAAACAAATTTTAACCCTAGTTTGGTGTGACTTATTACCCAATCTGCCCATACATTTCGCCACCTCAAGCTACAAATTACCTCTGTGAACAACCCGTGAAGGTCAAAGACTTCATGTTCAAGTTCTAGGCTACCATCCTCTAGCCTAGAAAGGTCAAGAACGTCATTTACGAGTGCAGCTAGAAGGTTGCTACTTTTAAGGATGGTCTCTATCATGGCCCTTTGATCTGGATTAAGCTCGGTCTCCAAGAGAAGTGACGAGAGCGCTATAATTGCATGCATCGGAGTTCTCATTTCATGATTCATGACAGCCAGGAAATCGTTACGAGCATGAATAGCCATCTCTGCTTCTTGTCGGGCCACATTCAAAGCGAAATTTTGATCTGTGAGCTGATCGCGAGCTCGCATAGATTCTTCTAGGATTGCAGCATGAGAAAGAGCAACGGCGACCTAAGCAATATGTCACAATAAGTTCAGCACTTGAAATAAAAGAAAAATGATGCAAAACTCAAAATCAATATGTATCTCTTGATTGACTTTAGAATGAACAACAAAGGACATGACACTCTAAAGGATATGCAAAAGCAGCGCACCTGGTCAGCAACAACGGTAACAAGATCCAGTTCATGGTCGCACCACTTTCTCACACCATTCAGAGGAAGAATCAAAACCATCACAGCATAACTTTTTGCAGAATGATCAGGCCAATTATCAATTTCAAAATTGGAGAGATGCAAAAGAGGAACACGGACAGCAACAACTTCAGGCGGAATGTAAGATCCAACAGAGGTTCTAATCCTAGCGAGTGGACAATTAGGCGGAATCGTTATAGCTTTAGCACTATTGAACACCTCAGTGATGATGGGGAGATTATTGGGAACCGTTGACCCAAACGGTATTAGATTATGCAATGAATGAGAAAGCTGAAGAATCATACCCTTTCTTGACGGCATCCACAACGCACATTCCTCAAGATCCAAAGTCCTACCGAGCTCAATGAGCGTCGTTTTCAATATAGTGTGCCTATCTAGGGTACTTCTAATTTCATGTGTAAGCATTCTAACATGCCTTCCGGATTCTTCTTGCTTAATAATCAACCCCTTTTCCCTATCAAGATCTTCAGCTCTTTGTTTTAAAATCAACTCCCTCGTTTTAACGCTCAATAGATCAGGTATAATATGAACAAGCGTTAAAGCAGTCATACACGACACGAAAGCAGTAGACAGTTTCGCGACAGTCATAACGATAGCAACAGTTTTGGAGTGGGAGGTGAAGGTCCAAAGACTTATAAAATGGGTGGCGCCACATAGAACTATAAAAGCACCAAACTGCATAAGCACCCATCTATACGGAAAGAATGCCGATTTCTGAACAAAGTATATAAGTTCTAACGGAATCGAGAAATATGCAAACGCAATAAAGAAATCAGATATATACTGATACTTGATTAGCAGCTCATCAGCTGGCCATTGTGTCTCAAAACAATCACAAGGATCCATCCTTTCCTTCTTTTTTTGATTAACCTTCAACAAGAAAAAGGAAAAAAATATTTATTGTTTTATATATAAGATCATTATATCTAGGTAGGTTACAACTAACTTAAAAATGCAAAATATGGATCACAAATCTAACTTAAATCAAGATCATCACCAAACTATATGTGATTAATAATCCTAGCAATCAGACATTAATTAATACTTTTTCAGTATCATCATAAACAAAAGATTAAAAAAATCAGTATTATAATCAGATAAAGAAAAAAACAAGTAAAAGGATTTACCTTGAGGCAGCGCAAAGATTAAAAAACTACTACATTTAGATTTCTGGGAGTAAAAATACGAGGTTAGTTTCCTTGTAACAGAATTTTCCGCTTTCTCTGTGTGCGTGTATTAATTCAATTTCAGTTGTTGAAATAACAAATATGTGTATCTATAATTTGTTGAGTTCTATCTCCAATTTAATATTACTACAACTTTGGGTATTTTTTTGACCAAATAGCAGATTTTGCAAATGTTTTGACATACTTACTGTATAGGCAATATATAGGTTACCTAACCAACTCCTAATACACTAATATTTTTAACATTAATAAAAGATAAATGGTCTAATACTCAAATAAAAGTTAAAATAATAGTGATATATATAATTTTTATTTAACGTTTAAATATCATAAATTGAAAGCAGACAAAATTAAAATTAAATAATACGAGATGTATAATCAATAATATAACTAAAAGAGAAGGTTGTGGTACACTTGACACCCTTAATCCCTCTCCTTTAGCTTAAAACTTCTTCTTAATTAATCTTCTATTTTTTTAATAATTAAATTTAGATAAGCCGACCTTATTATTAATTAAAATCTTTTTATCTTTAAAAGTTTCACAAAGATTATATTGAAAAAAAAAATAAACTGAAATTAATATTTATATGGAGTTAATTTTCATATGTTTTCTTCTTTAGTTTTAGTATTTAATTAAATTGTGATATTGGTCATAAGGATTTAATATACTTGAATTCTAAATTTTTAGCTTTGATTAATATATTTTGAGACTGTTCATTCATTAAACGGTGCTGAACACTAATATTTATATATGAACGGATATAATATCATCACCAAAAAACATTCTAAACATTTCAAAAGGAATATTATGTTAACAAACAAACTAAAAACAATTTTTCCCAAATTGATGCGGCAAATTAGATCGATCAATTACATTTAAAATTATCTTCTCTTTTTTCATCTTATTAATAGCAAATGAGTATGTAGAATTTATCAACATAAAACTGTTCATATTTTAATATTGTTAAATTTAGTTTATGTGTATAAGGAGTCTAAAATCTAGTAACAAAATTTAAATATATCATGGTTAGTGGCACAACTACATGTAGATCAAAAATGGTCATGACGATGTCATAATGTCTATAATATTTTAGATCTCTAGTATCTACCAATATATATATAACAAGGTCCTAAATTCTTTCCTAAACAAATAGGAACCCTTGGATGAGTTCCAACTTTGATTTATAACCATTAGATCAAATTTAATTATTTCATCTTTTACAAATGACAATATTGATACTTATACTTTATATGATTAGACCAAATATATCCTTTTTAAATAAATTGAATAATGAAAAGTGTAAATTAATGGTGAAAAGTAAAAAAGTGTAAATTATAATTTTCAAATATACCCTTTTTAATTATTATTATAATATACCATAAATCAATAATATATCTCTTTTAAATAAATATTAATGATGAAAAGTGTAAATTATTGGTGGAAAGCAAAAAAGTGTAAATTATAATTTTCAAATATACCCTTCTTAATTATTATAATGACCATAAGTAAATAATAATACGTAAGTCCTTCAAATCTCAATGACAAAAATAATGTTTGAGCTAAGTTAAGCAAAATTTCTTCTAAGTCCTATTTATTTATTACATTTTTTTGTTACGAATTTTTTTCTCTTAGGTTATCATGACTTTCAAAAGAGACATACATTTTTTAAAAAAATTATTAGTTTGATGTATCTAATTTACATGAGGTGAATTTAATTTTTATCACTTTTGAAATAGTAAAGTTTTTTTTTAAACGACATACTATTCTATCACAATATTTAAACTATACGAAAAGCCGACATGAAACACAGAAATTCCAAAAACTCCCAATTAATCCATCCTATTAATTTGAAAAGTGAATTAGAACGTAGGTAGGTCCTTTTAAGGCCAACAACCTTACCAACAAAAGTTTATCTATATACATCATGAGACTTAAATTAAGAGTATGATGACTCAATTTTATAATATATAACTACATGATTGAAAAATAAATATTTTTAAAAAAATAAATTAAAATGATATACCCATTAAATTTATAAATTATATGAGCAAAGTCAAATTTTATTGTTAAGCATCAATAATACAACAGATTAAAAAATATATATTTATCTTATGTATCTTAAAATAAGTGTTAAATTTATACTGTTTTATTAAAGCTACTAAGTTATCATGGCTTCCCAAATAAAAGTAAAAATACAAACAAACAAAAATGAAAAAAACAAATTAATATAAAGAAAAAGTTATTTTATAAATAAGGTTAATCATCAATATGTAGCACATTTATCAAAAAAATTATTTATTTCATGCATTGTTTTATGTGGGGTTTTTGTTTTTTTTTTAATAGTGCATATGTAAGCCACTGATTTATCAAATCTTTTTTTGTTGTTCACAAACTTATTATAAAAATTTATAAGGCGTCAAAATTTTTGTTTCGTTTCAATTTTACCAATTTCGATTTAAAATATATCAAAAAAGTTTTGTCGGATTGTAATAGTGTTACACTCAAAATTTAAACATCTTTAAAGATACAATTCAATTGCATAACACATATTATGTCAATTTTAAAATACTAAGATGACAAACGTTTTCTTTTTATCTAGGATATAATAGGTAGCACACATTTTAGTTCCAATTCACGTTATTATGGATTTTTAACATTGTGATTTTTGTTGTTTAAAGAATAATTTTTTTTAGTTCAAATTAGTCAAAACAAATTATAAGATATATTTGAACGAACTATAACATCCGAAAGAAAATGGTTAAATATTTTGGTGACCTCTATGGGCATTATCCTATTTTTTATTATCTTTAAAATAGTATCTGAAATTTAAAATCATATTTTGGATAATTAATTATTTTATAAATTGTAAGTTAGTAAATAAATTGTATTAAAATTCGTAAAAGATTATGTATATATATCATAGAAAGTTAAAAAGTAAAAGTATACTCAATTTATGTAAACTCTTTTACGGATGTCATGTGACCTCATTAGATAGACACATTGTAGTTTAAAGTTTACAATTTGATATATGATTTTATACGATAAGGAGAAAGTATTTTTCCATCATTTTATTACTATATTAAGTAAACATGTTTTAATTATATTTAATTTTACATCGGTATTATACAAATATATAACAAACAGATCTTACAAATTATGTACAATAAAACCATTTTCAAATGATAATATTGTCATTATTCAACAAATAGTATTTATTATTAAGTTTAGACCACTTTTATACAAAAAATTATTATTAGTTTTAGACCATTATTATTTTAAAAAATTAACTATATTCGGTACAAAGTATTTTTTTTAATAATAATCTCATCATATTTAAACATGTTTAATTTTTGTTGTTCAGAAAAAAGAAACATGTTTAATTTTTAATTAATAATTATGTTATTATGAAAACTTAATATGTTTATCTCGCGTATTACGCGGGAAATTAATATAGTTATTGTCATATATTAGTGTAATTCAAAAATAATTGATACCTAACAAAACATATACTTAAAACCTCGTATTTCATCGCAACTCAATTTAACTTACTAAATTATTGGTTTATTTCGGTCACTTGAGTGATTTTCTAGTTTCATCACTTATCATGATTATATATTAAAAGTGTGTTTGATTTTGACTAGTTGGGAAATCAAATAAGTATAATATTCTGGATAGATTGGGCGGAATAAAATATTGGAGGTGCATGCATCTAGCTTCTCATAAGGGGGGCAAAAGTGAGGAAAAATGCATTGTATGTTCAGGTGGTCAAATGCGGTTAATGATTAGTTATTAAGTTGAATACATTGCATCTATATCTCATTTTAACATTTGTATTCTTTATTTCACACCGAGAAGTCATTTTTAAAAAGAAAAACAGTTATATTCTACAAAACCCACACTAATTTGGTATCCAAACGTCCTTATATATATATAAAAAATTATCTTTTGCAAGAACACTAACAAAAACCATACCCATTTAGTTATCTTTTGTAAGAACACTAACAAAAACTGTCTGAAATTTCCTTAACATTTATGTGTTGTTTTTCGCTAGGCACATGTTTTTTCCGTTTCCAAAGTTAAAGCATGTATAATATCAAGAGATGATGGGTTAGTGGCCCATTGGTAAGATCTTTGAACTTGGAAGGATCTACCTGGGTTTAAGTCACACTTCTCACATTTGTAAGGGTGAATATATAGAGGTTTTTTGAGAGTCTTGGTTTCCAGATATACGCGTAATTTAGGAGTAGGAGTAAAATAAAATACCGTTCAAAAAAATTAAAAAAATGTATAATATCAAGAATATTATACGAAAATGTGACTTAAAAGATTTATAAATCCGTCAGGTTACAAAAATATATTAGAATGTTATATTTAAGAGGAATAGGATTGGCAAATACATAAATCCTTTAGCCTAATGAATGTCTTGGACCGAAATGAAATATAAACAATGCCTAAATAGTTACATACAAACTAGCGTAAACATATAAGACGTGAACTATGGTTTTCATTATTTGGAAGATCTGGGAACAATTGGATACCGTTCAAGACTTCAAGCAATTTGCAAAAAGGACTTAAAATTAAATAAATAAATAAAAAGGCTCCTGGCATAAAAATGTTGGTGACATGTTTCTGCAACTTCACTTAAAAATTCGGTGAAGCTATAATCACTCGGAAAAATGGAGTATTTGAATGAACAGTAATCTTTTATTTCCTATTCCAACTTAAAATTAAACGGCTTCAACTGCATAAAACATGCAAGCATATTGAACACTTTGAAGCCACTCATCAATCAGAGGGACCAATCATCTTTTCTGGCACTACAAGTTGATCAAATTCTTCGCTAGTAAGCACTCCTAATTGCAGAGCAGCTTCCTGCACCAGTTCGAAATGTAAGTATTATCACTACCTCATACACTATTCAGGGAGTTGAGAGATGTACATATACTAAAAAGAATTATCCATATGCCAAACAATCTACCGTTTCTATATAGTGTAGGTATTAGGAGAACTAACATGAAGTAACTCGATTATGGATTTTTAATACTCTACCATATATACATATACAAAAAACTAGAATAATACAGCACCTTGAGTGTAGATCCCTGCTTGTGGGCGGTCTTGGCAACTGCTGCAGCATTGTCATAGCCAATTTTCTGTAGTCAAATTCCAAATGGCAATTAATACCATTCAGTTGCTACTTAGCAATGATGTATATGTATAAGCCATGGAATTATAAATTTGGACAAAAGCTTACAGGATTCAAAGATGTGACGAGCATAAGTGACTGCAAATATCAAAGAGGATAATAACATTGTAAATAATCATATTGCACTTGAAAACTAAACTACTAAAGAACACTTCATACGATCTTCCTTTAGAAAATTAGCATACCTCATGTAATAACTTTGAAATCCTATCTCTATTAGCTTGAATGCCACTCACACAGTTCTTTTCAAACGAAGCAGATGCATCGGCTAGAAGTCTTATTGACTGTAAACAATGTCAACACCACTCAGGTTATATAATAAAATATAGATCACCTGAAATATATACATTTGAGTTTGAGAGTTGAATGCTTTATATAAAAACAATTTATATTATCTGGGGTCACTTACATGTAAAAGAGAGCTCGCAATCATTGGCTTAAAAACGTTCAACTCAAAATGACCATTTGAACCACCCACTGTGAGAGCGACATGGTTTCCTATTGCCTGATATCAAACATTAATGTTAGTGAAAGAATGAGTCGATGGCAATTTTGAATGCAGGTGCTCATGCATGTTAATAAATATGGTATGTTTGCATGTGCGTTTTGAAATTAATTATGTAATACTGAATGATCACAATCTAAAAGCGCTTTAACAAAGCATGTTGCTGGAGATAGTCTCTAAATGCGCTAATGTTGTTTTTTTGAGTTGTACTAATTAAGTTTATTTGTTAACTATTTGGCAAGTTATATAGTTTATCAAACAAAGTTCTGATTATATAAGGAGCCAATAAAAAATACGGAAAATTTATAGTAACATGATCAAAGCAGGTATACTTCATACACAGTTGAAATATTCCAATTTAAGATATGATAACATACTTTTTATCAGCTATAATAGTATTTTAGTAATTCATCAGTATTTGTGTACAAAATATTCTAAATTTTGTCAAATATACAATTCTAGTAAGTAGCAATTATACTTCTTATCACTTATCAGTATTATCATTAGTATTATTTACACTAAAAATGTGAGCAAACAGTCACGCGTGGATAAGTAATCCTACTATCCGCCGGAAGACCAGTTTTGCTGCATTATGTGAAACTTATTATCCATAATATTGACTACAGACTACCAACTAATAAGAATATCGTAATCATAGTTACTTCATCAAAACACAGAAAGCTTATTATCAGGACTTCATGTTGCAAGAACCAGATAACAAGTTTTATAACGCATATCCAAACACCCTCTAAGAGTGCTACACTGTTTTTACCAATAAAACCAAGGACTCAAGTAAAGCTACATACCTGTGCACAAACCATAGTCATAGCCTCACACTGTGTAGGATTCACTTTCCCCTAGAAAACAAATATGATACACAAGGTGGATATAATTAATCAATTTGCTATTCTTTGCAGGAAAACTCTAGGATATGAACACTTACAGGCATGATGCTGCTACCAGGTTCATTCTCGGGAAGTATAAGTTCCCCGAGACCGCATCTTGGTCCACTGAAAAACCAAAAGTAAATTGAATATGAGTATCTAATAGCTATAACAATACAGAGGTTATGAAATCTACAATTTATGTACCTTCCTAAGAAGCGTATGTCATTAGCAATCTTCATAAGAGAAACAGCAATTGTGTTCAAGGCTCCACTGGTTTCAACAAAGGCATCATGAGCAGCCTGGTAATATAAAATGAGGGAAATAACATAAAGATAATGATGTTGACGTCACATAAAACCCAAAACAAATAATCCTTTTTCTTCAATAAAATGTTTACCAAACTGAACTCAATGTAAAACATGTTGCAGGAGAAATAAAACTAACCAGCGCCTCAAACTTATTTTCAGCTGTTACAAATGGTAGCCTTGTTTCAGCAGCTACTGCTGCAGCAATCTTCACATCAAATCTGCATTGATCATACATCATAATGCAAGTAGTGGTAGCAATTTCACTCATTAAATTACAAATGCATTGCTTCAGGTTATGTCTGGCTCTAACAGGTCAAACAAGTGATATATATACAAAATTAGACGAAATAAGTAGAATGTGCAGAAAGTCGCCCAAAGTGTAATGGTTAAAACATAAATCTAGTTTTACCATAAGAACATTCAATGTGTAAGACCTACGACATCATTTTATTCAAAGACTTAAATTGTCATTAAAATAATGGTTAAAACATAAATCTAGTTTTATCATATTTTACACACTAATATATTATTGATAGAAAGTTCAGATAGTTGGAAACAAAATTGTTTTGGGTCAAGGCGTGACATTTCAACCCTAACCCATTTACACAACCCACCCAACTTGCCCATTCTGCCAACTCTAAGTTAAACCAAAAAATAAGCATAAGTACCCTTTCTTTGTGTTCAATCCTGTCCCTACAGCTGTGCCACCCTGAGCAAGCTGAAAACAATAAAACTTATCAGTTAATAGTCGCATATGCAAAAAACCATCTAGTAAACAGGAAGGTGGCTTTAGCAACCTGATACATGCGAGGGAGTGTACACATGACCCGATCAATTCCGTATTTCACCTGAAACAACAAAATACGTGTTCATGACCACAAAAAAAAACTGGATTTAATCTTCGCAACCCGTTCTAAGCAAGTTTAATATCCAGAGGGGTGAACTAACATACTTGTGTGGTATATCCACTGAACTCTTGCCCAAGAGTCAAAGGTGTAGCATCTTGAGTATGAGTACGCCCAATTTTAACTATATCAGAGAACTCAGTTGTCTGTTCAAAGTGGAAACATCTTAGTTTGTATCACAGAAGATCGAAACAAGTTATGCTGTCATGCAGTTTTATATCACTTATATGGTCACATGCTCAATATGATTTAAAAAAAAAACTGACTTGTGAAAATATCTAAAGGCAGAATATACATGGCAAAATATGAACTTCAGCATATAAGTAAATACTTGATTACCTTTGCTTGCAGGGATGCATGTAACTGCTTAAGTTTTGGGATCAGTCTTGAGTTGATTTCTGTTGCAGCTGCAATATGCATTACCTACAAATAAAACAAGCAATTTTCAACAACTAGAAAATCTACAAGAATATAAAATAAGATGAATAAATTGACAACCAACGTCTTTAAAAAGCTTACAGTTGGGAATGTATCATTTGAAGACTGTGATCTGTTCACATGGTCATTTGGATGCACAAACTTGTCACCGCGCTTATGGCCAAGTATTTCAGCTGCTCTATTTGCAATGACCTATTAGAACATGATTTAAACAAAAGTTAGCATGACACTAAGAATAAAAAACTAGTATGACACTATGACATGAACGATTGAAAATGAGAAATACTAAAGTTACCTCGTTGGCATTCATATTACTTTGAGTGCCACTACCCGTCTGCCATACAACCAATGGAAAGTGATCATTTAACTTGCCATCTGCCACTTCTTGTGCAGCTTCCATTATTGCTTTCCCTATGGATGGATCAAGACCGTATTCCATGTTCACCTGTAATGCAAAACATCTCATTAGCAAAATAAACTACATAATATAGTGACTACAGTAACATGGATACTTGATAAGCATCATAACCACATCACATAGCTGGTAAATGTTGAGTAAATACTAAATAATGAATCATAAGCATGTGTTTCATTATCAGTTAATAATACAAGGTAAATTAACTTCTGGTGGAAAACATATTTTCATTTACGTGTTATCAAACAATGCTAATGACACTTTGGCTGATTTACAATTGAATCTTGATGTGAAAGAAATGCTTTGCAAGGACCTTAGCAGCACACTTTTTGAGGATCCCAAAGGAACGAATGATTGGTTCTGGCATTCTTTCTCGGTCACCTCCAATTTCAAAATTCTGCAAAGATCTTTGTGTTTGAGCACCCCATAGCCTGAAAAGTGTGGAATATAAGAAGATACAAAACCAGGTTATCTATAATAGAATGCATTAAACACAGTTCATATATTGTAGGAAAAGTTATTGCAGCCAAAATTCTTAGGGAAAAAGGTCTTCTAGTGGACTTGAACACCTAGATGACAAGGTCCATACATCTGTAGGGTGACAATATAGTAACAATTGACATGTTAAAGATTTAGGTTGTGTTTTGTATATTACTTAGAATCACCACCCGGGTATGGTTTTGATTAAAGTGTGGCATAACCGCATAGGGTATCACGTATTAAGTCCGCTTATCCAACAGCTACAAAATTACTAAAACTTCCCTAAATCCAAGTTCGTTAACCTGCAACTATGACTTCTTCCGGTTTTCAACAATGGTTTACTCCAACTTCATAGTCCATACTTCCTCTTAGTTTACAGCTTTAACAACAAACAGTAATATTGAAATCTACAAAATCTGTCATTCTATTGTAAATATGTCGATCATGATACTTCCATGACCATTTTCTCCATCTTGCTGTAACTTCATAACTCATTAACTCCATTATCCATATCACCCAGTTTTCCCAAGTCCCAACCCAATATAAAAAGTGGCCAATCAGCCGGCCCTTACACCAACCGCCGCCCTGCCAGCTGTCAACCATTGATTCACAAATTCTTTTCCGATAGTCTAGTTTAAATCTAAAGTTTTAACAGGAATCTGCGGCATCCTATTCTAGTCTTGGCTAAATCAATATCGTGATTTGGTAGATACTAGTTTTGACATCAGCTTAAGAATTCCAAAAATTTTGGTACGCATTTACTATATCAAATTTCATTTCCATCTTTCTTATGTTAGTATAGATATTGTACATGCTTTATTGTAAAAATCATATATCATATATACATAATCATATACAGATTATATATAACAACATATACAGATTAATATAAGAAGAAAAAAAAGGACTTACTTATCAGATGGGACTTGAATAGGTCCAAATGTATCTCTTTCTTCTCTAAAAGACGTCGAATAATGTCTCCAGCACGTCATCAGCCGATACGAATCAACCGATCCACGACGATATGCTTGCACCATTGTCGCCATTGCTTTTTCCAATTAATTTCACCTGATTATTATATTTATTATTAATAAAAAATGTTAACTAAATAATTCTATTAAGAATAACTAGAAGGAAACCCGCGCGTTGCAGAGGATCATGAAGATGACAAATTGCAACACAATATTTGTCTTTTGTTAGCTATAAATCTCCACGTGATAAATTGCAATTTACATTTGTTAGATTTATTTTTGATAGGGATGATCTGTATATGTAATGAAGTATGTCAAAATGTATATGTTATATAATTATTTAATCAAATGGAGTCTAAAATACCAAGTACTACAGCCTAACCAAGAAGACACATCCTAACCAAAAAGACACATCAATCTCAACTGCACAGAAATTCTTTATGTGAAAATCTTTCAGTTCCACCAGCAATACAATGAAATCACAACTGAATTGAAGCAACAAACTATTGTACCAAAAAGTAATTAATCATGCTAATATTTTACACTGACAATAGTCTTATGTTCCTATTAAACTTCAAATAACTTATTTTAAAATTCACAATAAATAACAAAGAGTATCGTAGGTTATAAACTCATGATTTAGATAGGTCTTTAAGCAAACTACCTTTTAACCGAACTGTCGAGACTTGAATTCTGGGCAGTATGACCTACTCCCTGCACAAGCAACAAACCAAGTAGTAGTTTAATTAACTCATTCCGGATCAAGTTTCTAAGCGCACAAAACGAAACTTATAGGCTTGCAGTTCGTTAAATTTTCATTAAACAAAAAACGAAATGCCAAGCTTTATAATAAACCTACACATGATTCTCTAGCTTTAACACTATGTTACCCGATCAATAACCAAACCAATCCAATCACTCAAACGTGCTGCCCATGTCATAAATTAGTAAAATCGATTCATACAAATTTAGGCCAAATATCTAAAATAAAGTTGAAACTACCACCCAGACTGAATATCTAAAAATCTTCTATGCCATTAATCAAAACCAATCAATTCGTATAAAATTATTGTTTACGAAGAAAACGATAATTAATTCCATTATTATATTTTCTCCTTTATGTAAAGATATATTTGTGATGATGGATTCGTGTTACCTGTCGCCAGTGATACGGGCGTAGATGGCGTAGCAGGAGAGAGTGGGAGGTGGTTGGATTGGGGTTGCGTCAACTGATCTGATTTTGTGTCTGGTTAGGTTTTAAATGAAATGCAATGGATCGCAGAGGTAAGCTTCTCCTGATGGCTGCTCAGAAAATAAATACGACTACTATTTTTTAAATGGTGAAAAACAGGAAAAAGCACAAGCTGGTTTTGATGATGCTGGATTTTGCCAACTCTGAGTGCGTTATGAGAATGGGCCACAAGGCCCATTCTTTGGATTTCCATTTTCGCACACTTTTCAAGACTAGACATGTACTCGTATAAAATAAAATTCAAACAAATTAAATTGAATTTCCATTCAGTCGACACCAAATATATTTTATGGTCTACGAAGAGCTTGAGACCCAAAAGACTAAGAACTGCTTTGAAACCCATTCAGACGGACTCGTGGACATGTCAGTCCGATTTTCGGTCCTCCACCTTACTCATGCTTTAGTCCCAATCTAATCGTGTTAAATAGATGTCATGGTTATCAACTAGTCATTTTGACATATAAAATTAAGGAAGTGATAAATCTATAACAATATATAGTCATCCACAACAATGGTGTTTTATATATGTATCTTTGTTGTGAATGACTAAAAGTGTTGTAAATTATCACTATCCATAAAACTAACATGATTTACGCATCAAATCTTAAAGGTTGTCACTTAATAAATATAAACAAAAAATGAACCGGATAAACAATCAACTAGCACAGTACCCGCACAATGCGCTGACAATTTGATGGTGACGACGACTAGCGGTGGTGGTGGCGACGTCAAATGGTGTAGATAGTTGATGTAAACGTAATTGATGTAAAAAAGGTTAGTGAAAACTATTTAAAATTAAAAAGAGTAGTATTGTAATTTAATCATCTAACAATATTTTGGTAAATTTTCATATCCAAAAATGTAATTTTTCAAGAGTAGTGTAATTTTAATAAAGTAGTATGAATATAGAGATAGATAATTCTATCAAATATACATAATAACACAGACAAAGTCATATCTTGAAAATATAATATACAGTACACTCAATATTCAAAAACAAGATTGCTGAAGAACCAAAATATGGGTGAAGCTGGTATTGGTCAAGCTTATTGCCAATTAAAGTCAAGGAACAAATTGCTCAGTAACCATATGGATATAATATGTTATTGAGGAGGTTCTTTGTATGGAAATTGACAACTAATTTTCTAATATGGTTTCGCCACAAATCTGGGCAGCAAGACCTGTGTTCACCGACACTTTGATTTTGTCTGTATATAGTAAATAGTTTTGTAAGGAGTTTTGGTTTTGATTTATATTAGAGAAAATGTCACAAATGGTCCTTATGGTTTGTCATATTAACATTTTGCCTCCTGTGGTTTTTTATCGTTGCAAACGGTCCCTTGGTTTTTCATTTTCATTACTAGCAGTCCTTGATACAAACTTCTGTTAGATTTGACCGTTTAAATCCCTCACGTGCAAACCACGTGAGGGTATAATCGTCCTTTAACCAATCACAGGGACTATTAGTAATAATAAATCATGTTAATGTTTATATATATATATATATATATATATATATATATATATATATATTTACCTATATCTATCTCTATGTTTGTATATTTTACACTAGATCTATATATACACTATATATATATATATATATCGTATATCAAATCTTAATCTAGATATATTAACACAAAAAAAGTTATGATTCTTGAATCATTCAAAAACCCAATATCATTATTCTATAATCACTTAGCAATTAAAACACAATTGGATCGATCAAGTTTCTCACTATAAGTCAAAACTCATTTGTAAAATGTAATCAAATCTTGATTCGTGAAGTTATATATGGGTTTGAATCAAAAATGTTTAGCCAATACAAATAGATATAGAAAAACCCGGTCGAGCATTTATATTCGCTAGAAAAAGAAGAAGTTGGAGGTAGCCGTGTCGGGGGGTTGATTAGACCGACGGTGCATGGGGACTGAGGCAAAAATTGGACAACTTAATATACTAAAAGTTGTGGTTTGTTGGAGTTCCTAGCTAACAAACCAAGTCACAAAAAAAAAAAGAATATGAATACTGGAAATTTGGAGATTCGGTGGCTAAGAATTCGGTCAAAGGGTGGAGTCAACCAAAAGAAAAGAAATTTCATTGAAAATAACGGGGGCATGGGTATTGGTTATGTGTTCGTAAAGTGCAAGTCTAATGCTTTTGGCTTTTGGTTGGAATTTATTCCATTTTTTCATCCCGTGACTCCGTGAGCAATTAGTTATTTTTAGGTAAATTAAATATATTTAATTTTTACTATTATAATTTCAGATGATCATGTGTTAGATGATTTTGTTATGATATTTTTTTTGGCCGTGTTAGATATATACATTAGATATAGATGTGGATGGAGATGTATGTATCTTATTTGGAAGTGGTGATGGGAAAGAAGACTTGTATCTAATTAGGGGATACTAAAGATTTAAAATGGGGATATTGAGTTGGGTGTTGGAGCAGATCTGTCATGCAGGTTTTGAATGACAAATTTTGAAGAAGATCATAGATGATATCGTCTGTAATAAAAAGAGAAAGATTGTGTTATTTTTTTTACGTAGCCATATCTTCATATAGGATTTTGTTGGCCGGATTTTGATGGTGGTGGGTTTGGCCGAAAGAACGAGGAAGAAGAAAAAGGGATAAGAAGATGTTTTTTTTTTCATAAATAGACGAATATACCCTCACTAAAAGCTAAAAACTAACGACTGTTAGTGTCAGGGACTGCTAGCAATGAAAATGAAAACCCAAGGGACCGTTTGCAATAAAAAAAAAACACATGGGACAAAATGTTAATATGACAAACCATAAGGACCATTTGTGACATTTTCTCTTTATATTATGTTTAACTCCTGTATTTTTCTAAAAAGAATAAAGAAGATATAGTTGACAACTTGAACATAGATAATAATCATAATTGTGATAATAACATATTTAACTAAATATTCTAATTCTAAGTTTTTCTAATGCGTTTAGGTCCCAAAAATAATTAAAAATGATAATCATCGGAGAAAGATGTGTAGACATGCGAGAGGGTCAAAGTGTAAAAGTGAAGATTAAAAAATTAAAAGAACAGCATGGCATGCAAAAACCTAAGACAAATTTTACTCACATGACCAGCTTCAAAATGTGTTATTATGACAACCTACGACAACTCGAGTCTTAATTTGTAAAACCATCTTCAAACAAATATATAATATTTTTATTTTTTATCAATAAACAAGTCAATTTCATCTTAGAATTGAATTTAGGTTGGGTTAAAATATCAGGTTCTTTTTAGGTGAGCGGTCTTGATCGTAACTTTATCTATACTATATCATAAAGCAAATTAGGTTTCAATTTTCAATTTCAACAATGTATACATGATAATACATAATGTATCATACATCAATGCTTACAACTTTCTCTCTCCTCCATAAATCATTTTATTCTTCTAATTCTTTCAAAATCTTTTATCTCAAAAACCGTACATCGATAAATTGTAATAATTATATAGGTGTTCTTAAAATTTTATGCTCTTTCATTAGAGATGTCATTCGATATACTTTCGACGAATTTTTAAATCCGAGGCCGGAGCCCGTACTGCTAAGACATTTGGCTATGACACTCTATGACATATCACCTTCTATGACCTATTATATTCATTATCTCATCGCCGGAATGCGTGGGTACTTGATCTCGTTTAGTTTAATTAGTAATAGTGGTATTTCATAACAATTAAAACTTAATTGATTTCTATTTATAAGTTTAGTTTGTTAAAATCTGTTCAAAGTGTATTGCTTTTTGAAGGAAGAAAGAAACAAAAGAAATGAATTTAATTATGGACAGAAATAACGTGTAGTTGGCACTTATATTTGTTTTCATCCTCAAGTAGCTTTTGATTAATTGTTGATTCTTGATAGTCTTTTGACAAAAATATTAATTAATTACTAAGCTTAAAAAAGTCATTACTTTACTAAATTTAATATTTTAACTTATAGATGAAAATGTGGTACGTACTTTAGACTTATTAATGATTTCAAAAATATTTATTGAACTTGGAAAAGATTCAATATTTTAGTTATTGTTTTCAAAGACAATACTAATGAATATATAGTCGTTTAAACTTAGTAGATTATTTAACGGGTTATGCTAAGTTTTTTCTTCAAGCCATGTGCTGCTAATATGCATGTATATAGTGAAACTAATATATGTTTATATATAACAATAGCTATCTTTTATTGGTATATACATGGATTATAAATGGTCCTTTTTTTTTTAATTTATTGAAGCAAACTAGAATTATTTCAATTGATATCAAAATACCACAACACGGTACGTATGAAATGTCCAAAGAACACGCATACAACTTGCTGATTTGCCCAGCAAAACTACCTGATGCTAAGGAAAACCTCATGCTACATGTTGCAGAATGATAGTATTTGAGTTATACATCAAATAAAATGAATATTTATTATATGTAGCTAGTTGTGTTTTGATTATGCATATCAGTAGTATCAACATCAATCAATTGTTTGATGTACAAATAAACTATTCTTAACCAACATCCTATCCTATTTAAGTCCTATTTATGTAGTTTTCGTTTTTTAAATCAAATAGTCTTTTAGAAGTATTTAAGACAACTCAACATTTGATATCTAAAATGATTTATGATGAATGATTTAATGTGATGTGTCTGATACAGTTCAACAAAGCAGTAATATATAGATTGATTGGTTACAACAACTTCCTAAAAAACAATGCTAATACTCTTATGTATTTTCTCTTTCTGTATAAAATCACGTGATTAGCCAAATTTCATTGCAATTATGTCAAATTAGTCAAGTTTTTTTGAATTTTCACAAATCAGCCAACAAAATCTCAATAATTTGACAAAATCACAATGAGATCTTCAAAATCGCAATAAGATTCTATAAAATCACAATAAGATTATGAAGAATCGCAACGAGATTATGAGAATTGCAACGAGATTTTGAGAATCGCAATGAGATTTTGAAAATCGCAATGCGATTCTTCTGCATAATCTCTATGAGATTCTTCTGCAGAATCTCTACGAGATTATCAGAATCACATGCAAAATTCTCAGAATCGCATTGCGATTCTTAGAATCTCGTAGCGATTCCACAAAATCTGATTGCGATTTTGAAGTTTTCATTGCGATTTTCTAGATCTCATTGCGATTTTGTCAATTTATTGCGATTTTGTTGGTTATTTTGTGAAAATTCAAAAAATTTTGGCTAATTTGATAGAATCGCAATAAAACTTGGCTAATCATGTGATTTTCTCCGTATCTTATACTGTTATTATAGGATTATTATCAGATTTGCTATTACGGCATCTCTGATAGTTGATTTGTGTAAAAGTGTTTTGGAAAATGCTAAAGGAAGCCCTTAGGGCTTCACTTAACATAGATAAAAAGGTTGTATATTTTCATATTAAATGTCGCCCCCCTGAATTTTATGGTAAGGTTTTGGGTTTTGCTAAACAAAGCCCTAAGAGCTTTCGTTAAGGTGCATTAATTAGTTACACTTAACATAAAATTCAGGGGGTAAACTTTTAATATGAAAATGTACAATCTTTTTATGTACGTTAAATGAAACCCAGCCTTGTTTAGCCTTTTCCAAAAAAAAAATCATTTTTTTGGAAATAAAAAATCATATTTACTAATAATAAAAAAAACTTCTGAAAAAACATTTTTGTTTTGGGAAAAGGCTAAACAAAGCCCTCGGGGCTTCATTTAACGTGCATAAAAAAGTTGTATATTTCCATATTAAAAGACCACCCCTAAATTTTATGGTAAGTGTACAACTAATTAATGCACCTTAACGAAAACACTTAGGGCTTTGTTTTGCAAAACCCCTTTTTTTTAGTAAAAAATGTTGTTGATTAAGCTACCAGTGGAGGATATGGTTGTTCATTTGCCAAATGAGCTCCTATCTGTAAATCCCTTTTTGTTTACTTAAAGAAAATCCATCAATATACAATAAGTTATACATAATATATATAATTGTTTATTATGTAATGAAAAGTTATATATTTTTTATATAAAAAAAAGACCGCTGAATTTTGATACTTACAAATTACATGGATTGTTGCCATAATAATCAAATGTCTTACGCACATTATATGATTTATTATATAATATGGTATAGATAATTGTTACTCGTATTAAGTATCAATAGAGTGAAATCCCAATGATATTGTTAATATGAGGATGTGAGTTTTATGCCGTATGAATTTTGAATATCAAAATGATATATGAGATCAAAAGTTTCCCACTAAATTATTATTATTGTTATTAGGTGGTGTTTGGTTTATAAATAGGATTAGTAATGGGAATGGTTGGTTTATATAGGTTCGAAAAAGATTAACACTTTTTTTAATATAATTATACAATACTAATAAATATAGAAAGAAAAATAAATGTATGTAGATAATTTTGATAGATTTACATTTTTTGACAATAGTTTTTGGAGAGATTTAGCTTTAATTTTAGTTTTGAACAAAAGCTTCTATTTGTGTTGAAAGCTTTATTTGGATGTAATTGGTTTTTGCTTTTATTTAAAAGAAAAAAAACTCAAAAATGGAATGTTACTCTAAGTAGCGTTTTAAAAGCTTTTAGTTGGATGAAGCTTATAACTTTCAAAAACTATACAAATATTTTTTGAATTTACAACTATGGATATCATATAAAATACCTTTAAAAATTAAAAGTTTTAGTTAAAAACTTTGCTTAAAAGTTATAACTTCTATCTACATCAACCAACTACAACTACTTTTAACAAACATATTCAAACGAAGATATATTTACCAATGATTTGTTATACTTATTGTATATTTTGATTTATACTGTATATTCTAAATTTTTTATCATATGATAAAATAATTAAATTCATGTTAAGTACTCATACAAAACCGTAAAATTAATATTAAATGGGAGGATTGGCTAATGATGTTTAGTCTAGTTGGTCAGAGGCACTCCCGGTTTTACTTAAAGTCTTGACTTCGATCCTTAGGGATGACAAACCTTGGGGTTTTTTCATCTGAATAGTTGTAGCGGCTCATAGTCAATATCTCATATTTTATAGTCCGTGTAAGGTTTCACCATTATACGGTAAGGTTTTTCTGATGTCGTATACCGACTTCGGGAAAAAAATTGGAGGATTGGCTTTTTGAACCCAATGCTTTCGATGTACGGAGTAATTGTTTAGGCAATTCGTTTTGCACTCTAATGAAATTTTACCGTTAAAATATAAAATATCAAAAACAATGTTAAGAACTTAAGATGATCGTAGCTCTTTGGAAAATATATGTATGGATGGGGTAACTGGTGAGGGGCAAAAGAGTAAATGGGTATATATGAGAGAATAATGTCCATTCGAACAAAGATACAAAGAAGAAGGGGACCCAAGAGAGAAGAATGGGCTGAGGTGGGTTCCTATGACCTGGCAAAAGTGACCGAGCCAGGCTAGCCATTTGATTATTTGGCATGATTGGGTCCCATTGCCAACACTGGATCCCATTACATTACCAACCAAACCCTCTATCCTCTAACTCACTTATACTATTAATTTCACACTAACCAACAAACTAAATCAATGTTAATTTGATTATTCGCCTTCTTTACTTCTTTAATATATGGTAAATAAGATACCAAAACCGGTAGCAAGGTCAGGTTTTATATAAAAGTTACGAAATTTATTTTTTAAACGGCGTTATGAATTGTACATGATGAACATAATCTTTATTTTGAAGTAACCAATTTTACATTTTCTTGCACTTTTGTTATAAAGGAGAAATTTATTTTATTAGTCTTTTTATATGTTTATTCTAAGGATATAACTATAATTATTGTATTTGAAAGTTTTAAGTATATATGAATTGCAACAAATTTGGAAAAAATTGTGTTTAAGCCCTATTAATCAGGTCATCAATTGAAAGTATATAGTTTTGTTTTGACTAAGATGTGAATACATACCACGTATATATAAAAGTCACCATTATATGTAATTAATTGTATTAAATAAGGTCATGTAGCCATGGACGGAACTTATAAGGGACGAGAGGGGTTGTAGCCCCTCCAAGAATCTCAGTTGTAACTACAAAATTTACATAAGAAAGTTTTAGAAAATCAATACATAATAACTTAATCAAAGTATTTAGTGATAGTGGTGCGCATTCGAAACACGTAAACAACCAAATTTGTTTATAAAAGAAAAAGTAACCTTAAATTGTTTAATGTTTTATAATATTAACAATCTTAAGTTTTTAAGTGTATGTTAGTTTATACGTAATCATATGATAAAGTATCTAAAAGTTTCTCCTTTTTATTAGTTTGAAGAACTTAGGGTTCAATCCTCATTAACAACAAAATGAAATATGATTTTTTTTAAATAACATTATCTTCATCTTTATAAAGGGATCTTTTTCAAACGGTATTTTACTCATTTCTCATAGAAGATAGGATAACTGTATCTCGATGTTAGTATAACAGCCCCCCTTAAAAAGATGGTCAAGTTCCGTCACTGATGTAGCATGTGGCAACACTTTCTCTTATGTTGTTATGTATATACTTTTTGAACAGGTCATGTTTATATATATGACCATAAATTTCTAAACATAAATAATGAAAGACTGGGAACAAAATCTAAAATAGTTTTCAAAAATGTGCAAGTGAGAAATATGTGTATGATGACTTTTATGAAAGCAGAAAATAGTACTAACAAATAGTTGGTCACAATCACTGCGAATCCTCGTCCCATTCTTTGTTTCGGCATTTACAAAAGTTTGAATCATCACCATTTTTAGCAATTTAATGTTCAAGTTCAGCCCACTAAGTATATATGCACACACATCATCATTAATATCCTAATTACATACATTACATCATGTGGTATTCATACACACCATATACTCACTCTATAGTCTATACACACACATATTTATATCCACACACGTCACGATCATAAGTCACAACTACTAATATACAGACATGATGATCAACAATTCCTTGCGTAATTTCTTTGCTTAAAACATTTCCCATGAGGCCATGAGTTATGATGTTCATTTTTCATCCATAGATAAACATTATGTGTTTGCAAAACAAGTTTCTAATCATATTTTTTGCTATTAAAATAAATAATGTGTTTTTCTTGTTTTAAAAAAAAGGTAAATATCCGGGAAATTATATCAATAAATGCTTTTTTGTTACCTTAATGAACTTTATATGCATGTAAAAATAGGAGATGGATGAAATGTTTCATATAATATTGGCCGATAGATAGTGTTTATTTCAATTAAAAAAAAAATTGTATAAACATTTAACCTTTATATGCATGTAATAAATCAATTATTTAAAATTTAGAAGTTTGACTAAGTGTATAAGTAAGTGTATAAGGTATGTATATGTGTATTATTAAATCATTAATGATTACGTGGAAGTATAAATCGGATATTTGAAGTTGTTAATACCGAAAAAGGAAAAAAATAAAATAAAACACTACAATATAGTAAGTCATATAAATCATTAACTTGATACTTATAGATAAGATAAGTCATTTTCTCCGATAAAAAGCCGTCATTTTTTATTCGAATTTTTTTTATCAACAATAAATAGATGACTTGACAGAGTTACCAAGTCGACTTACAAATCAACCACAAAACGTGCTACATAGTACATCCAATATGATAAGTCATTAACATACATTGAAATCAAAAAAATATTGATTTGTCGAATTTAAATGTAAGGCCTACTTCATATGAGTATGACTACTAATCACCTTTATGATGAAGTTGAACACCGTCACCTCTATGTTAAAATCATACAACCGAGTTTATAACATGCGTATATTCCTATGTGTTATAAATAATATGTATAAAACTTGATCAAGTGATCACTTGGGTCTTTTTTTTAGATTACGGTGAGGGGATGTTGGCTTATAGACCAGGTTTAATTGAATCTTAATTCATCATGTACCTAAGCATTTACCTCTTCGGACGTGTGCGAACAGTGTCACACCCTTGGTCTCCAGGGGTGCCTTCGAATTCTAACCGTTTGAATGTAACTGTTATAGTTCGAACCATTAACTAACTAACATGTTGTTCAAAAAAAAACTTGAAAGGTTCAAGATACCGTTCTTAGTCTCTTGGTAATACATAATATATCTATATCGTCTAAAATACATACACTACTCTCCTTTTAATCAATTCAGGGATTGAAACCATAAAAACCTTATTATGAATTTATGAATAATCAAAACAAACCCTACCCATGGATTGTTGTCATCTCCACCACCATCATCGGTCGCCATTCACCTTTCACATATCGTCACCACCGCCATCACTATGGATTTTGATTGTCCTTGCGCAAGTAAGTTACTAGTTATTAAATATTTTTTTTGTGTTCAAGAATTTAATTTTTAACTACAATCGATTTTATTACTCTAACCATATATATTTTGTGTTTTATTATAATTGAATTGAATGAACTATCTAAAATTATATACCATTGTTCTTATTAAAAATTAACTATTAGTTGAAAATCTAAGTAAACTAAATTATAAGTTATTGTTCTTATTAAAACTAATATATAATAATAATGCATGTAATTTAATCAAACAAAAATCCAACTATCCTAATATAATACCCATTGTAATTTATCAAAATAAAATGCCATTATCTTTTGCACAACATCAAATTAAATAACCTTTCATGTCGTACCATTTTCTAGACATCGCGAGTCTCTAACTCTTTAACCATAAATATATATATATATTATCATTAAATTAAATAATTTAATATATTTTGTTGTTGTGCCTTACAATCGTACCATTTTAAGTGAGATTTTCTAAACATAACTTTTAATCTATAACATGGAAATATCTTGATAAAAGAGAAAATGATATTTATACCATATAATTTGATTAATCTAATATAATTCAATAATTGTATATTAAATAATTGTACAGTATGTTATAAAATGTATACAGTAGGATAAACTAATCAAATTATATAATTAGAATAGTAGCCTAATCAAAATTATATCCTGTTAACTTAAATAGGTATAGGGAAAATCAAACATTTATTTAGCAATCAATCAATTATACTCATTTTAATCTTAAATTAAATAAATATTACTCGTAAATGGCGATAAAAGAAAACAATTAAATCAATTAATTAATTAAGAATTAAAAGAATATAAATAAAAAGAAATAGTAGTTAGAAGAACATGAAGGAGCTGTCTTTTATTGTATTAGTGCTGTCGTTTTCTATTACCATACGTTTCTATATTTCATTTCATTGTTTGTGTGTGTTTTGGGTTTAGTGTATGAGTGTGTGTTTGTGTAATGTTTAATGAGCATCGGCCTCTTCTTACAACTACAACTACAATCACTCTTCACATTTTCTTCTTCTTCAATCCTCACCAAAATAATGAAGAGGCTAGTAAGTACGTTATTTCTTTTTTATATAATTAATTTTTTGAAAGAATATTGTAAAAATTCTATAAATTTATAAATCTCTTCAAAATCAATCAAGTTTCTTACTTTTGATCTGGGTTTTCTTTTTTGATCTTAATTCCAATTGGGTTTTTTCTAAATCCATTTTCTTGATCTTTTGCTGTTTGTTTGTAATTTCTCGTTTTAGTGATTTGAGGTTTCTTCTGTAGGTGTGTTAATTATCAAAGTGATGTTAGCTATGGATCTGATCTGTAATCATGTTTTTGTGTTTCTACATTTTGTTTTAATTCACTCACATTGATCTTTAAAGTACTCAAATTTAGATTAATTTGTTGTTCTATAATAATAGTGTCAATTAAATCTATGTAATTTAATTTGGATCAAAATTGTTGTGAAAAGAATGGATTTTTATATCAAAAGAGAAAGGAACGGGATTTAATTATATAATACTAATACAATGTGTCACCATTAAAAAAATTTTATATTGTTCTGATCTATTTTTTTTTTGGTTGTTTTTTTTTTGTTATCATGATTTTTGTTCATTTTAGTGTAATTTTAGTTCATTATAATGAAATAATTGTGTGATTAACATATTAGTTAAATGTATGTTTGTTTTAGTATATTTTTTTCAAGTATGTTGGTTGTGTAGCTGAAAATGAATTTGACCAAAGTTTGTATTTTTATGATATGGTATCAAACTCATCCATGACATGTTTGGACATGTTTTCCGATGTGTTATTCTTCCTTTCCAGTTTAGCCCCTAATAGCCACAAACTATATTTAAGCCAGAAAAAATATACAATTTGATTTTTTTGAAACCAGGCAAAAATTCTTCTAAAGTATGATTTCTTACTAAGCTTTTAGGAATTTTAGTTACCTTGGATACCTCTTGTATTTTGTGAAATGAGAATACTTGAAACGGAAAGATGAGAAGACCCGAAAATGGCTGTTTTTTTTTTAGTTTATGAATTCTGGTTCTTTTCTTTTGGGACACATAATATTTGCTTTGCTGAAAGTGGTACAACAATTGGTACTATAAAAGAAGGGGAACTACATTTTTTTTGAAGGAAAAACAATGTATTTGATTCCTTAATATGGATATGTCTTTACCTTTCTCTTTTATCTTTTTTCAGGTGGTTTTGCTTTTCCTTCTAACAGTAAGTTATGGTATTGAACTTTATGGCGTGGAAGAAGGCGAATGCAATATTGAAAAACATTTGGTTCCCCGTCCTCATAGCGTTTCAATATTGGAATTTGGTGCCGTTGGTGATGGAAAAACGTTAAATACAGTTGCCTTTCAAAATGCAATATTCTATCTCAAATCATTCACTGATAAGGGTGGTGCACAATTGTATGTACCATCCGGAAAATGGCTGACAGGAAGTTTCAACCTTACTAGCCATCTCACTCTCTTTCTTGAAAAGGAAGCTGTGATTCTTGGTTCCCAGGTTCGGTTTCCAAGTTTGTTCCGTTCGTTCATACTGTTAAAGTTTCATCGTAATTCAGTGATCAATGAAATTATGAGTATTTGGATGTGCGTTTTGATGTGATATAGCAGTACTGAATATCTAGCGGGCTCTTGGATATGTGTTTTGACAACTGAAACTGGTTGTCTGATTTAGATTATAAGATTAAAGAAGTAATAGACAAACAAATCCAACGACTATTTCCTACAGTTTGTTTACTAATTTTTAATTCTCCTTAGTTGTTTAACAGTTTTAAAATACACATCCCAATAACCCCTAGAATTCGATAATCAGCTCTAATGAAACATGGTAGGAGTTATTTTTTGGTTTTGCTTTTGCTACATGAAGTTGTTAGTGTTATAATTAATAAACTTATAACTAGTATTTGACAACTTCTGACCAATGTTTTAAAAACCGGTATTTTAGTTATACCGGCGTGGAAAAATTTTCCGGTATTACCGGTATTATCGGTAATACCGGAAATACCGGCCGGCACGACTATTTTTAATTTATTATATTTTTTTGTGTAAAAATCTTACAAAACTTATTACAATTTAACAAAAATAGTCAAAATGCAATTATAATTTACTCAAAAATAATACCAAATATGTATTTCATAACAAAATATAGGTTTTAAAGTTCACAAGTAACAAAAAATAACATTAAAGTATCATAAAAATAATTTTTTTAAAAAATCAAAATATTTTTTGAAAATACCGGAAATACCGGCCGGTATTGAATAGTGAAAATACCGGACTTAAATACCGGTACCGGTAATACCGGCCGGTATTTACCGGTATTTAAAACATTGCTTCTGACTGTTAGGAAGTAATAGATAAAAGAAGCTATACTAGTAGGGCGCAAATGCAGCGGCCGGTTCAGTTAGTCTTCTTTAACTACCCGAAACCTGACTGTATTAGATGACTACCCGAAAAAATTGGTTAAACATATATCACAATCATGCTTATACAAAAGTTCAAGTTGTCCGGTATAGTGGTCAATGGTAGCTACTTAATTCTCCAGTCAATTTACACTTAGCTACTTAATTCTGTATGTAATCTACTTAATTCTGTATGTAATCAACTAGTCATTATCAGCTTCATTAATTATTTATTTATAAATTAATATATATTGCCTCTAAGCTTTAAGTTATGTGATTGTATATGTATAAAATGCAATGCAAGTTTTTATTTATAATTTTTTGAACGGCTGAAGCAATGCAAGTTTCCATTGTGATGTACAACTTATTAACATTTTTCTTTATATATCACTAACAAAACAAAGTTAAACAAGTTTCATTAAAAATATGTTGCATTTCTGAGAAAATTGAACTTAAATGTTTGAAACTAATTGTAGATATAAAAAGAATAAAAGTAGAAGTGTTACAAATTTAGGTAACAAATGTAGGCGATATGTTAATGAATATGTAACTAATATATCCCCTTAATACATGTATGTGCCTATATACATACATGTATGCATACATCAAATTCGGTTCAGTTAACCACATGCACCAAAAATTAAAAACTGTAACTGAATCACGTTAACTTTTGGTTTGGTTTTCGTTTTTTTGGGTTTTGGTTGTTTTCGGTTTCGGATCAAGCGGTTTGGAGCAGCCTTTCGGTTTTGGTTGTACATCCCTAAATAATAAATTCCCTAAGCACTAGAGAGGAGATAGTGAGATACTGAGTACATTCTATCTTTTTGCGCATCCAGACACCCCTGAACCATTATACTTATTGTAATTTGCCAAGAACTTTATTTTGCTTTCTTATGCAAAAATATGACTCGTGATACTGTGTTTGTGTAGGATATCGATCATTGGAAGGTTATAGATCCGTTGCCTTCTTACGGTAGGGGTATTGATCTCCCAGGTCAAAGATACCGAAGTTTGATCACTGGAGAAAATCTTAATGATGTTGTTATTACAGGCATGATTTTTCTCCTTCAGTATTTTCCTAGCGGTGGCATATTTGACCGGTATGTGGTTGAATGGATTGGGTAACAAGTCAAAACATGCAATTCTTGGCTACATGAATTAGCATTGCTCAAATAAATATTGTGTCAAATAAGAGTGTGTATAATATATGTACTTCAGTAGTAATTGAATAAAATGGTTCAGGAGGTTTTATGTTTTAGAAGTCGATTTTTGGAAACTTTTGACCCTTTTAGCACATTCTAACCCATTTTATTATAATTATTTTTTATCTAAAAGTGTACCCATCGAAGTCATTGGCGATGATACATAACCCAGATCAACCTACTTATATTTTTAAGGAGTAAAAATCTGCTACCTTTAATATTTTCTTAAATGGTTTTTTTTGAATTATTGGCTTTATTCTTACTAACAAATATGCAAAAATTGCGCAGGTGACAATGGAACCATTGATGGCCAGGGATCTGTATGGTGGGAGAGTTTTGATTCTAATACTTTGAATCACAGCCGGCCTCATATTGTTGAGTTTATCAATTCCAAGGATATTGTTGTATCAAATATAACCTTCTTGAATTCGCCTGCATGGACAATTCATCCCGTATATTGCAGGTATTACAATTTTGTATTAGTTACGTAACCGTTTATGCGAAATGACTGGATAATGAAATATAATACATTGTTTTTTTTATTTGCAGTAACGTCCTTGTTCAAAATATAACCTCATTGTCTCCAGCTAAATCTCCTTACACTAGTGGCATAGTTCCAGGTACCCTTGAAATCATTAACCTAAATGTAAAGGTTGTAGCATTGGGCGGTCAAGTGGGTTGGGTAATGAATCAAATGGGGTTGGGATCTAGATTGGTGGGCAGTGGACACCAACCCTTTTTGTTTAAAGTTTTCAATTAAAAAAAAAATGTAAAAGAATAATGTATTGGATTGCAAAATGTCTGATATATAATCATATAATTTAATCTATTGAATTATGAGGCTGTAAGCATTTGACTACACCATGGTGATGACTTTCCACATGTTTGACACGATTGACCTATATTATGTGCTGCTAGACTTAAATGTTACCAATAAACTATAATCCAAATCCACCTAGTTTGGGGTGATATAGTTGAACCTGCCATCTCTGCCTAGATGTATACTTTCATATGAAGTGGCAAATTAGGCAGGGTAATATGTTGAGTGGATTCAGGTTGAAATTATTATGCAAGTAATAACCGTATTAAAGGCGATATAAAAATAAATGGCTTCAGATATATTAAAAGTTGAAATTGAATTTGTCACCGCTTAACTCTTCCTATCGATTTATGTCGTAAAATAGATCTTTGTGTAAAATAGATCTTGTTATCATGCATATAACATAACTCAGATGTCATGGAATGTTGTTCTTCATATTGTTAATGTTTTTCAATATTCATATTCAGATTCTTCCGATAGTGTTTGCATTGAGAATAGTAACATTACCTCGGGTAGTGATGCAATCTCTCTAAAAAGCGGTTGGGATGAGTACGGAATCACGTACGGCAGACCAACTACAAACGTGCACATTAGAGGGGTTAGGCTTCGATCCTTTACAGGTGCAGCTCTAGCTTTCGGGAGTGAGATGTCCGGAGGCATCTCTCAAGTACTTGTGGAAAACATCAAGTTACAAGATTCTCTCACTGGAATTTCGTTCCTTACTTCAAAAGGCAGAGGCGGTTATATTAAAGACGTTCTTGTATCAGATATCAAGTTGGAAAACATCATGCTGGCAATCAAATTAACCGGTGACTGTACCACTCACCCCGATGATAAGTATGATCCTGAAGCATTACCAATTGTTGAAGGAATCACCTTTAGGAACGTAGTTGGGTTGAATATCACAACAGCTGGAAACCTTACGGGTATTCTTGAATCACCATTTACTTCAATCTGTCTTTCGAATATCTCATTAGCTTTAAACCCTGAGCTTTCTGGTCTTGCCTCACCGTGGGAGTGTTCTAATGTCTCGGGATTTTCGAAGGACGTGTCTCCCATACCCTGTCTCGAACTCCAAACAGTTCCCTCAAATTCTTCTGTTTGTTATTCATTATCACCCCAAAATTCACATAATCTTGTTTCTTTTCTATGATAATAAAGAGTCAAAAAATTTCAAACGCGTATTATTTGTTGGTAGAACAAGTGGGTTCTGCTAAATTTGAAGTCAGATAAGTTTCGATGAGAAATCTTTATTGGATTTTACTGATGGAAAACTACTGCTTAGATTCAAATTATACAAGAAGCAGTAGGATGGAGATTCTTTTCGCCCCCGTGGAGGTCTGGTTTGTGTACAGCAGCCTTGTTTTCGTTCATTTCATGTGTAAGAAAAGTTTTGTAGCGGCTTTCTTTTCTTATACGTTTCTCTCATTCATCATTGTTATTTTTCTTTTTTGACTGCATTCCGAATGTAAATTTCATTATTGGGTTTCAAATCGAAGGTTGTTAAATGTTAGACAGAGTTGCATAAAAACTTTTTTTAAGTTATAAAGTGATTTTCTTCTATGACTTCTATCTATAGTTACAACTTTTCCATGGTTCTGTCATTTGGTCCAAAAAGAGAAAGTAAAAAGCGTATAAACCTCGTGTAAGTTTATTGCAAGTACTATAGAAAGCATATAAAATACCATGCAAATATGTATAAATCCGAAAACATCCAACATTATGTGTATATCATCGTTCAATTTGTTTCTCTTATACGTATCTTTTGCTTAGTAGTACTTACAAAACTAGAATCTGCAAAAGGTGAACAGCTAAACTGCTGTTGATTCATATAAAAAAATTGCGAATAAAAAATAAAAAGAAAACAAGTTTTGGTTTGGGAGCGAAAAGTTTTTGAAGTGTAAGTAAGGTTGGTAGGAAGGATGTGGATCCATCTGCTTGTCTTTTAGGGTGGATATAGTATGCCACACGGTGGAGATCGAATTAGGAATCATAGTGCTTATTTTTGCTGTTTATTTGTTTTGATATCTTCTTTCTTTCTTCTTTTTTTTAGTCTGTTATTTATTATTTTTTAAGTGGAGACGGGATAGGAAGAAAGGTGAAAGGATTCCCTTACTCTTACATGAGTCATGTTAGAGTAATCTTGACCCTTTGATTGAAAATCAAGGGACAAGATTCAAAGATTATTATTATCTTTGAATCTTGTCCCTTGATTTTCAATCAAGGGTCAAGATCTTCCCAACTTGAGTCAAGTTGGGGAAATAATTTGAGGGAATCTCTTCCCGAGAGAAATAGACATGTATTGAAAAAAGACGCTTGGGTGGAGACTGGGGAGTAGCAAAATACTCCGTCCGCCCTTTAGTCTTCAGTTTTAATGCTCCGAACGTGAGAATAACGTGAGGTTATTTATGTGTAAAAACATTAATAAGTATAGAGAAATGATAAACCATAGTCTTATGAGTTGTATTTAACTTCTTCAGGACATGTATAAAAGTTTTATACTTCTATCTATACCCCTTATAATATAAAAAGTTCTTAATTCAACATTTTTTTCTACCCAAAATACTCATTGTCCACAAACAAAACTCTAGGGGGTGTTTGGTAGGAGGGAATCATAGAGAATGAAAATGTAATAGAGAATGAAAATAGCGAGAAAGAGAATGAGTATTTGGAAAGAGAATGGATTCCGTTATTTGGTACCCACAGAGAATGAATATATATAAAAAATAAAATTTTAAATAATAATACATTTATTACATATAACATCTTCAAAAAAAAAAAATTTTTTTTTCCATTCTCTACAATTTGTAGAGAATGGAGAGAATGAAATTGATTCCCCTTTCTCATTCCCTTTCTTCGTCGCAAACAAACAAGGGACCCCATTACCTTTCTCCCATTTCCATTCCATCATACCAAACACCAAGTTCCTCATTTTCTTCTTTCTTCATTTGCCCACACTGAACACAAACACAAACACACATATCTCACGATAATCACCCACCGGCGTCAATCACTGCAATCCATTACCATTGCCATAAATCGCAAAAACTATCACGGTTTAGGCGCCGCAACGCGCGGGCATCCATCTAGTTAATATAATTACTCAGGACATGCTGTTTAATATACAAAACAGTAATTTTAAATATCTTGCTTCATCTGTTGTACCTTTCGCACTTTAAGATATATATGATTGGTTCTGTTCCTTAAACACGAATAAAGCAACCTATGAGATAATTTCTAAGAAAGCAAATTGGTCGATGGTGACTAGCGGCAGAAAGGATACAAGTGTATTGTGGCGCTACTTTATATAGTTAGATACCTATAAATATTAGTTGTCTACTAGTTAAAAAAAAATCAGAGAATATTCCTGCTATGCACCCATAACGTTTTTGGATGTGGTTCCTACCTCCATACCATACAATCGACCTTTGAACACAACATTTTGATGTTAAAGTAGTCATTGTTTTCAAGTACTCTATTTGCTTAGACCACTTTCCCCACAAAACTTTTCAATTTAAAAAAAAATGTGTGTGGGTTTTGTTTTGTATTTTTTATATTTTTTTGGTGTGTGTCTTCAATGTGTGTATAGAAAAGACATCAAAGCCATTTAGTTAAAAGTCTAAATCAATAACCATACAAAAAGGTTTAGCTAAAAAAATAAAACAAACGCAAGTCATGTCAAAAAATTTGTAGGGAAAATAATTCGTGATGCTATTTGAGCAGACATAAATAGTAACAAGTGCACTATGAATCAAGAAATCAATTTCTAAATAGAATATTAACTGTTTCCAATTTTGGAATGCAATATAAGAGCACGTCTAGAGATAAATAGTTAGGTCGCATTTAGTTGCGAGAAGACTTTCATAAATTGGTATCTATAAATTTTTTAAAAGATGAAAGGGGCGTTTTCATTTCTGAAAACAATCATTCTCAAAATGCGTTAAAAAATTGCAAAAATTCTGAAAATGGTGGTGAATTGGGGGATAGGGATCGGCCGTTGACTGTTGTTGAATTCGCCGATGGTGGATGATGGGGGTTAGTAGAAACCAAGGATTGAAAGTATAAGAAGTGAGGCGATTAAAGTTAAAAATTAGACATATACAACAAGCAAAGATTGGTTGGGTTTAAATGTGTTATGGGTGTATTTTAGATTTGTTCTTGTTGTATCGAACTCTAATATCCAGTTAGATGGTCTTTTAGATTAACGAGAGTAGGTACCCGTACGTTGCGGCCCTCGGATTTTAAGAGTCGTCAAAAATATATCGAATGATATCTCTAATAAAAGAGCATGAAAATTTAAGAACATCCATATAATTTTTATAATTTATCGATGAACGGTTTGTGAGATAAAAGATTTTGAATGAATTGGAGAAATAAATGATTTATGAAGGAGAGAGAAAAAAGATGATTAGTTGAAATTTGAGAAGAAAAAAAGAGTGTTTGGTAATATAGAATTGATAAAAAAGACATTTTGGGGAAGTAAATGTTGAAACTTAAAATATTAGACATAAACTTTTTACTTTATAATATAGTATAGATAAAATCTTTGTCGTTCCAAAAAACAAATGAAAAAAACAAAAAAAACCAAAGATTGTTTTCTAATTTCTAGTTATATAATTGAAAATTGGTGTCTTTTGTGTGTTTTTTTTTTATTTAAATACACAAATTTGATCTGGTTTACTATTTTACCCATTTTCTTTGAAAAATTTTCTGGAAAAAAAATAAAAAATTCCGCAACTAAACATAACGCAAGTATTGTCAAATCTATTCAAAGATAAATGCGAGTACCATAAACATAGGTGTATTGAAAGGCTGAACTTGGCTGCTGTGTTCAGTGAATGGGTACAACAAAACACGTGAATACAGTAAATGCAAATGTTTGACCTACTAACCATATGACTTGAAACACAACTAAAAGAAAGATAAGAGAGGTAAGTCACCAGTAACATGATATATTATATATCAATATTTCACTCGTCAAAGATATGAAAACTGAAATATATGTATAGATGAACAATAAAACCTACAACACGAACGCAATAATTGAAATATATATATAGTAGAGTTATATATGATCACATTAGAAGCATAAGTTAAACAAAAAAAGAGTCATCTTGATTAGACAGGGTGTTGAACCCAAGCAAATTCTTCTTTATATGCCAAACCTCCATTACAAGACGCCTCACACGTATACACGACAATAGTTGCCCAATCAAGAGAATTAGAATCATTTTTAACATCAAAGTAGTAAAGCAACTGTGGCAAAATCTGCATAAGCCATATATGCTAAATATAAGAAAGTGTTAAGAGATCAACTATGGCAGAAAAAGTTAGAGCGAATTGGACGAAGAGCCAAAATGTATTTTCATGCTGGTCAAACCAAGTCGTATTTACCCGCAACCTTGTTTTTTATATTCTTTTGGGTACTTTCATAGATAGCTAACCCTGGACGATTTACCAGTTCCCGCAACTAGTTTATATCATTGACCAGTTCCCATTTTACCTTAACTTTTATTTGACCAGTTTGAGATAAAATCGAACCCAGCCCATTCGATATGTGAATGAGTCGAGTTACCAACTCTAGTAAAAGGCAATATGTGAAGTAAATAATAGAAATCAAGTGCAGTACCTGGAATTCAAAAACTCGGTGGCCGCCACAGGAAGTGCATTTAGGTATATCAACATTTGATGGCCGGCCACTCAACATGGGCCACAAAGGCTTAGCAGTTTCATACCTAGAATACCTGCAACATTAACAAAGTAAAAGGGATAATTCTGCATAAGAGATCTCAACTGTTACTTTATAATCTTAAGCTCAAACTGAAGTAGTTTCATAGTGCACTGTAACATGGAGTGGAAGTGGCAAGTGTCACCCATACTGTATTTTCAATGCCCGAAATATCTGTAATCAATTATTTAATATATATGATCTTGTAATCTGGAAATTTGAACTATTTGTTTTAATCATAATTGACGCTCTAAGTTGTCTACAAAGAAACTTAAACTCTTAAGAAAAGTATTTCATAGCGCATTGTTATATGGAGTGGAAGTTTCAACCTATTTATTCAATGCCTAAGTGCCAAATGTTGCCCAAAGTGTATCTTCAATGCCTGAAACATATGTAATCAATTATTTAAAATATATGATCGTGTGATCTTAAAATTTTGCCACCTATTATGTCATAATTCGCTAGAATGATTATTTTCTTAATCTACTAGCAGAACTTCTGTTAAGTGTCCAGGCTTAGAAAAGTACAATGTCTGAAAAGCGAAAATCTTTGGTGTATTCTCTATAGTCAAAATACTACATATATACTTGTTTTGTTTCACAATGAGCATCACCAACTCTATACTAAAAACACCTTTTTGGTCCATATGAACACATGAAACATAGAATTTTGAGAGTTATTTCATATGTCCAATATAAGCCAAAAAGGTTAAATACTCACCTTAACACTTGATCTGGAGCACGGGCCGTTCTTTTGCGAAAATATGCCCAACTCTTTGCATCACCTTCATCCTTAAATGAACAAGGTTAAAAGTTTGTTAGGATTAATTCATATTTGCCCATCAGAGCAATTCCAAGGAGAAATATATACCTCATTTTGAGTAGGTAATGCCTTTCCATATGCATCACTTTTAGATATTTCCATGTCAAAATCAGATTCATCTTCATTGACTATCTCATATTCTGGCCAGGTAACATTGCTAGCAGCTGTTTACAATAAAAACATATAGCTCAGCTCATTATATAGTTTGGGTAGGTGGATTGAGTACAAGGTCAACACAGGTTCAGTTGAAAAAAGTTTTTCCTGGTACAAGTCAAACCTGACCATGCTGGGTTGATTTAGGTCGCAAACATATTTTTCTTTTTACTATTTTAAAGTCAAGCCATCATTTACGATACAAAATAATATTTTGCAATCAATAATCTAAATTTGAACAGAACGATTAACAACGTTGTTTACATTGAAAGGAAACTTTAACATCTTTTAACCTGTTTGACCAGTTTCCTTTTAATCTAGTAATCTATTTTGATTTTGATCCTAATACAATCGAGTATTTCATATGTAAGTGATTCGGAATTGCTACCGCTAACTCCCATCCTATAAGCATTACAACCTTTTTTTAGTCAGGTTAATGTAGATGCTCAAATTAACCATCAACAAAGAAATATAGTCAATCTAAGTTAAATGCATCAATTTTAGAGTAAATTGTTCTGGGAGTATAAGTATGTTTAACATTGAACTTCTCAAGAAATTGTATCTGCAACTTTCAAAGGATATCTCAGAAAAGAGTGTTAAAATTAGAATGGAATAGAAGATGCATTATTTGAGGAAACCATTATAAGCACTTATAGTAATGCAAAGCCCACAAATCCTAACCAAATACCAAAAGGATCAAGATCACGTATATCAGAAATTCAGAAGTCAACCCTAAAGGAAAAGTACACTAACCCTTTGGTAGATCCTCAGAAGAGTTGGTAGAAACAGAATTGGATGAAGGGAGCGTAAGGTCTATACTTCTACACACGCTTTTATGAGCTGAACTCCAATGAATTGCCTGCATAGAAAAAAGGAAATCAAGGAATGAATGATTCAAAAAAACAGCAAACCGTAACAGCAATTAGCACTTAAATAACTACCTGGTGCCTCTTGGAACAGTAACGTGCTTTTTTACAGTTACCACAAACTTTATCTCCTTTCCACGTACCACACCAGCCACAAAGCGGAGCTACAAAAACATGTTTTTGAGCTAAGGTCGTAACAAGCAAAGTTCAAAGCACACTTAATGGCTCTCAGAGAGGAAATTCTATCAGCCAATTTGAGTATTTGTATAATATAGGCAAGGCTATAGTAATCCCTCAACTAAATATTTAAAAGAAGGAAGTTGTGATAATCCCTCTCCACTGAACTATAAACAGGTGAATTTGGGTTATTATCCGTAATAAGTTGAGTTAGTAATATCAGATATAATTACCTGAGTTAAGTGTCAACAGGTCAAATGAGCCGAGTGGGTTGAAAGTACCACGAAGAGGAATTTTAAATCTCATACGTTGTTAAATCATATAATTAAGCTATGTTGAGATAGTAAAACTCTCAAAATCCTAGTTGACGCTAATAACTAAAAAAGAACAAAATTTGAACAAAGGTAATTCGGGACAACCCACTCTGACAAGGCCCATTCTCACCCATTCCAAAAGTTACATGTTCTAACTCATTTGCCACCCACTCATTTGCCACCTACTCATTTTGACTCCTCTAAAAAAAAGTAATGAAACAAAACTTTCGTACCTGCTGCTCCTAAAGGCTTGTCGGTGCCATTGTACTTAGGAGCTTCACTGGAGTAAAACTGATTGTTGCGGGGGAGTTGACAACGAAAGACCTTAATACTTGTCAAATAATAAAAGAGAAGTATGAAAAAATGGACAAGAAAACAAATATTAAAATACCAAGAAATGGGAAAACAACAATAGAAGACATCAATACCTCCGAGATCTTTTTTCTGGGTGGTGTTTCCATTGCTCGTGTTGGTCTTGTCGAAGGCATGACATTGATGGGCACATGAATACAAATAAGGTCCTATGAAACGCGGAATCCTTATCTGTGAGAGGTGCATAAGCCTACAGAATAAAACGATAAATAAGACTATTGTGATATTAAGTCTTGTGTCTTTACCCCAATTCCTACAAAATACTAGTCATTAATCACAGTGAGCCATCAAACATATGCATTCTAATACCCCGATTTGTTTCATTAACCGCAAGTCACCCATATAAAACATTTGACAATCATTATCGGATAACTGAACCCTAACAGTTATACCATTCAAACACATTCAACAGCTTAAATACTTTCCATGACAGCAAAAATACAATAAGAAATCCTATAACATTTTGTGTATAAAGTACTTCAGCCCATAATTTTAAACTTCAATATAATCGGAATCTTTTGAAATACCTGAAGCAAGAACCGAAGAGGCTCGCCACATATTTCGCACAAACACGAGTCACCCAAAGGTAAGTTAATTGGATCCAACCAAGCCTAAATCATCAACAACAAATTTCACAAAAAAAAAATGATGTCATCAGCTATATTAAATAATTATAAAATTTGAAAATGTGAGTATGGAAAGAAATACAAACAGGGGTTCCTCCAGCTTTGCTCGGAAACAGCTGTCGAAAAAGGGACCATTCGTGTTCTGGTTTTTCGACGAAGCCTAACGTAACGGGGGGTTGTTCTTGTTCATCTTCTTCTTCATCTTCATCGTCATCATCTTCGTCATCAAATTCTTCATCGTCAATTTGGATGTCGGTGAATTTAGCTAACGGGTTTTCATGTTCATTACGGATTACTAGTTCTTTTGACATTATTATGGGTGGGTATATTATTTCTCACAGAGCAGGTAGAGGTTTTGGGGGAAGAAAAGGGGTTTAGGGTTTTGGCAACTGATTAAATTGAAGTATAAGTTACAAATTTAGTTCTATTGTTTCACAAATTTTATGTTTTCGGCCCTTTTACATATTTTGACAATAATCCACCACACATGTTTTACATTGTTATAGAGTATAACAATGTACTGTTGTACATGTTTTACCTTTAATTTGTTGTCGTATTTGGGTCAATTGCTAGTAGCTTTTACTCATTGGATTATTTCGGATGAAGTTTAACCTATAAAGTGGGTAGTTGACCGTTAAAAACAATATATCTCTAGTGCCAGTAAAAGAAAGTCGACAATATATTAGCAAATTGTTATAACAAATCGATATATTTAACATTTTTTGCCCTCTAAGCTAACATATCGTAACTCATTTTTCACATGTCATCATCATCATCTATACTAAGTTAACAAAACCATTATGATAAAATATCAAAAATGATAAATCTTTTAAACATAATAGCCCTCATTTTTCTAATCACAAGATGATGGATGACATATGTTAAAATCATTATCTAGTGGCTTTATGAGACTTTTTAGTATAATTTCAATTGAATATATCATTTTTAAAAAAATATAAATACACACATAGGCTTAAGTAAAATTCTTTAAAACTTGTGGCTCTACTAGCATAACACCTTGATCAAACAAACTCGGTAGCATATTAGGTATAACGTGAGGGCATACCGGCATCCGAAATGCACTAATATAATGGTTTCATTGGAGATAGTCTTATGCCACTTAAATTTTGATCCTTAACTAGACATGTTATATTTTTGTATTTTTTTAAAGGCAAATGTCATATGTCTCCTAAACTCCTCAAATATCATATATATTCAAATTACAATTCTTTAATATATGATGTACAATGTTTTTAAAAGCAAAATTTTATTGATATCTTTCCTTTGAAAAAAATATATACTGTATTATTATAGTTATAGTTGTCTGAGTATCTATCACTAGTGTTTCCGTGTTAGATATGTGAGAATACAATGTTAATAAACTCAAATTTGTTTTTAGAATAAACGAGATAAAAGTGGCAAAACTTGAAAATTTTCAGTAGGGGTAGAGATCTAGATATTTTTTTTCCCTAACACTTTTTTTTTTTAAACGGAGGTCGAAACAGAGGATATCGAAAATTTTCTAAACGAAAACCATATACCCCTATATCGCGAAAAAAATTTCGGGGGGTCCGGCGCCCCTCCCCGCCCCTATATAGCTGCGCCCACATAATGAAAAATAAAGATTGCAACCATGATAAATACCACGTCGTCTTCATGGTGCTATGTTTCATGTTGAAAGAAGAGACCGTACATGCTTATGGCTCTTTGATGATAGATCTGGACCTTTTTAATTTTTATGGCCATCAAGTAGAGGTAAGTTCATAGACCTCAAATCGGAATATAATTAACCGGTTAGGGGTATATGTATATCGATTCGAACCATAAATCATAAAAAGCAATAGAGTTAATCTACAAAAACAAACTATACATTTTTTAACATAACCAACTAATTTATTCACACAATAATTCATTGAGATAAGAAAATATTAGAATTTTAAATGGCTGGTCCATTTAACCTTGTGTCCAGATTATGTGTGTTGTAGGATTTCCTGAGCAATTAAAAATTGCTAACGGTTTCATCCCTGGTCGTCAGTGTTTAATGTTTGACATAGAATTGAAGTATCTGTGCGAACAGTGACAACCAAAGTATGTCATGCCATGAATAATATAGGCTTTTCTCTTCTTTTTTTTGGTCAAGATGACCTCAGTAGCAAACAGATACAAACAACTAGTATTGTTTCGGCATTTACATGTATCTCACATTTCATGAAACCAAAAATATATAAAAAAATAATAATAATCAACATTTAACTTGTATGTAAGCCCTCTCATCACTCACTCACTCTCTATGTGGAAAAAATGTAAAAAAATAAAATAAAATAAAAAACCAAGGAATGTTATCCTTCACTGCTACTTCCTGTTCCCATTTCTCTTCTTCATTTCAACAGCAGTTACAAGCCTCCCACCTCGCTGTGGAGCCTGAGGGTGGCTACTAAGATTGGTTACTTTCTGAGAAGGTGAAAGCCCAAGTCTCGGAATTGTTGATCTGCTACTGTAATTTTCCAACCATATATATGTGATATAGAAACTGAATGATAACATATAGATACAAGGTGGCAAGAGGGATGGGTGCTGTAGCAGGTTAAAACAAGGTTAGGACAAAACGGGTGGGTCATTTTCTAGTACTTGTCAAAATGGTGTGGGCTGGTTTGCATTGACCTGCTTAAACATTTTTGACAATTATTTTCAAGACATTGTTTGCATTAAAAATGGACTTGGGGGTAATTTTCAACTCATTTGACCCATTTAACCTGTTCCCTTTTAGCTAAACATTTTGTAATGGCAAAAATCAATCATGATGAAGTCAATAACTCCTATAAAATTTGTTTGTAGGTTGCAATTTTGACCTATTTATTTACAAATGGGAATATTCGAATAATGATTAATCTTTAAGAAGTTCACTTGGACAAATAAATAATTAGCTTAAGGCCAAACAACTCAAACCGGTCGTAAGTGATCCAATGCGAATTTTCAATGCAAAAGCCAAGATAATTTGATTAAAAAGATTGGATGAGTATTAAAATTTTGTTTGCAATTCTATATGACAACCAAATCATCTACATAGACTGCCATTTTTTTTGGCAAAAAGTGTTCTGGTTTAATCGAACTTGACCTGTACCAAAATACCAGTTTGACCCATTACCCAACCCACCCAACCTGTCCATTGTTGCCAGTTGCCACCTAAATGTATTACACAAGGTCAAGGTTACTAGTAATACCTTTGATCTGGGGTCTTTGTTGTCTTTGCTACCTTTGCATTCGAGTTGTTAAGTCTTGACATTGTCGGAAGTTTAGATTGATTGAATTGCCAAAGCAGATCAGGTTCAGATGAGTCGCTAGTGGCAGCATCAAGTTCATCCACACCATCAGTAGTCGCAATGTCATAGCCATTTCCACCTTCAAATGTGGTATAGGTCTGTTCCGAATATAATTTGGAAGAATCCAGGACATACTTTTGGTAAAATGTATCAGAAATCACAGCATTTTCTGCTTCCCAGCAGCGTGCAAGATCTTGCTTGTTTACCATTACCTTATCAACCCAGTTACCAGAGTTCATGTCTCTATCTTCCTCTAGATACGTTTCGCCAGGACTGCTTACGGGAGGCCATGGGGGTGAATTTGCTAATAATTCATCTAAATCAAAGCTTTGTGTCTTCTGCCTTAACCTAGATTTTTTTCCTATCTGAAATACAAAGGGTCAATTTCAATGAAAAGAAACAAAGTAAAGTAGAGATCACTTGTTTGACTCATTCATTTGTTTAGTTAACTATTTAAAATTTTACCCATTTATGTGCAGATGGATAAGTTTGCAACCTCTAAGATCTTGCATAGAGCAATTATGCAAATCGTTTGTTTCCATTAGCCCATTTAACCCTTGAAGCTAAATTTACAACTCTAATTGATTGAAATTATGGATTACCTCAGTATTGCCTACATCTGCCCTGGGTTTCTTGTGACTCTTTGGCTCAGGGTAGGAATCTGTGCAATGTAAGTTATGAGGGGAACGGGATGGTAGCTTGCAACCTGGACTTCCGGATACTTTATGTTGTATGCCCTCTTGGTCCTCTTCTTTCTTTGCCAGAGCCGCCTTGAGATTGGCAATCTGAAATATGAAATATGGTTTTCAATTTGAAAACAGAACAAAGATCTACTTTCATATATTATGTGAGGTTACCTGTTCCTTGAGGTCTTTTACATCTGAACTATCTTTATGTACTTGCGCTGCACCTAGTTCGACAGTTGCAACCCGCTCAGCAAACTTAAGTGTGCTAAGTGTTTCTCCAACAGCATTCAGTTCTGGGCTTATGTGAACAAACATCAGTGTCTTTGCCTGCCCTCCTAATAATAATACATCCACAACACAAGTGTAAAATTAAAATTGGAAGCAAAGGGGAATAAACATTAAAAGGGCTGAAACTTCATAAGTGTCCTTTTGTTTTACCAAGTGAATCTTGAAGTAGCTGAGTAAGTTTGCTGTTTCTGTAAGGCACGTGTGAATTCTTTTGGGCAAGAGATGAAATCACATCTCCTAATGCTGAAAGAGATTTGTTGATATGCTGTGCCTCTTTCAATCTGTCTCCAGTCGCTTCAGATTTGTCCACCCTTTCACTCCCTGCTAGATCAACCAAATGCATACAACCACGGAGAACAGCTCCAGATGTTAGATCTCTCCCTCGGACATGTACAGTCAAACAACTGCAATAGATGGAAAATATAAATATTAGACAAATAGAAATTATTGAATGACATCCTAACAAGAAATTATCAGACCTGTGGGAGCGACTGCTACGATCATTGAGAGCAGTTGCACCGACAACACGATTTCGTTGCCCAAGGTTCATTAAATCAATAACATCATACATTGATGCAACATGAACCAGGCTAGCATCTGGAACATTGAATCCATTCTGAGAATTGTTACGAATTTCTAATGTAATATCAGGTTAAGAAATCTAACAAGGACAGTATCACTCTGTTAGAAATATAAGGCCATGCCACATCAGCTTATGACATGTTAGTGGTTAGATGCTTTCAATTATATTCAGACTGAACAGTTTGTAGCTTATCAAAGTGTCAAAAATGGTACAATAGACATGTGTCAGCACCAGAATCCTTCATACCATTTTCACCGTAAGGACTTATCTTTAAATCTCACTCTTGACTCGCAGTAAAGATTAATAGAAGATCCTCATATTTCAATGTTTACAGTTCTCTTTCACATATTATATTTAATAGATCTAGACTTTTAACTGTAATTGCTAAATATGCAAGTATTTACAATAACAAGAAACCTTAAAAACTACAACTATCAGATTGCAGCAGCTAGTTCAATATATATGCCATAGTTGCAAAGTTGTAACTGTAAAGTAAAAAAGAAAAGGATATCTTTTGTTTAAACCCTCGGTAACAAGCAGATCCCGAACTTGCTCATTATAAATCTCAATCATTTGAACAGAGACATCATATTGAAGGGTATCTTTCCTCTGTTCTGCGAGAAGAAACAAGTCACTTAATGCCCTATAATTAACTCCTCGACTGTTCTCTGTAAGATCCTTTGGTCCTGTCTGGACGAATAACAAGTCAAAGAGAAATATTTTAGAAATTTGTTGTGACACATCTTGATATATAAGGTATTGTCAATGTACCTTACCATTGTATGTGTTTTCCCGGATCCAGTTTGACCATATGCAAATATACATACATTATAGCCATCAAGAACAGAGCGAATGAGAGGTCGAGTATCTGCAAAAACCTCCGCTGCAGAACACATACGCATATTGCAAATAATCAAGACATGGTTTCTAATAATGTAATGTGTTGGATGCCCAGAGCAGATCTACCGACCTTGGGTTGCCGAGGGACCAAATACTTTGTTAAAAGAGAATGATCTGCATCCTTTTCCATACTTTGCTGGGGCGTCAATGGTAATCGTTCCTTCTTCGATGTTATCCACGACACTCTTGGAGTCCAATCTTCCGGGTCTCACCCGACAATAAACTCTAATATTTCCTATTTGAAGGATGTATATCACTTCTTTTAAAGACTGCCTCAATGAACTTACAACTACGTCATTAGACTTTCAGGGAGCTAGCAATGTTACCTTTAAGATCTTGGACCTGATTATATAGCTTTCGGTTTTCCTCAAGAACTCTATGATATCCCGAAGCAGCACTGGCGAGACCATGAATGTGCAGACCTAAAACAACATCCACAACAAGGTTTCAAAATGAAGACAAACGCACACCTTTTTCCTTTTGTGATGAAGATTGAAATTCTACCGAGATTCTGAATTTCTTCATGGAATTTCATTTGCATGAACTGCATCCCAGCTTTTGTGGTAGAGATAGTTTGTTTCAGTTTCTATAAAACAATGAAGTAAAATAGGATGTCAAGAATTAAAAATGTCGAGTAAAGATGATGGAATGGGCTTCAGAATATATCATACCTTGATATCTCTTTCTTGTATACCAAAAGCCATTTGATATTTCAGATGTCTACTTTTCTTTTCTTCATCCGAGATAGAGTTCATATGTAAGTTCTGATCTTTCTTTAAAGGTGTGAATTTTTTGGCTTCCATCTTGAATATTATAGAAATAATGGGTAAAAAAGAGAATCAAAAGTCAATATTTAAACCACAAGTGAAGATTATAGCCTCCATTCTTTTCTAAACAAACAAATAACCCACCTTCATATCATCAAAAGTTTGGTTTACATGAGTCCTGTTTTCAGTAGGGGTATCTTTAGCAGCTGCATTTTTCTATCGATCAAGAATATACAAAATGGCAAGCAAGTAGGTTCGTGAGATAGCTTGGTATTAATCCTTGGACTTCCAATACTATATATAACAAGCTTACCAGTTCAAGATTAGCAATGCGATGTTCAAACTCTTCCATGACCTTACTTAGCACGGATTCTACGAGCTGCATTAGCAGAAAAGTATGACTAAAATGAGTATTCTTGAATATGCGATTGTTTTGTAATAACAAAGAATTAAGATAACTGTGGTGATGTGTGACGTTAGTAGACATCAAGGAAAATTATGTATCTAAAAACGAAAGTAGAAATGTTTTATTACATTCACGCATAACCAAATGAAAGTATATGTACTTCTATAGCTGTATGTATTTGATATGTAATAGTTGCCAAACTGTTAACCTTAGGCCATGCTATCAAGAGACAAGAACAAATATGGTACATAAACTGATCATTCTGGCCCATTGGTTCCTTAAACATAACTTCAATACAAGAATCTTGAAAGACATAAGAGAGAAGAAGCCTACAACTAGAGAGAATCTTTCTAGAACCAGATATTGTGGTGACAAACTAACTTCCTTAGCTCGAAATAACACTTACAATGGGAACTTCGTCCGGTTTCTTATCTGATAGAACTTCACGAACAAGCTTATTTAAGGATGAACTAGGCTGCATAGAAGTAAACATCAAGTATCAAGAGTGTCCATCTAACTATTAATCCGTATATAAAAAAAAATGAGAGAAAGGAGAGACTGCAAGATTAGGTTAGAAACCATTTTGTTATTCTCAGCCTCGCTTAACTGCGCATTCATTGGTGATTCATTCATCGAAATATTTCTCGGTAAGGAGGTTTTGAACGGTTCTGAATTTTTGCGTAGGAAGTTCTTGCCAGATGTGAACGGTTTCACATTTCCACCAAACTTACAAACCCCGTTACCACCTGTTTGTTTCCACTCACTAAAGGATTTTAGCGCTAGAACACAATTGACAATTCTTGATGACTTGCCTCCCTGAAAATTCAAAATGTTGAATATTGAAACCATCATGAACATAAACTGTACCCATCATATTTCTCTAATCATATATACCATGGAAAAATAAACTCCCTTCATGGTAAAACAAACAGAAATTCATCAAAATCTAACTTATCTCGTACATAGTTCACTGAAAAGAACACCTACTTGTTCCAAATCAGATGGCTCAAAGGTAGGCAGTCCCATTTGCCCAACAGCTACCAAAAAATTTCTGACATTTTCAAAACACTGGAAAACGGATAAAGCTGCTCCATCAGGCACAACGCCCGAATCACATGGACTTTCAACCACCTGAAAAAACAATCAACCTCAGTACAACATCAAGCTATCACAAAATGATATACATATAAAAAAGATTCATATTATATACAAACCTTAGACACAGCTCCTGGTTCAACCTTATTGATCGCGTAACACAGAATCAGTCCACTTCTCAAAGCAAGCCTAAATTCCTCCTCAGAAGGCTGTGCAGGCAATTCTCTTGCCCCAACAACTCCAATCGTTTTTCTTAGCCAACCCGCAGCTTCATACCTTCTCGTTGCTACAATCCGAAAACCATATCAAATCCTAATCACTCATTCAGTAAATATTACAACAGTAACAAAATTAATTTAAAAAAAAAAAAAAATACTACTGCAGTATTTTACCTATATTCTGTTTCCTAAACATATTATTATTAGTTTATTACTAACAAAGTAACAATATATAGATAATTACATCTAAATAACAGAAATTGGTAACAATTATATCAACAAAGTGACTAACTAACAGAATTCAGTTAGAAATATAAAAAAAAATACATACCAGCTTCTTCGGCTCGACGAGAATCCAAGTCGAGATCACGAGGTAAATTACCGTGTTGGTGAAGAACATCTTCCATAACAGAAGCAACCGAAAACGACAATGCAGTATCAGTTGCCATCACTAACCGCCTTCACTTTTCAAATACTCAATACATATACACATCAATTGCTATATCTATAATCAAAATTCTTGCTTAATTCATTCTGATTTTATATTATTATACATATAAATAAAAATCTCCAAGGGGAAAGGAAGTTATAGACAGAACATGTGTGAGTGATAAAAAGTAAATGTATATTATTATAGAGATAGAAAGAGTGATATAGAGAGAAAATGGTGGGGGCAGTGAAGAATGCGTGCTTTTTAAAACAGAGGTTACAACAATACACAATTCGCCATTTTCCTTTTTCGCTGTCTCTCTCTCTCTCTCTTCCTCTGTGCTTTATACGCACAACTACACAAAGATGCTACAAGAGTATGTTTTGTTTTTTTTTTTGTAAAAAAGGAAAGTGGCAATAATAATATCTATATATATTTTTTTCTTATCTTACTTTGAATACAAACCCGCTTATTTTTATTTGCGAGCCTTATTCCGAACCTAGTGGTTCGGTCCTGCCGTCCTAGAAACGAAATTTTTTATGTTTATTTAAATTCTTTGGATTTTGAATATTTGTAGGTTTTAGATTTTATGTTTAGTGTCAAGTCAACTGGTAGTTGGATATATAGCTTGATATATAAATGATTGACATGTTAACATTGTGATCAGGTTTTAATACTTTTCTTTTTATAATTAGAATAGAGCGTTTTCTCTTTCTCTTAAAAAATTAAGTCTTGAGATTGCCAAATAAATATAATTATAGTTATAATTAAATGTAATATATAAATCGGCATTCTTCAACACTACTATTCTACTGTAATATATTTTTCATTATTTTTTTTTTTCCAATAAAGGTGCAAAGCTTTTTTGCATTTTAACTTTTTTGTGAAGATTTTTACCTTATCACCTCTATAGTTGATATTATTTTTAAATATTTAAATAGTTTCAATGACTTATTACATTCAAGCATAATACACTTGAAAGGTTTTTTCAGTAATAGGTTTCGGTTAAAAGGCTTTCTATTGATCTTAAGACTTACATTGTGAATGTTTTAAGGTCACATGTAAAAATGCAATTAATACATCAACATAAGAAAAATACAGTTTTAGTGAATAATATTTGTGCATTATTACACCATTAGATGTGTGTACGTGGATTAGGGGTGTTGAAAAAAACTATACCCAATTAACCCGACTCAACCCGAATGGATTTAGGTTATATGGGTTGGGTTATTCGGGTTTGGGGTTCGTTATTTGGTTAACTAAACCCATATAAATTTAAATGCTTTGGGTTATTGGTGAAATTTATTTTATTTGGGTTAACCCGAATAACACATATAAAATTTTTCTTTTTTTTCTATATGATATTTATACGAGTATTACATAGTTGACTCACTCTTTATGCTTTTATTTATAAATTACCATGTATGATTCTGTAACATTCGTGAATTTTGACCTATTTGACTATGTTTGACTTTCATTGACTATGTGGTTAATTGTAACGCTCGTGGTGTTGGACCCATTGACTTTCGTTAATTATGTATATAACATCTGCCTTTTCCTTTTTGGATTCTTCATTCATGTGTATAACTTGTGTTTGTGATTCTCAGGGTAATAGTCTAAATAGACAGAATGAGACTAATTCGTAAAGTATTAGTCTAAATAGACAGAGTGAAACTAATTCATAGAGTATTAGTCTAAGTACTGGAATCTAAAATTTGCCTCCCACACCCCCTTTATCTCAGATTTTATTTCCTCTCACCCTCCGTTTCTTATCCTTCTTTCTCTCTCTAATTCTCTTCCATGAACACACACAAACATACCTATCTCTCTCTAGATTTCTATCATATTTATGGAAATTTAAGCAAGATTAAAACTAGAATAATAATCAACATGATCTTCTAAACAACATATCAAAGATTTGAAGGTCAAAGTCCAAGAAATTCTTCCATCTAGCTCAAATTCGGGTTTCACTATTTGAAGGTAATTTTGGTAAGTAAAATTCATCTCAAATCTACCATTTTATGTTAATAATCATGTTTCAAGTCTAACCTAAACAACGCTTAGTCAAATTTTGGTTCAAAAGCTTAATGGGTCGATTTTAGGGTTGGCAACTTGGATAATTTAGGTCAAAATCAGATTTGAGGCTTAATTGAAGTTATGGAACGACTTTTAAAGTATGGGTTAGTCTCATACACATTAATTATGTCAAATTATGCTCAAAACATGTCTTGACATTCTTCAAATCGAGGTCTAGGTCGAATTAGGGTTTTATGAGGTCAAAAACGGGTTTTGATGATTTTGTGAGTCACGGGTTAAACTTTTGAAGTGGGTTATGTTCATTGATGTTATTTCATGTCTAATAAAGCATAAAATTCAGTTTTGAAGCATTACAAACCAGTTTCAAGTGTCTAATTAGGGTTTGGATGTTCTTGGTCAATTTTTGACTTTTTAGTCAAACCATTCTTACCCATGTTGCTGCCCGTTTTCTTTCTCTATGTCTTTAACTCGTTTAATCCATGTCATAGTCAATTCCTAACATCCCCCAAATCTCATATCCGTCCAACAAACATCATTTTGATTCTCATGATCGAACGAATCCCGAAGAATGAAATTATGAACGTGTATTGATATGCATATATGTATGACTATAGGTTGTGAACGTGTGACGAATATTGTACGCTTGTGATCATTCTTAACTTGAGTCTTGTCGATCAAGGTGAGTTTCGTAAACTCTCCCTACTCAATTGAGTTTCGGGCTGAAAAGTGTACATGCTTGTTATTGTTGTTTAATCGATTGATTGATTGTTTGATTAACGTATTGACTTGTTGCTCGGTTAATTATGCTTCCGTTTATGAATACTGGTTGTGGTTTGGGTAGTTGTACATACATGAAAGACGGTTATACTTTCAACGAATAGGAGATGTGGTGGGAAGGCTGCGGGTGACCCTATATATAAGCATCAATGATTCCTTGAAATTAGAATCGTAAGAAGTGTATGTGCATTGTGTTATTGATTGATGGAAAACGTTTTGATAAGGATCGGGACATAGGATCTCGCATGATAACATTTTTCCCCTTAACGTATTATAGATTTGTGATTGTAATAACGATTAAGTCCATGTTGGTGGCATAACGATAAGCCCACGATTTGTGGCATAATTTTATTGTTAACGATGTTGTTTAACAGGTATATTGAATATGAATGCTTAGTTGTAACGTAACGTTGATATTACGCATTTGAAATATATGTAAGTCGTGTCGTGATATTACGCATTTGAAATATATGTAAGTCGTGCCGGTTTATTACGCATTATTTATTATGTAAGTCGTGCCAGAAACGTATTTTTACGCATTGTTCATCATGTAAGTCGTGCCGGTTTACTATGCATTATTCATTATGTAAGTCATGCCAGGAAATGTATTTTATGCATTGTTCATCATGTAAGTCGTGCCGGTTATCGTTATTATTAAACGTAAACGTTGACTTGTGTTGATTTGTGTAAACGTGATTAGGTATCCTAATCCTCGTGTATCGTTAACGGTTGTTATCCCGACACACTTATTTCCTGTTACTTGTCCCTACGGACTCACCAACTTTATGTTGACCCGTTTTAGTACACTTTTCAGGTGAACATGTTAGCTTAAAGATGTATTGGATGATTGATTGCTTGATTATGCTAGAATTGGATATGGACTTGGACTTCTTGGATCCGTGTTTCATTATTCCCGATTTGGGGTTTATGCTTAGATGTGACCCGGTTACTTGCACTACTGAATGGTTCGTATGGATTTACTTGATCCTTTTATGCATTTAGTTTTACTCTACATAATTTCCATGTCGTGTTGTGCTTTTCTTGTGATACCCCATGATTCCGCCTTGTTGGGGTGTTACAGATTCCCTGGTTGGTTATTTTTGTATTGTAAGTATTATGAAAGACAAAAATCAAACATACCGTTTTGCCTTTTGTTAGTGTTATACAAAAGCATTACTATATTACGAGTATAATAGTTATACTATATATATCTTGTATTAAAATTTCATATACCAATAGCTTAATTAAATTTTACTTCAATAGTTTAGTTAAATAATAGTTACGTTATATATTGTCAATATTTGTTTAATTAATTAAATGGTTTATATCATTTTTAATAGTTTATAATTTATATATATTACATATGTATGACTATTTATCGATTAATATAACCATGTTGTAATGCAATAAATTAAAAATTAGATAATCAAAGTTGTTGAAACACCTTTAAATATAAACAATTTGTTAATTTACAGTTTTACGAAGTATGATTTTCAATGTTTTTGAAATTAAAATTATATTGAAGTAAAATTTGTCAACTTTGTGTTTTAAGTTTAATAAGCTTCATGGTCCACATAATTTTTTATTTGGGTTACCCAAAACCCGACCCAAACAACCCATACCCAAATAACCCAAAACTTATTCGGTTTGGGTTACGGGTGAACTTATTATTCATCAAAACCCGAATAACCCAAACCAAATAATCCGAAACCCAAATAATCCAACTGATCAACACCCCTTGTGGATGAAAGGTGTGGGCAATAAAACTTATAAAGAAGGAACATTGGCTAGTGACACATGATGGTCTCCCAACCCTTTTCATATCACTAACAGCGTCATGCGTTTTGGCTATGTATACTAGCACCGGGGGGGGGGGGGGGATTCATTTTATCGTTGGAAGGACGCTTTTGTAAATTTTTATTTTTATTATTTATTTATTTATTTATTTATTATTATTATTTTGGGGGTGGGGGGAGGGGGTCTTTGATTTCAGTATAGTGTTGTTATAATTCAAGTTTTAAAACAATATGTTGTTGGAATATGAATAGCTTGTCTGTGATTACATTATGTTTAAGTTGTTGGTATAATATTAAACAGACGATGATGATAAACGATTCGAAAAAAAGATTTGAATGTTTTCGCCACATCAATCTTTTTTTAAACTCCAAAATTCTATTAATATTTTTAACATCAATGACCCTCAATTCAAGTAATTGAGATGAGATGTCTAGTAATTTCAATAATAAAAAGATTATGGATGCAACTCTTACATGTGATAAAAATTAGAATTTAATGTTGTGTCATAGATTTTTTTTTTCCACTTATAATGGCCTTTTCTGGTGTAAAATTGATCCGATTGGCTAGTGGCCCGTCAATAATACCGTTAACAAAATAAGGAGTAAAAGGTGAGTATGTAACAAGACTTTCTTAAATAACTTTTGTACGTCCACCTTTTCAAATTAGAACATAATTATATTATACTAATGATTAAATTAAGCAGCATTTTCCCTCTAGTGCTCGTTTGTAAGCACTTGACGGTGGCAAAAAATATTTTAACAGACTTGACGGTGGCTAAATGAGTTGCCTTTTGAGGTTTTGCTGTAATGAAAGAATATTTCAAACCAAAAGTGTTAATGTCCAAAAACTTATTAAAGCTTCCCAACACCATTCTTCAACAAAATCTTAATCTAATATATTAGTAATTAATCAATAATCTATAATATATCAACCAGTAAATTATGTGTGAAAGTTTACATTCTTCTCCAATACTACTTGTTTTCCAACTCATAATCTTTCTTGTATTCTCTAACCATAATCATGCCAGTTAAGAGTAGCACATCATTGAGTCTACGATGTGAATCCGTGCCTTTTGAACTCATTTGAATCTATCGATTCTACATGTTGCTTATATATATATTTCTCAATATCGGTCTAGATGTGTTATAGCATCAATTTCAACCTGTATATCTATATTATAGCCACACTTTTATATAATTATGCACTGTTTTTAATTTATAAAAGTAAAGTGATTTAAAGTGGCAAGGAAGCATCATTTGGTTCATGATATGTTTGATAACTTTATTTGTTTAGTTTGGTCCCTTGTCAAATCGAGAATCCAATGAGAAGTCAAAAAGGTTTTAGGACTTTTAGCTTAGAAGGTGTTTTCACCCCCACACTGTAATATTTTATTCGTGATACAACAAGCATAGCTATTTAACTTGTTATTATTAATTATCATAAAAATAAATGTCCATTTTTTAAATCGTTGGAAATGTCGGTTACACCGTTTCTACAAATACAAACATTGACCGGCGAGTTTTATATATTTTGATTGATCCAAAAGCACTAGTTTATATAACAAAAATCTCTATGTATTGCCTATGGACCTATTTTATTCGAGTGTTATCAAGTTTATTGATAAATGTATTCATCATTGTAATACGAGGATATACAAATTCCCTAAAGAAAAAAATGTCCCATTGTGATAGTGGCACATGTCTAGTATATGAGGTCGCATACTCGCATTCGACGATTGATTACTTGATACTCTATTACCATTAAGACCCATATCAACAACTATGTCCGACTAGTCCATCGGGTCAAAACTATTAGCGGTAGTGACGGAGCCAGAATTTTTAATCTGGGGTCACTGAGCAGTTTACATGATACTAACAAACATATAATTTAACTAAAAAATTAAATTGAATCAGTTTGAAGCTCTAATTATCTTTAAACTAAATAAATCATATAAATTGTACTTGAAATATAGAGTTTTATAGACATTGTATTTTTACTACTATGAATATACACACACATTTATGTATACATTTATTCATACTTTCACATCTAACTAATTGATTATAGATCAACTGGTACCGCCACCATGTGACCAAATGGACATAAATGAAGATTGCAAGTCGCATATTCAAATCTTGTCAAAGGTAAGTGAAGAAATAATTATATCTTATGATTCATACATATGTGAGAATGATGAGTCATTGGACGGGAGTTCCCACCCATTTACCTCTTTTTTTTGTTGGTATTTTAGTGTAATTGTATGGTGGTGCGAAGTGCACGCTTATATGAATTTATTATGATGATCTTAGGGACGAAGGGACGGGAGTCCGGGGCAGCGCCCCCGGGAGCGGGTTCCAAGGGGCAGAGTCCCTGGCTGTGTTCGAGCACTGACAATTCTTGTAAAGCCCCTGTCAGTGCAATATTTCATTCGGTAATTGAGGGACTTATTTTGCCATTCTTGTAAAGTCGAATTTAACTGCCATAAAGGCAGTTAAGGGCCTGGCATTCTCTCATTCTGCACATACGAATTCTCTCTCGTTTTCACACACACTCTCAAACACAAAACATACATAAAGTTCTCTAATCTCTGATTGTATCCGATTGAGTAATTTGGGGTGAACCACCGAATTGATTCAATCTGATAGTGATCACACGCCTTCGGAGATTGAATAATATATCCGGTTTTGTTCTTTATTGACTGTATATCCCCAACATTTTTCACATCTAAAGAATCAACTACGAATATATCTAGCTTTGAACACAAATACGTATGGAGAACAGGAGAAGAAGTTATGGGACGCTCACAAATGCCATAACCTTTTTATATATATTTTATACAAAGTTCATTTTGGTCTGACGCACACACATGCATCCTCACGCATGCATCACTAATCGAGAGGGACGGGTAGCACAATTTTTTTATGGCCAGCTTTATATCGACGTAAAATAAAGAAACCGACTAAATTGTTATGATTTTTAACGATTTTTTAATATTATTGGTTATTTTTAATGATTTTCAAGAATTTTTGGCACTTTGGTAATTTTGGTTTATCATTTAATTGCATAACATCTTCATGAGTTTTATTATTAGGATAATCTTTCAAAAATTTAGAATTAGTTATGTTGACAGGTATCCCATATGTATTTGACCCATGGAACTAATAAATAATACATCATTTTTCAAAAAAAAATTACACTATATGGATCTAGCGGACCCGTAGCCTGGGCCCCTAGACTCCATGTAGTTCCACCTATGGCATCACACTACAATGATACACTCATGGGTGGTACTACATGAGGGAGTTCATTCACAAAATAATAAGAGGGTTGGCAACCCACCTTTCATCCTTTTTCTCACCACTCACTTCTAACCAATCACAGTATGTCACCTCAACTCCACCACTCACTCACCACTCATCCAAATTTCATTGGCATCCGACCACTCACTTCACCACTCATTTTACAATTTTCATTTTATTTAAACATCAAATTTCATTAAACTAAAAATATTCAAATACTTAAACATTACATAAATAATTCTTGGAATTAAAACAAATAAAAAAACAACATACTAAAAATACTTAAAAGATATAACATAAATAATAGAAATACGACTACTATTCATCATCGTTGGGCTGGAGGTATGGTAAGTTTAGACCCGCCAGATGCTCTGTCAGATCATACCGGAGACGGAAATGTGTCTCCTCGTCCTGTATCTCCGGTAAGGCGTCCCGATGACTACTTGGGCGGACAACTGGATCTCCTATATGAACTGGGCAAATCGCACGACCACTATCCTGAATGATCGTGTTGTGCAGAATCACACACGCATACACCAAGTTCCTAATTGTTCCTAGTGACTGTTTTCGAAACGGTCGATCAATGATATGCCATTTTCTTTTGAGAACACCAAATGTCCGTTCAATATCTTTGCGAGCCGCCTCTTGTGCCGTTTTGAACATTTTTTCTCTCGTCTGTCGGGTATTTGTATGCTTTAACAAACGTAGATCATGTAAGATATATGCCATCGACTAGATAGTAGCCACGTCTATAAGTACGCCCATTTACATTGAATGGAACGTAAGGAGCAGTGCCCATACGCTCGGGAGGAACAAGGGAGATTGTTGCAGCACATTGATGTCGTTTAGAGCACCCGGAGGACCAAAAAAGGCGTGCCATATCCATAAATCCTGAGACGCCGTTGCTTCCAACATAATAATGGGGTATTCATGATCACCCCTTTTGTATTGACCCCTCCACATTGGACACATCTTCCAAACAAAATGTGTACAATCTAGACTACCGATCATTCTAGGCAAGTGATGCCTTTCTTTGTGTGCTTCAAACAAACGATGGAGATCATGTGTTGTTGGTTTACGCAGATATTCGGTCTTGTAAGTGTCAACGATAGCGTCACAAAAAATTTGAAGACATTCACGTGATGTTCTCCCGGCCATCTCTAAATACTCATCGTACTCATCAGGAGGATTACCGGTTGCAAGTTTCCGGATGGCAGATGTGCACTTCTGCATCGGTGTAGAACTCTTGGCCAACCGGGCATCATACGAGTCCTGAAAATACGCGTATCTCGACTCAATATCATGCACGATCTTTAGAAAATGTCTTTTAGGCATACGATACCTATCGTCAAAAAAATCATCGTCGTATTTCGGTTCTTCACAAAAGTAGTCGCGGTGCAACCTTTCTGAAGCAGTCCAACGGTTACGGTTCACGACTTTACGTTTCGCCCGTAAACGCGCCGTGGAACTTTCGGCTTCTTCGGACTCAATGGCGTTCGCAAACACCTCTAAACTACTATCGTCGGACCATTCTAACGGTTCGTCGATGATTGTGGTGGAACCAATATGTTTTTGCATTTTTTTTAGTGTGTGTATGTTTGAATTGTAGTGTGTTTTTTGAAAGAGAAAGTGAATGTGGTGTGTTTGATTTGTAGTTGTAGTGCGTGTGTTTTGTGTTATGAGTTGTATGTATATATAAGTAATAAAGTATTAAAAAAAATACAAAGCTAGCCGTTAACTAGCCGTTGCACGAGAAACAAGGAACGAAAATGGAGTGGTGAACCGCGTGGTGTGACCACTGAGATAAGAATATAAGATTATTTATAGGAGGTGAGAATGATTAATGATAAATTGAATTAATATTATATCGTTGAAATTGATATTAATCTACAACGTTCATGTTGGTTTGTTCAAACTCGGGAGGTGAGAATGATTAATCTATCGTTACTTTCTAATGATAAGTACTCGTCATACTTAAAACGGGATTTTAGCTGCTAATCAAAGTAAAACCTTCAAATCTGCCGATATAGGCCCAGCAATACAACTGCCATTTTTGTATTGTTTATATTATGGTAAAAGACAATTACATTAATGAAACATCAATGGAAACTTAATGATTGTTTTTTAATGTTTAAAAGAGTTTGGTATGAACATGAGAGGTTATTCAATTGATAGTTCATGACGTCGAGGGGACTTTAGGAGTGATATTAAATTTGAATAAAGGATTTCTTTAACCTTGAAAGCAATATAATGGATTTTTGTTAATGACATGTATAAGTTATCTGGGTGCATTAAAATTTATACTTTGTCATGCGAAAATTCAAGGGATGATTTTTTACATATAAAGTATTACTTTTTATGCATGTAATAAAATATTAATGATAACCCTTAGAGCTGTTATTGTCATTTCCCTTAAAACTATAATTAATAAATAAGAAATGTTATGTCTACAAACTATTTACAATAAAAACTTTTCGAAAATTTTAGGTTTTAATTTTGAACAATAAGCTTCCATTTTGTTAAAACTTCTATTAGTGATTTTTCTTTGTAATCACCACCAATATGCGTAGGTGTTCTGCAAAATGGCATAGACTCAATAAGAGCTTTTCGGAAGTACAATCTTTCTTTGTTGTTTATCATCACCTTAATTTGTCTCATTCTTGTATTAGTGATTTTTCTTTGTAATCACCACCAAAATGGCATAGACTCAAGTTTTAAAGCTCTTACAAGAATTTGAAGTTCGAACTAATAAAAACCTTAAGATAACATGTGAAAATTGTTTAAAAATGGTCAAAGAGCCATCCAATTAGGCCCTTAAATAGTTAGAATTAAGCAAAAGACTAATCTTTTTCGAAGATAGTATAAACAAAAGAAACCTACACTATCACTTGTTTAACCAGTTCTCATTCTAAATAAAATTAGTATAATATTCACGCAATGCACCAAATTAACCTTTTTATTTGATGACACCCGATGAATTTTTATAACTATTGTTGTAGGTGGTTTAATAGTGAAAAAGATTACACAATTTGTTATATGTACCATTTTGAAAAGAAAAAAAAAAAAAAGAAAAATATCAATGAATTATAAAACGGTGTTTAATAAATAATTTTGTTTTAAAGAATATATTTTACGTTTTTTTTTTCAATTATTTTTTCTCAAACATGTTTTCATATAATATCTGAAACATTATAACATGTTTTTTTAACAAATGATTAATTTAAGATGGGTTCGGTTTAAGCATCTGAGAAAGTGATGTATTATTTGCATTGTTAAGATTGAAATTAAAAATGATTATGAAACCCGCACAATGTATATCTTTTCAAATCCATTAAAAGGGATTCTTAGAATAGATGGGTTGATGAACCGTTGATAAATATTTTGACCATGAGGATATTTACATAAGTTTGAGTCTCACTTTTCATATTTATAAATATGCACTAGAATAATCTGTCGTTAAAAAATAATAACTATTTGATATTCCATTAATGTTTGCTAGAATTAAATGTTTGAAAAGTAGATATTTCTAATATTTAAATTTTGGGAAAATGATAGGTACTTCCAATTGTACCCAAACTACGTACAACAAAGGCAAAAAAAAATTAAAATAATTATATTTTGGCACCTTAACTTTTTTATATATCTAAAAATGCCACTGATTTTAAGTTGTGCTGTACCCAAGCATACATACAGCTATTGTACGTATGCTAAGCCCTTAAATTTTTTGGGTAAGACATTAACAAAAGGAATAAAATAGATAGATTATTATAGTTATAGATATGTGTATAAGAAATTCCGTATGAAAAAGATTTGAAAAGTTGTATTCTTAAAAAAGTGTCTTCTTCTTTGTGACTTTGCAAGTTGTAACGGCGCTTAGCCACAACGTCGGAAAAATATATTTGAAAACCTGGTTTGGGCCGAACCTAGAAGAAACAGGGCCCAGAAGAGCGTCTAGGGTGGCCCTATTCAGGAGTCAGGAGCTGTTATAATCTGAGATGGGGTCTATGAAGCATACCGTATGCCTCCAGTTATGAAAGTGCCACGTAGCATTTTATATCTTTTTGTGTAAGGAATTTAGAGTTAGAATGTAAGTTAAAGCAGGCAGGATGAAATCTATGTTTGTTTCCTTTCACGTTTCGACAAGGAAAACCACAAAAGCACCAATTCCCCTTCAACTATGAAATGTTTGACAAATATGTCCCTTTTAACTATGGATACTTTACTATGTTAGATTGTGTATGACACTACGAGACATAGTGCCCGCGCGTTGCAACGGTGAGATGGTGAGTTGATAGGTCATAGGAGGTGATAAATCATAGAGTGTGATAGCCAAATGCTTTAGTCGTACAGATTCCGCCATCAGATTTAAAAATTCGTCGAAAGTATATATCAAATGACATCTTTAATGAAAGAGCATGAAATTTTAAGAACACCCGTACAATTTTTATAATTTATCGACATACAGTTTTTGAGATAAAAGATTTTGAATGAATTAGAGGAATAAAATAATTTATGAATGAGAGAAAAAAAAACGAGGGGTTGAGATTTGAGAGGAGAGAAAAAAATGAGTGGTTGAGATTTAAGGTTATTATAAGTATATTCAGGTAAAGATGTTTAAATTAGTGAATAAAGAATAGGGGTATTTTGGGTGCTTCAAATCATCTTTTCTTAAAAAAAAAAACAAAATGCTTTATAAGATAGTATTATATGACTATATGTGGAGTAGGGATGAGAAAAAAAAAAAAGAAACCTGTGACCCAACCCAGAACCGACCCGCCCAAAGGGCTAATGGGCCAGGTCACGGGTCAAGCTTTAGTTGTATTTTTGGGTCACGGGTTGTGCGGGTCAAGCCAAAAACCGAAAAAAGGTGAAGGAAACCCGTGACCCGCCTGAACCCGAACCGAACCGACCCATCACGGGTCGGGTCACGGTTCCGATTTTCATATACTTGCGGGTCGTGGCCCGGGCCGAGTTTTCGCGGGTTGGGCCATTTGCACATCCCTAGTGATATTAATGGGGTCGAATCATGTTACAAAGATTATAGTTTGGTTTAACAACTAACGAATTTTGAGAGAAAATTATTGAATGTATCTCTATTTTGTTCAGAAACTTAGAAAGTTAGACCAATGATATGTACATGGTATTGACATCACCTTATGATTTTTAAGATGCAAGACTATTTGTTATGGATTATGGAAGACGTTAAACTGATAATTAATAATGATGAATCGAAAACTTATCACTTGCTTGTAGGGCTCTATATTAGATTGGCAAAATGAATATGGGCTTTAAAGCTCATATGTACTTTTTCTTTAAGCATCTAGAATTATAGATGAAGATTATAATTGAATTTACCAACACTTTGGCAACCATTACAAGCTCATTTAATTGGATATACCAACATTTTTCTGTAGTATATGTCTATGTTTATGACTACTACTTTATGCTTACTCAACTTTGTAAACTTCTCCATTGTCTCATCAACTTCTCCATTGTATCAAGTTTTCAAACAAAGGAGAGGGGGAAAAAATGAGAGCCATTACCATCAAACCTATTAAAACTAATATAAAAGAAAGTGAGAAGATTAATTGTTTGTGAAACCTAGTTATAAATTTTGAAAGCTTAATATGATTAGAGATCTGAATTTCTTAAAAGTGTTGATCCAAAAAAGTTTAATGAGGTGTTTGTTTCATATAACATGAGGGATTCCATGGAAATAGAATTTAAATTTCATATTTTTTTTTGAATGACATTTATATTTTATTAAATGCTATTAAGAAGCTAGTAATTTTGTCAAAAAAAAACTGATTCTTTAAAATATTGAATTCATTTTTACGAATTTAAATTCCATTTGATTTTGTTTGATTGGAAAAAGGATGAAATTGAAATTCAAAAACTTGCTTTCAAGTTCTTTAATATAAAATCCCCACAATTAACCACCATCAATAAAGTCGCTGCCAACAACAATCTGAACCAATATGACAATATCTCTATCACCAACCACTGCCAACAACTACCAAAACTAGTTTCTGTCAACTGTCAGCGATTAGAATACGACCAACTACCGCCATGGTAGCCAGTGCCGTTGTTTAGAACACAACCACCAATGAAGGACACAATTTTTGTGTATAGAAATGTGATTGGCAACACTTAGCAACGGATTAACCTAAAAAAGTTCTTTTTTGACTTTTTGTTTGCTTACTTCAGAGGGAAGTTTTTAGCTGCATTGATTTTTTACAAAAGTTCTTGTTTTTTAAACGGATTTACACAAAAATAAGTCTGTAAAAAATAAGTCCTGATATACCATAAAACTTGTTGCTACCATCACGATAATAACAATATTTTTTGAGTTGGCTAAAAGGCTAAATAAATTATTGGTGTTCTCATCTCTTGGAAAGCTAATCAACTAAAAATGTTTGGAAATATAATTAATTAATAAATCAATTATTCATTCACCTTTAAGTTTGCTGCATCTCCAATAAATTACTTTAATACCAAGCCAAATGTTTTCTTTTTAATTTAATCTATCCTTTTAAAGGCCAGGTTGTGACCAATTTGTTTTATAGGGGAAAAAAAGAACTATAGAATGGAGACCTGGATTGGATTTTATTGGATAAACATTTTGGGCATACAAAATACTGTTTAAGTTGCATATCAAAGCCAAAATCTTGAGTTTTTCTGAATAAATTGGACAAAATCCTCTCCATTTACCCTTAAATCAAAACAAACCAACTTAATGACTTTCAGATCCAATAAGATAACAACTCCATCAATCTTTATCTTTAAGATATTACGAGTATATAAGTTTATGGGCCAAAAAGTACCATCTTTCTTTGTATATTGATACGTTTTTTTAAAGGCAACAAATTTTATTAATCTTGTGAAGGCTCGTCGGGCCCATTTGATGAAATAAAGATGAATAAAGTTAAAAATAAGTAGAAAGAAAAAGGTAAGAAGAACATATATCATGAAACTTAATGTGTGCTTGAGGGCCATGAATACCATGGCACAGGCCATTTACAAATATATCATGAAAGCAAGGCACTCCTAGATGATTTTAATTTCTTTTATATAATTATATTTTTAGGTACATGAACAACCCCTAATCCTTTACATACCATGGAGCATAAAGATTATGGGGTTGTTCATTTAACAGGATAATCATGTACCCCGAAACACAGTACAAAAACGAGAGTAAAGAAGAATCAGACATATATAATGGATCCCAAGACGGAATCAGTAGTTGTAGACTATAGATATGTCATCTTTTCTTGATTCAGATATTTAATAAAGCTTAAAGAACTAGGTCAAGTAGATGAGTTGTTATGACTTCATTATAGATACATAAAAATGGGACATCCTGATAAAGGAAAGGCAAGGGCAAGTGTTTTTTTCAAGCAAATGGTCCAGTAACCCCTCCATAAAGCATGCTATGTGGGGTTACATATGCTCCTCACCAATAAACGGATTCTTTTCATCTGGCAATTCCTATCATTGTTCATGATTTCTGAAAATGCGAAGGGCTTGGTACCCTATGAGACCCAATTATATGCAAAAAAAAAAGGCGTGGTGCCGATACATCTAGATAAGGTGTAATAGGCCCAACCTTAGAAGAACAACCGATGGACCAAGATGTTGAGATATTAACATAATGTGAATATTTGAAATTGAAGTGTAAGAGTTTTAGTATGGATCTAATGTGAGATATCCAATTGATGACTGAGCAAAAACATACCAAATACATCATATAAATACTACTAGGACATGGACTCTTGACTTCCCTATTGAGCTAAAATAATTGCCACTAAATAACATACTAATTCACCATAACTAGTCTTAACTAAGGGTTTAAACACTAGACTTTTTTATTCCATCACTCTCAACACATAATGTGAGCATTTATTCCTAAAGAAAAACTTCCAAAACACTAAATTTAGTTTTATTATACTCAACATAACATTGCTATTCAAAGAGATACTTCTTCAAACTGATCAAGCATATGGGATGTTAGAAGACCAATGCCCCTTTTGGTCCTTCAAGTACATATAAATTCCACTGATCCCTCAAGTACAAGTTTCTTTGGGCCTCCTGTTTTTGCAGATGGGCACTTATGTCAGTCTATTAAGCCCTTGACTAAATGGACCTCTAGGCTACCCTAATACAAATACTACACTAGATGCCTATAATGGGCCCAGTGGCCCACTGGATACGATAACTTCAACCCAAATGGGTTGAGTTGTGTTTTGTTTTATCTCTGTTGGGTCAAATATGTTAAGTTAAAATGGTTAAATAATTAATTGAAAAGCTTACGAGTCAAATGGGCCGAATAGGTCAAACAGGTTGAAAGTAAGATATATTACACGAATATCAAAGTTTATGCCGGTAGGCCCTACCCAACCTGAACTTGTACAGAGGACTATTCAACAATGACGAACCAACTCGTAGAAACTTGATGCTCCATACACCATCACTGGTTCCTCTTATTGAATTATCCACACGACATGATCAGTCCTACGTTCAAACTTAAGTACATTGTATGCCGAGTCAATCAGCAAACACATGATGCTCCACTTCTATCATGCCCGATGGCATAAACCAAACTCTAAAGCAATTGGTGGTCACCAATGTTTGCTGCTTTGTAGTCCAAAAAGTAAACACTAATAAAAATAAAAGTTATCGATCTCTTTGTATAGAAAACCCCTTTTGACATCACATGTGACGAACTTAGGTAAATACTAGACACAAAATATCACACTTTAATGATAAAGTAGATGAGCTAAGAACACTTGATTGTTATTACCAAACATTGTATATCCTCAAGTTGAATCATTTTAGCCAAAAAAAAAAAAAAACAAACAAAAAATAGAATTAGAAAAATTGCAAGAGATCAATCATCATATGAAGTCGCTACTAACCAGAAATCATTTGAAAACTCTACAATTAAGACACTGAAATCTTATTAATCTATTTTTACCATCTAAATGCACACAACTCGACATGGAGCTTATTATGTAATCTAAACAAAAGTATTCTGCATGATTTGAATAACAAAAATATTTAAAATTCCGTGTTGATACGTCAAACAGTCTTTTAGATAGAAAGGTTATACTGCAGAATGCAGACACAACTTAAAAAAAAAAAGACAAAACAGCAAAAACTCTATTCATTGGTGCTGACAATTATAAACTTTTACGCCAAAATGAACAAATTTACCTCGCATATGATAAATATGATATGCATCTACTGTAATTAAAACTAAACTATGTGTGTCTATAGATAAGCTTAAATTAACATGAGATCCCAAATGGTTACCTCCTATTAAGAAACTTTGACACACAAAACTCCTATATATTAACAAACTTTGATACACCTGCGGATTATAAAAAAACAACATCAACATTAACTTTGCATTAAGTGTAGATTTAACTTTGCATTTACTTTAGTGTTTAGTGTAGATTTAACTTGAGTTACTCCATATAGCCATGACTCCATGAGGAATGAGCAAATTTATGTTGGACAGTTGCATAAGGCCCAAGATTCTTTTGGACCTTCACGATGTAATATAAACAAAGACATAAGCTTAGGCCCATTAATTCAAACCCAATGCTTTTCAACCTAAAAATCTTTAGTTGGATTATGGGAGTAGTATGAATAATTCTGCCAAGTTATTCAAGTATAAATAACTAGGTGGTTCGACCCGCCGGTGTCGATTTCTAAAACGTCTGTGTTTGTCGCGGTTATCTTTTTTTTTTTTCTTTTTAAAGGCAATAACGCATACCATCATATTTATATTTACCCCAAAAAATGATGTAGGAAATAAAATTTAACAACATAAATGTTAGAAAAGTTATAAAAAAAACCAAAAATTTACAAATATAAATCTTAAAAACAAAGATAACCAAAAACAAATACAAATACAAAAAACAAAAATAATATAGATATGAAAAATAGCAAAATAGCAAAAAAAAAAACAAAAAAAGAAACAAAAGTATTTGGATACTTAAAAAAACAAAGAAAAAAATAAAAAATTTAAAAGTTTGGACTAAATCAGAAAGAAACATAAGTGGAGGGGGCAAACTATAAATTCTGAAATCTTGAAAACACATATCCATAAAGTTGAAGAAAAAAGGAGGGAGGGGGCTTTAAACCCCATATTTCTAAACTCTAGTATAGAGAGGCAGAAGACATACCATTCATTCTACAAACTAATTTGCTTATATTTTCATAAACCAAATATAAATCTTATCTATTTCTTCTATGCAAAAAGACAAACTAATTATTGTTCACATTGTATTCTCATATTTAAGTATGTAATAACGTTTAATTGAAATAAATAATATCGAATTTCATATTTATTTAAACTCCATCTTTTAATTCAATCATGAATCTCAAATATTGTTTTTTAATCAATATATTTAGTTTTGAGTTTGTTTTTTAATATAAAATAAAAAGTACAATGCTCATGTAATTTGTTATTAAATTTTTTATTATCAAAAGCTGATATGTAGTTACAAAATCCAGTTCTTAAGTATAGAAAATTGTACGTTGCGGCTCAATCGAGTTAAATGGGAAAGTATCTTTAGATGACGATAAGCAACAAAGGTAAGATCCAAATATATAAACAAATATTGTCTAAAAAAATGTATTACAAAATATGAAATATAATATATGTGTTCAATGTCTTATAATTATATAGTTTTAAATTTGATTTTATTTATATTTTTAACATTTAAATTTACATATTTAACAATTTATCTTATCTTGAAAATGTTATAAACAATCTGTATCTTTGACACGAACATAAATCTAGTACTCTTTAATTAGAACTATGAGTACAAGTTACTCATGCTATCTATCTTGTTCCATATATGTTTAGTTTTAGCCAACCACATACAAGGATGCATATTGTTCCACATGACCATATCTATGTTAACTTTGATCAGTTTTCGTATTAAATGATAAAACTATTTATGATGAGATGTTCGATATGATTAGGTGATTCAAGAATTTCAAAAACAGTCTCATCAGTTGACATATTTTTGATCTAAATGATAAAATACAAGTGAAAGATATCAAGATTGATATGATGTTAATTAATAGAAGAATGAACTTAAAATGGTTGCTACTTTTTGATATATATAGATCTATGCTTAAAAATGAACTTAAAATTTTGTAAAACTATATATTTTATATATTACATAAGAATATTAATGAACATGATGAAGTAAGAAAGAAAAAAAATTCGATTATTAATGTAAATTAGACACATAATGGATTACATCATATCTTTATGTCTATTTTTATCTTATCTATTAATTCATTTCTCAATAAAACATAAAAGAAAAAATACATACTTAGATCAAATATAACGTACAACAATGATAAATATGAATAGTTTGATACTTTGATAGGCCTACAATATGTTTAAAAATCAAGTATTGACATTATGACATATGACGTGTTTATGATCGGTCTTTACGATTAAAGAAAAGAAAAGTAATGACTTTATATAAAAAAAATATATATTACTTAAATTTTAACTATTAATCATGTCATGATTCAACATCAAATTTTAAGTCTAAATTAGTCCTATGTATCATTATCCATAACATAATACATCAAGGATATGTTTAGCAAATTTAGTTTTAACTGTTAGTTGTAGCTTTTAATTGTAGTTGTAACCTATAGTTTTTAAACAAAATTGTTAGCTAGAGTTTTTATTTTTTTAAAAGTTAATTACTGAAATGATAGCTAGCGTTTGCTCCATATTACTGGTTACATACCTTTCTTTTTGAAATTACGCTGATCATACCCAACGTATGCAAATCTCCACTCGGACCATACTGGAGGCTAACGCCGTCACGTGGCCGTTAAAACCCCCCACGTGACTTGCACGTGAGGGGTAAAGATGTAATATCGCGTTTCTTGATTACTTAAATGGTACCTTACGTTTGCACGATATTGCTGGTTTCATACCTAATGTTTCTTAATTACTTAAATGGTACCAAATGTTTAGTTATTAATTTTTTTTTTTTAATTTTGAAATGTGAATTCCACTTTAAGCAAATGTCTTAAAAACTGGTATTTTAGTCATACTGGTGTGAAAAATTTTCAGGTATTATCGGTATTATCGGTATTACCAGAAATACCGGCCGGTACGACTATTTTTAACTTGTTTTAGTTTTCTTTCATAAAAATTTTCCAAAACTTGTTACAATTTAACGAAAATAGTCAAAATGCATTTATAATCCACTCAAAAATTATACCAAATAGGTTTTTTACAACAAAATATAAGTTTAAAGTTCACAAATAACCAAAAATAGCAATAAAGTATCATAACAATAATTTTTAAAAAATTTCAAATTTTCTTTTTCGAAAATACCGGAAATACCGCAATGGTAATACTGGAATATTCCAGGAATACCAGAAATACCGGTCAGTATTTACTGCGACACGAAGCTTAAAACAATGTTTTAAATACTGATAAAGACCGTCCGATATTTCTGGTATTTCTAGATATTTCTGGTATTACCGTTGCGGTATTCCTAACATTTTCAAAAAGAAAATTTGAATTTTTTATAAAATTATTTTTATGATACTTTATTGTTATATTTGGTTATTTGTGAACTTCAAACTTATATTTTGTTGTGAAAAACTTATTTAATATTATTTTTTAGTGGATTATAAGTGCATTTTGACTATTTTTGTTAAATTGTAATAAGTTTTGGAAAATTTTCATAAAAGAAAAACAATAAAAAAAATTAAAAATAGTCGTACGGGCCGGTATTTTCGGTAATACTGATAATAGCAGAAATTTTTCCACACCAGTATGACTAAAATACAAGTTTTTAAGACATTATCTTAAAGCGGAATTCACCTTTCAAAATAAAAAAATTAATAAAATAAAAATTAATAAATAAACATTATGTACCATTTATGTAATTAAGAAACATTAGGTATGAAACCAGCAATATCGTGCAAACGTTAGGTACCATTTAAGTAATTAAGAAACGCGATATTACATCTTTACCCCTCACGTGCAAGTCACGTGGGTGGGTTTTTAACGGCCACGTGACGACGTTAGCCTCCAGTATGGTCCGAGTGGAGATTTGCATACGTTGGGTATGATCAGCCTAATTTCAAAAGAAAATGTATGAAACTAGTAATATGACGCAAATGTTAGGTACTATTTCAGTAATTAACTATTTTTTAAAAGTGTTTGGCTAGTAGTTGTTGCTGCAACTTTAAAATGTATTTTGTATGGTCTTTAGAAATTAAAAGCTTCATCCAAACTAAAAGCTCCTGAAATGTTTTTTCAAGTTGTGTTTTATCTTGGAGCGTTTTATGTGAGATAAAGGCTAAAGCGAGTTAAATTTTAACACAATAAAAGTTTTTGTTCAAAATAAAAAGCTAAAGCTCCTTAGAAGTTTTGAAAAACTAAATATAACCCGAGTATTCAATATATAAAAGATGAAGTGCTAACTACTTAAAAGTCTTTCCATACATCATCCACTTAATAGTTACCGGAACATTTATTTTACCTAATTGCATTCAATTTGGTCAAGAAGATTACATTCATATTACAACAGTATTCTTATATTGTATATTTGTATTTGTATTGTATTTGGGTGTATGTAGTATCATATTATACGGTTTGATACCTTACAATAACATTCAATTTACTAACCAAGTAACCATAAATATTAGTAATAGTTATTTTCGAAATGACAAAAAGACCTTTACTTGAGGTATTTGAAATACTAATAGGATGAGTAACTTTGTCATAGAACTGAACTTGCAAACATAAATACACCTTGTACCGTAACTTGCTCTATATACTCGTATTTCTGTGTATCTCACATTCTTCTCATCATGAGCTACAATTCAGTCAATCTTTAATTCTGCATATACACACACACACAAACAATTAAAGATAGATACAATAATCCACACACAGACTGCATAGAACCAAGCTGTTTGCAAAATACTGTATATAGCGATAACAATTCCTACAATATATATATATACACACAACAATGTATGGTTCTAACTATTTTGATTCAAGAAACAATGCTGGAAATTACTATGGTAGGAACGCGTATGTTAATAATAACCGAGCAGGTGGTTATCATGCGTCATATCATCAACAAGGTTCACTTAGTATAAACTATAATTATTATTTTTATGAGCAGCAACAACAATACTATTATGAGCAGCAACAGCAGCAACAATATTATTATGAGCTGGAGCAGCAGCGTCATCATTATTATTATCAGCAGCAGCAAAAACAACAACGAAGGAGGCGGGTGGTAACAGTTAATAACAAGCAACAAACCGAGTCTGAGGATTCTATCAATCCTGATGCTCCATTGTCAGTTACTTCATCATCGATATCCTCAACATCGTTCTCTCGTCATGTAACATCGTTTGACAGAAAGACGACTAACTTGGATAGATTTCTTCGGTCTGTTACTCCCATCATTTCTTCACGAAAAATGACTAAGGTATATATTTGGATTATTTTAAAGGAAATGCTAAATGCATTCATAAAAATTTATACATATTATATCAAAATTCTCACCATTGAACTTATTGATTGAACATTAACTACAACCCTTTACATATGTATGTTTTCGTTTGTGTGGTTGATTATAATTAACACATTCAAAAATAAATAATCACATTTTTAAATCTTTTTGGTATGATTTGGAAATAAAACTTGTATCTATATACTATGTTATAAAGTATTTATTATTTATGTTATTTTAAACTAAATTTTTAATAACCCAAAATAATAATCTCTTTGATTCAGATCTACATCTTATATATCAATAATACTTTTAATGAATTTATTTACAATATACATTTTTTCAATTCATAAAATAACTACATTAACCATTTTATATCAATCATTATTACATTAATAACGACACTGCCACCGCCGCCGCCGTCGCCACCACCACTCGTTGTCGTCGCCACCACCACCACCACCACCGCTGTCACCGCTGCCACCACCACCTGTTGCTGTCGCCGCTGCCACCACCGCCGCATCACACAAACATTTGGCCAGTCTTTATTAGTCAAATGGCAAATAAAAACAATATATCAACCCTTGAACTTATTTAATGTACCTTAACTACAATCTTTATATATACATGTTTTCGTTTGTGTTGTTAGTTTTAACTAACATTCAAAATAAAATAATCACATTTTTAAATCTTTTTGGTATAATTTGGAAATAAAAATTGTATCTATATACTACATTATAAAGTACTCGTATTTGTTATTTATGTTATTTCAAACTAAGTTTTTCATAGCCCAAAATAATCATTTTTTTTAATTCACTAATTTAAACATATTCACAGAATATATCGATAATACCTTTAATGATATTATTTACAATATACATCTCTCAACTCTTAAAATAATTATATTAACCATTTTATATCAAATATTATTACGGAATACATTAATAACGACACTGCTACCGTCACCGCCGCCGCCACCACCACCGCTATTGACGGCGTCACCACTCGCCACCACCACCGCATCACGCAGACATTTGGCCATTCCTTATTAGTCGATCTGTAAATAAAAACAATATATATATAATTAATAGCGAAAATGCAATTATGAAAAGAGAAGAAGCCCAAATTAAGTACTCATATAAAAGCAATATCCGAGTTTTAACACGTTCTTCTATCTCCTTCAAAACATTGTACCAATTAATTAAGTACTCATATAAAAAGCAATGAAATGTATGATCGATGGGTACGTAATTTATTGCAGATGAAACTAAAGGAGGAAGCTGGTGGAACGCGACCATATTATCGCATTGGGGATCTGTGGAATACTTTCCAAGAATGGAGCTGTTATGGAACTGGGGTGCCATTTGTGTTGTTTGGTAGATACCCGATTACACAGTATTATGTTCCCTATTTATCTGGTATGCAGCTCTACATTGATCCACACAAATCCGCCTACACCAGGGTCGGGTGAGTATATTTCATATTTCCCGTGTCTTATTTTCTTTCAATTCGTTAAATTATTCGGATTAATTAACTGTTGAAATTTGCCTGTGAATTAGGGGTGTCAATTTTGGTGCTTAAAGCGATTTTAAAAAATGAGGTTTTAATGAATAAACTTGACATACTAATTTGTATTCCAGTTTATAAAGAGACTTATACATACATAGATTTACATACTAGTAATAGTATTTGTGCATAATGCACGGATTAACTCATAATATTTATATTTATATTTATATCTATTACATATAATATTATATTTCATAATTCCAAAAAAGTTTGATCAATAAATATGATTAGATTTTTTTTTATCATAAAATCCTTAAGAAGCAAAGTGACACCCTCCTAATACGTTATTGCAAATTTCTAAGACCAATTCCTTCATAACAGTTATTGGATCCGTTTATTCTGTCAGCAGTAACACAACATAATATAAATAATACTATAATTTTAAACATCAACATTATTTTTTAAAAATATACGATGCAAACATCTTGATATATAAAGATTATCTCAAGTATTCGGGGTGACAATGGATTGAAAAAAGAAAGTATTTGCCACTTTGGCTTTATGTGCAAACAAATATAAGGATCAATTGTTTCCGAAATAATATCATCTACCAACATGTCGGTAATAGCTAAGACGTCTTCAACAACGGCGATTATATCTCCCAGTTTCAACAACAACAAAAAATCTAACATAAAAACACACCACACACCTAATACAAACATAACTTTATTATCCAATACATAATAAAATATGAAAATTTAATGATAATAATAAAACTACCAAATCAACGTAATCAAAAATCTACCAATAATCCACCTACCGAACATATCATGCTTTAAAGTGGGCGTCTAACGTTTAGTAGAATAGGAAAATATGTATTAGAATTCAATTAGGAAACTATATATATTCATTGAGATATATATACTATAAATATTTTATTTATAATTAAGTTAATATGTTTTTTTTTTAAATGTGACTAAAAAAACATGCAGTCACTCTCAGTGATCAATAATCATTCAGATATGAGTATATGACTAACCGGACCGAAACCAAACAAAACCAATTAAACCCAAACCCAACGGTTTATGGTTTTTAAAAACCTAACCTTTTCGTTCTCAGTTTTAGCTAAAGTTCAACCTAAACTAATCCATCACCCCTAGTTTATAAGGTGTTAGTTATTTAGTGTAGTGAGACATTGAACTATATACATTAAAATAGGTTTATTTTTTTTTGAATGACATATCGTTTCTACTCATATACTATCCCAATAAACACCAAAAAGCGTTAGTGTCAGAAATTAAACCATGGTCTATTCTACTCTTTTCAAGAAGCAAGAGTCTCTATCAAGTGGGCACACTCACACATTAAGTCAAAAGTATCACAAACTCAACTAGTAAAGTCAAGAGAACCTTTGAAAGGTCTAGGGAAAGGTATTTTGTGGCAATCTCACTTAAATTAAAATAGTGACTCGTACGAGCTATTTTGTTTTGAGGGTGAAGAGAACATGTCTTATTCGAATGTGGATGACCTCTATTTATAAGATGGATTAGCTTGGAGGAAAAGTTAGGGTTTTAAGGGGATTCCCTAATTTTTTGGAAGAGATATGAGCAGCTCCTTTGACTTTAGGGGGAAGAAATATGGAAATTTCTGTATTTGGGTGATCTCTGTTCTGAGGGAGGGATCTCCGTAATAAGGTCTGGGACATTGTGAGGTGAGCTCCGTTTTGGCGAAGGTTGCTCTGAAGAGAGGAAGCTCCGTATTTCTAACATGAAGTATCTTAAGGCAGTCTCGGTAATAGGAGCTTTGTAGTAGCAGACAGACATACCAAGGAAGTGCTCCGTATGGGGTACATCATCAATGTCTAAAGAAAAACCAATTTAAAGGTAAGTTAACAACGAGATCAAAAAAGGTTCATACGTCATTGGGGATCCTTTATTTCTTTGAAAGATCAAAAATCTCATCCATTTTTGGGAACATGATTGGCTTGGATTGGGGAAACATTTAATGCACGTTTCAAATACACTCTATAGCTTGAAAGTAAATACCATTGTATTGTTTCTAATCGCTTGGTTTTTGTAATAGAGTTTTAAACACAAAATGGGCTTGGTCTGGTAGCTTGCGACCCTCAACTGAATCCATTGTGGTGGCTAACCACCAAAACGTTCTTTCAAAAACAAAGGTGAGACTTGTACTGATGAATGGAACTTCACCCTTGCTAGGGAAATTGTTCTTTCGGTCCAATGGTTAAGAATCAAGATTGATTAATAAGTTCTTATTAACTCTCTTGACGGATTACCCACCATGGTTTTCCAACTCGTATAACGGCATTGTTATTCACTCGGTTATCTGTCCCTTATGTGATAATGAAATTGAAACAACTCTCCACTTACGCATCAAGTGTAGAGTAGTTTGGGGCTTTGTCCATGATTAGTGGAAGATGTGAATTCTTATTAACTCTAGGATCAAGCTTCTTTGGAAAAATATTGTCGTTAAAGGTCCACATTATTCTTGAGTTTCTATTAAAAGAAAAAAAAAAGAAGATTGGATAGGGGAGGAAATGATAGAAGATTACATTCAAAAAAGTCATTCTCGAGTTTGAAAGGAAACTAAAAAAAATCCGCCTGCAACCCCCTTTCACCTGCAACCCCCCTTCTCTGCAACAACCATCTGCAACCGCCACCTGCAACCACCTGAAACCACCACCTACAACCGCCACTTGCAACCACCGTCTGAAACCACCACCTGCAAACGCCACCTTCTACCTGCAATCACCCTTCCACTTTCTTTTCCATCCAAATCGCCAAAATGGCCAGAAAACTTTTGGAGGAAAAAATCTTGATTTTTCCTTTTTTCCACTTTCTTTTCTTTTGAAAAAAAAAAACTCAAGAATGCAAAAAGGTAAAAATTTCTATCTTTCCCTTTCCTTTCTTTTATAAAAAAAACTCAAGAATGAAGCCTAACTCTTGATGGATTAACCACGATGGTTTTCCAACTCGTATAACGGCATTGATATTCACCAGGCCATCTGTCCTTAATGTGATAATGAAATTGAAACTACTCTCTACTTGTTCATTAAATAAAGAGTAGTTTGGTGTCGTATCCATGATTTGTCGAAGATATAAATTCTTATTAAGTCCAGGAATAAGCTTTGTTGGAAGAATATTGCCCGTCAACATTAACTCTTGATGGATTAGCCACTATGGTTTTCCAACTCGTGTATCGACATTGATATTCACTTGGCTATCTGTCCCTTATGTAATAATGAAATAAAAACTACTCTTCACTTATTCATCAAGTGGAGAGTAGTTTGGGGTTTTGTCCATGATTTACAGAAGATTCCTATTGATCATTTGATTGGATATGTATTAAGAGTATGAATTGTAAACTTAATTGATTTGATTGGTGGATTGATCCTTCATTTTTTTATGTTTAAACTTTGTAAATTACTTATAAGAAAAAATAAAAATTAATGCAAATTTATTTATTAACATAAATTGTGGGTATCATATATAGAGAGGCATGATACGTGAGATTAAAGACAATATACGAATTCCTCATTTGAACCAAGATTCTTAAATTATTATGCCCAAATTAACAATATTACCATTTGTGCTATCCAAAATGAAATTCGTGTAACCTAGATAGGTAGAATCAACTTCTTTTTTTAGAAAAAAAAAATAATAATAATACATTAAGAACTCGTAGCAACGATATGTTTCATCTCCTAATGTTGAACTTGAAAACCATTTTTTAGTGGAAAAGAAAACTGAAAACACCTTATACATTACCACAATTTCTTTTTTGTGTCGTTTAGTGGTCTTTTGCGACGACACATGTCGCTGCAAAAGGCATCAGTCTCACCAAATGCCTTTACTTGTAACGAAAGAGATATCCAATCATTAAAATCTATACCTAACATAAGAGTATGTGTAATTTCAAAATGACTCTTCGGGGAAAAAAATGACTTTTTGAAATGACAAATTTGTAGGGTTTTTTCTCTAAATTTTTTTGTTACCCCTCAATTAAAAATTGAATGTTAAAATAATGAGTATGTATGTACTTTAAGCAAGAATTCTATAATGCTATGTTCTTGAGTCCATTTTTTTAAAAAAAGAAAACAAGTGATATGATAAGAAGAGATAAGATTTGATCCTTTCAAATCATCACAATAATGAGAGGTACATTTTTTAAACAAAAACAACTAAAACTTCTTTTCAAATCATTTCAATTCATTTCCTTTCCATCTTTAAAAAAGAAAAACTCAAGAACCCAACTTGTTTTAAAATCACTTGGATTGTTTTATTTTCTCGTTTTACAAAAACTCAAGAACATAGTGTACATGTTAATGATATCTATAATTAGCAAATTTGTTATACAATCATTGTATCATACATATAATCAAGATTACTAGATATACAAGATTTAGGGGTGTTCATTTGCCGGTCCAAACCGAGAAACCGGACCGACTTTGGAACCGAACCGAACAATACCGAAGACACCGGTCCGGTCCACGGTCCCATTTTTTAATGATTTTCGGGCCTTGTTTCAGTCCATGGTTGGCCCGACAGAACTCATGTTCAGAACCGAACCGAGATGGAAATCTAAATTTAAATAGGATTATACTTCTTTTATTTAGTTAATACTGATATAGACATTCCTTTTTAAGTGGGATTATGAGTTTATGACTCCTTTTATTTAGCAAATATCGTAAGTTAATTAATTTACTCTCCAAAAATTTCGATCACAAATTCTCACATCATATGATCATAACTAGGGGTGTTGATGGGTCGGGTTAAATGGTTTCGGGTTATTTGGTTCGGGTTATTCGGGTTTCGAAGAATTATAAATTAAATCGTAACCCAAACCAAATAAGATTTGGGTTATTCGGGTTTAGGTTGTTCGGGTTCGGGTTTTTTGGATCAGGTTTTGGGTAACCCAAATAACATGTGATTGACTTTACGTGCATTAGTTACACAACATTGCAACAATCTAATTTCAATTTCGAAAACTTGAATTACAGGGATACTTATATTGATTAAGTTTGTGCGTTTTTGGAATTCTTGCATGAAAAGATGATTGTATTATTAGAGTAAAAGTCATAGACAAAACAAAAAAAAATTATAAACTATATAAAAATATAAAAACTATTGATATTAAATAAACAAAATTTGACAATATATGACTCTTTTTATATTCATATTGTTATCATCTTTTATTAGTGTATTTTTAAACATTTATTATTATTTAACTTTGCACAATCCTGATTTTGTTTATAAATCAAAATTTAATATTTAAATAATATATACTTTAAATAAATTTAATGTGTTGTATTAGTGTGTGTATATATAAACGCATCTTATTTGAGTTATTCGGGTTAACCCAAATTATAAAATTTTCACCCGCAACCCAAACCGATTAAGTTTTGGGTTATTCAGGTTGACCCAAACGATGACCCACAAACCAAATAACCCAACCCATTTCATCCAAACCCATTTGGGTTGGGTCGGGTTGCTTGGGTTTGGTTATTTTCAACACCCCTAATCATAACCCTAAGAGGCTAACACGAATACAACTATAAGAGACTACAGGCGGTGACAACTGCATTCTTCAATCTGATATACAAAATTAGTTAAATATTAGATCATATGAAATACAATGTCTTGAGAGGCTGACACATATGTTCAATTCGAACCATTTTTTCCTCTTTTGATGACTTTACAAATGAAGTTACTTTATTTTTTCCCTCTTTAGATGACATCCTTTCACACTTGCCCATTTACTTAATGTCCGTATCATAGTGTTTGCATTAAGTCAATTGTAATGTCTGCTAACCATCAAATAATGTTTTGTATAGGTATTAAATTATTAATATTAATAATTTAATATACATTATATATATCATTAGCAGATTAGGTAGTTTGTGTTCGTGATTATAAGTAGTTGTTGCTATCCAATTTTGTCCTTCAAAATGCAATTCTCATGTAACTTTTACTCGGTTTCGATCCAACAAGTAAAACCTGAAAACCGACTCTAAACTGAACATGGACCAAACCGAAGACAACGGTCCGGTCCTCGGTTCTACTTTTTTGCAAAAACGGTCCTCGGTTCGGTCCTAAATATGTCCGGTTCGGTCCGGTTCCCGGATCATGAACACCTCTAACAAGATTACTAGTCACCGGAAGCCACAACGCAAAATCAAAATGGAGGATAATAGAAAGAAGACGTTACATGGTAGTCCTACTAATATTGAAATCCAACCGAATGCCGAGCGTAAATCCATTAAGTTCTACCGAACCTTTAGTCCTAAACTGCTTAGGAATCTTCCTTAATCATGTGTACTGTTTGCATGACCAGTTCTTTGTATCCATCAAAACTCGAATTATTTCTGATATCCTGAGCGTCACATGTAACACCACCAGTGGCGAACTAAAGAGGGCGGGGTAAGAGGGCTCATGTCCCTCTCAAAATTAAAATTTTGTCATGTATTATTAAATTTTTTATAGCTTTTTAAAATTTTCTTATAAATTCTTAACATTTTACCTTTTTTAGATTTATTTTTCATGAGTTTTTTAATTTTGCCCCTTTGAGAGTTTTTTTCTCCGGTACCGTCCCTAGACACCACCATGATAATATGCTTTTATATTTTAATGGAAGTGATAAAACTACAATATGTTTTAGCCATCTACAACAATGTCTGTTTTATACAGTCTTATACTGTGTAGTAAAACATGTACACTTGTTAATAAATGTTGTAGATTTATCACTTCTTATATTTTAGAACCTTGAAGATTTGCGACCAATTTTTAAAGGGTCTTTAACTTTAGAAATAGACCCACGGTAGGGAATGTGAACCCAAGCCCATATCTTCCACCATACACACCATGCCCATAAACACAATATATATGATCCGAAGTTTTCAATTTCTAGCCCGCAACTGCTTCACTCGGGTCGGTTAAAAGCAGACTACCACGTATCAACCTGGATTTAGTAGGAAAATTTTCAAGCCAAGCCTTCTAAAAGAACACCATCCAAAACTCCTCTTAGTTTTTGGTTTATGAACAAACACCACGAAGCTAGAGGTTTTGGATTTTTTTTATATGAAAAAGCTATTAAACTTATACCATCTAACATAATAGTCAAAATTTTATTACAATCTACTCAAAACTAATAACATATATTTATATTAATAAAAAATGAGTTTTAGAGTTTACAAACAACAAAAACATTAAAATATCACATCATCATATCATATAAGGGGAAGGGAATATGAGGCTGTTAGACACCTAAGTTGGGTGAAAAACCTCTCACATACCTTTTTTTAAACTATAAAAATCATGGGGGACAAACATTTATTCAAAATATTAAAATATTAGTATGTGAGGGGTTTTTCACCCAAGTTGGGTGCATAACAGCCTTATACTCACTTTTCTCATCATATAAATAGTTATATTAGAAAAAACTAGAAAAGACCGGCCGGTTCAACCCAGGAACAGTTCGGGTAAAAAAATCAGTCATAAAAAACCGGCCACCACAAGAAAACCTGGTCAAAGCGGTCCGACTGGCTGGTTCCAACCTGTTTTTAAACATTGCTTCCAAGACCTCAACCCAAAGTTGTTCAGGAAGTTTCTTAAAACCCGAACCCAATGGATTGTTGATTTCAAGAACTAAACTTTTCGATCAATTTTCGGTTTTAGCAAAAATTGAATCATGCTCGCTCTAACTTGTATCTATATAACGATGACGAATGATAAAATAAAATCATTAGGACACTACTACTAGGTACATCTTTCTTATGTGGTCTGTGTCATATGCATGACTATCAAAGTACATGCATGAATATTTGTATTTTAACAATATTCTGCTATGTTTTTGCTTGTTTCAAATAGATAAGGATCAATTCATATTTAATATAGACGAGAGTTAGTGTCCGCGCGTTGTGGCGGTGAGATGGTGGAGGTGATAGATCAAGTCATAGAGTGTGATAGCCAAATGTCTTAGCCGTACGGGCTCCACCATCGAATTTAAAAATTCATCGAAATTATATCGAATGACATCTTTAATGAAAGAACATGAAATTTTAAGAACGCCTATACAACTTTTATATAAAAGGTTTTGAATGAATTAGAGGAATAAAATGATTTATGGAGGAGAAAGAAAAAATTAGTGGTTGAGATTTGAGGAGAGAGAAAAAAATGGGTGGTTGATATTTAAGGGTATTATAGGTATATTAGGTAGAGATGTTTAAGTTAATGAATAAAGAAAGAAGGGTAATTTAGGTAGTTCAAATCATCTTTTCTTAAAAAAAAAAAACAAAATGATTTATAAGATAGTATTTGAAGTATTATATAAGATCCGTCCAGTTATCTATGTATACCATATATCTGATCAATTAATTCTTACATTGAATTTACCAACAGCGAGCAACAGTCATAAATATCTGAAGCAAAATCTGATTCAGCTTTAGATATTAACAACTTGTTGGTAATGCAGATACATTTTGGTGGACGTTTTTAGCAACCGACTATCTGTAACAGGCAGTATAATGATCCAGATGATGATCGAGCATCATATAGAACCAGAAAGATATATTAATTATTAGACCATATATTTATTTTTTATTTTTTATTCCAAATTGTTTTTCTGCGCAATCAATCATGATTTCTGAACCAGGATATGATACTTTTACATTCATTATAATGCTTATGTTGAGAAATCTCAGTTGATAATGAATCAGGAGTAGTAGCAGTTCTAGTGACTTTCACTCTGAAGCGGATTTTGTTTTGAAAGATGCATTTGCTCCCCACATGCTTATGAACAAGAACAAACGCCCGGTAAAGGAAAATAATGAAGCTGAAGCTTGTGGCTCTCGTGAAACACTTGCTTTCGAGTACATGGAGAAAAAGCCACCACATACTCGGGAGACTTTAGGTCTCAAGGTTAGTAGTTAATTACAAATTGGATGATAAAATCTTTTGATTGACAGACTGTTCAGTGTTCACTTGTGTATGCTGAATCTTATGTCATTTTCTTAAAATAGGCTTCGGCTCTCTCTGATCTATTTCCAGAGCTGAACAACTATAAGAGCTGCGATCTAACGAATTCAAGCTGGATATGTGTTGCTTGGTATGTCTCTTACTTAGAGGTGGCAATATGGGCAAATGGGTTCTGGTAAAAAGTAGTCATCTTAATTTAAATGGGTCAAAACAAGTTATGTTGACCAGGGTGTTAAACATAACCTTGATCGACCCATTCATAAGCAAATGGGTCAAAGTTGTCACCTCTACACTTACAACTTAAGCAAGGGCCATCTGTTAATGTTGATCACATGATCAATTCACTTGTTCGCAGGTATCCAATTTATCGAATTCCTGTGGGCCCAACACTAAGGGATCTGGAAGCCTCTTTTTTGACCTTACATCCCTTGTCAACACAGCCCGGAAGTACTTGCTTCTTTCCCTCACCTCCTTTACTTTTTCCATAGACGCGCCAAATGGTTTCTACTTTCTCGTGAGCCATATAATAATTTTGTATATATGCTCATACAGACGTTGGTGAGGCTGAATCCTCAAGTATGGGAGCTCGAGGGGAAGGTATCCGTCTACCAGTAATTGGGCTGGCAACTTACAAGCTAAGAAGTTCAATCATAGCCCCTAATGATCCAGAAGAACGTCAGCAAGAGCATGCTCTTTTGGAGGCGGCTAGCAAGTGGCTCCACAAGTTGCAGGCCCTTCTCCCTGATTATCAGTTCTTCCTTGAGCGTAACAATTGATGAAGGGAAGTACATCAGCGTGATTTCAAGTCTGTTAAATAATATGTATTTGGATGGTGTTTCTTTTAAACTGATGTTTATGATGCAGATTTTGGATGGTTCGTACTCAGTAGAATAAGATACAAAACATGACTGTTTTACTGCCTTTATGACCTTGGTAGTTAGTATTATGAAGTTCTTAGTGTTGGTCATTCTATCTACATCTTTCTTGTTAAGAAGTTTATCCTTTGGTTTAGGTTGATTTGTATCAGAAGCATCATTACTACATATAGACATAAAAATTTGAACAGATGTGATTTTGTTCATCCTAACTGCTCTGGCAAAATATAACCTAACTAGTTACATTGTATGAAAAATAACAGGAAATTTAGTCTCTACATCAAACCTTACTCTAGTTCCTTAAAGCTTTGCTGTATTTTGAGCAGAGTTTGGTGAAGGTCTTGCCCGCGTGTTGTTTGTCTTGTTACAAATTGTCGGCAAAAATGGTGGATAATAATATCGTCTGAATGAAGTCAGATTTTGGAGTGATCTCTTCATGGTCATTACGTGAAAAGGAATCAGATGAGATGATGATACCACTATCAACCAGGGAAAAAGAAAATTAAGAAAGATCTAACACAAAGATGGTTGCAAGGGATCCAAAAATCAAGACTGAAGCGACAAAATGGGTTGAGTGGGTAATAAGTCAATATAATTAAAAAAAAAATCCTCCTTAGAAAAGATAAAGAAGAGAAGAACTAGAAAAAACTTGTACCTTCTTTCTAATGTAACATCCTCTTGAAGTGTCTTTGGTGAAGAAGTTGGTTCAGCAGAAGAATCAACTGTGGGCTCATGACTTTGAGGTGGGTTATAGATAAATGATAATATCAATGGACCTGTTGCTGCACTGGTAGACGACAATGCTGAAGAAGTCGACTCTTTGTGAGATAGTGAATGTTCTTGCAGTGTCTTCCTCAATTGCGATATAATAGAGTAAGATTCATCATCATACAGCTCCTTCTTACAAAGACCTTGAACTTTTTAGTCAAGGAATTTAAGCATTGAAACCGATAGTCCATATTACAAATAGTCGGATACTATACACAAAGTCCATTTTCCTTTTTTTTTTCTTCCTAATAAAACATACTGTGAACCAATTTACCTAAGGTGGCATTTGGAATTGGTTAATAGAACAACATAAATGCTATTTGCCTTTGAAAATTACATGTTTCAAGAAAAGCTACATCACCCTGCTTATAAAAAAAAAATGCTTAAATCACTCGCAAATAATAATATCAAATGTATCAAGTAAATCTTAAAATACCTACAGAACTCCTTATTTGTTGTATACTTGTACAGTATCAAAACATAATGCGCAGATAAATAGTTTTAACAAGCTATGTCGAACACCCCGTAAAGATTAGTCTTTCATGGAAATTATATAGTACGAGTAACGTATAAGACAGTATGGCCTATTTAACCTGCAAGGCCTACGACATAACATGCAGACAAAGGACTATGGTACTTGGGCCTACGTCTTATCTTCGTGGTTTACGACCTTTACATGAGCAGGATCTATTCGATCTATAGGCTATTACATATACTTGTATTGATCTGGATTCCAATAAAATCTGGGGTTTTCTTATAACACGTTATCTTAGCTAATGAAGTTCATCATATAGAGAAATGTGATATATATACCAAAATATGGCAACACTCTACTAAACTAGTAAAAGCACTAAATAAAATATACTAATGTCATAATTTCCTTGTCAAATTAAAAAAAAAAAAAAGATATCATAATTTCACCAGTTCACTTCACAATTAACCAACCTCATAAATCAAGACAACAATATTTACTGATAGTCATATTAGTTGTATCAAATGAATATAAAAAAAAAGGATATTTTAAGCACGCGTTCATTTTGAGTGATCTTATCCTTCCCAAGATTAGTAATGCAAAGAGGACACACCTGCAAGATCGACTTATCAATATTAAAAGAGATACTCGTATAACCTTTTTAATTATTAAACCTTGAAACTCATAAAATAAGTACAGTAATTAGTTTACTATGGTCAAATATGAATGCATACATTATACATCAAAGATAATTGCCTCCTAAAATAATGATTAATAATTACCATATATTGTTATTCAGCCATCCGGGTATAATAATTCTTTATAAGAATAAATAACTATATATAAGCTATGGTTGATACTTGATAGGGGAAAGATAAAATGAGTCCAGCTTATTTTGAATTCAAAAAAGTCCATTGATTTTCTTCCATCTCCTCCAATTCCAACCACCTCCTACCACCACCACCGTCATCTCCGACCACCACCATGATCATCCGGCGACAGCGACCATCTCCGGCGAGACTTACACATGTGTAAGTACAACTTACACATGTGTAAGTACAACTTATGTACACAACAATGAAGGTTAAAGGCGGAGTCCGTCAATCCATGGCACTATGGCAGTGGCCAAGGGCGGAGCTCGTCAGTCCATTGCGGAGCCCGTTAGGTAGATCACCCATCACCGGTCACCCCTATGACTTATCACCTTCAATGACCTATCACCCCCACCAGCTTTGGTTTATGAATATCCTTAAGGGCGAAGCCCGCTCCGAATCATAATTTTTGATAACCACCACCAGCCACCATCATTGCCGGAAATTTAACTTAGACATGTGTAAGTTGTACTTAGTTACTTACACATGTGTAAGTCTCGCCGGAGATGGTCGCCGTCACCGGAGGATCATGACGGTGGCCGGAGATGATGATGGTGGTGGTGGTGGTCGGAGTTCACTTACACATGTGTAAGTTACATTGACTTTTTTTGACTCAAATTAGCTAGTCTCAATTTATCCCACCCATGGTTGATATATATATATATATATATTCTTGTAGACATGCATAAATATTACAGTAGTGTACCTGATTGTTAAACAGAACGTTTAAGGGGGTGTTTGGGTGTGCATATTCTAAAGCTTAAGCCAAAAAGAAAAAGCTTTGCTTATTTATTGAATTACTCGTAGCGAGATAGTAAGAATAAGCAACTAATGAAGATATCTATAAATAGATGGCATGGTTTAGCAATTTATATATTTATGCGTGTCGGCTAAAGACTTAAAAAGGGCGAAAATAAATATATGTAAAAAAAAAAAAAAATACCCCGGATTGAATTTGCTGTTGGTGTTGATGCTCAAGATGAAAACATAATCCAGAAGCATCAAATCCATCATCACTACAATATGGACACCCGATTTCTTGATTATTTTCTTCCATACTTGAACATTCTTCTTCTTCTTCCCTATCAATATAACATTCTTCTTCTTCTACTTGTTCTTCTTCGTTATGATCAGTATAATATTCGTCGTCATCATCGTTGATAATTAAACTCCACATAATGATAATTTAGGGATGAGCGATCTATAGTACGATTGTTATAAAATTTATCCGATTTCAGAGGAGTGAATTGTTCAGTACGATTGTTATATATAAGGAGAGAGAATTAAGTAAAACGTGCCAAACACGGGTGACGTTAACCCTGATGGGCCCTCACGTAATGTTTTTTTTTAGTCGTATGTTTTTAATTCCCTTCAGGCCCCAATGGCCCAATTCACAACCATAAACAACAACTTCTGTGCTGACTGCTGAGTTATGAACTCTATATATATGTCAGCTTCAGTCCCTGTTGTTTGGATTGATAGAGTTTGTTTCACAACTCTGGTTGTAAGCGAACTGAATTTTCGATAAATTGTTCGTAAATAGTTTTTTAATTGCTTAAATATAAAGTAAATTAAACACCTAATGCCATTTTTTTAATAAAATTTTATCTCAATACTTTAAAGGTGTAAAGTTAAGATCAAAGAACACCTCCGCCTTACAAAACATGAGAATATAACCCTTTCTCTCTTGTTTCTAGAGTCATGGGTATTGACCATTAATCCAACTATGTTTGTTTGTTTTTAATTGTTTTTAAAGAAAATTTATATGTTTAATTCAATGAACAAACATGAATATATAATTTTTTTTTAATTCATGTTCAACTGCAAATAATATCAACTTTTTTTCGTGAACGTTCGATAGTTTGTTTACAAACCTTTGTTTCTTTATGACTTTATATGAATTTGGATACTTTTTTATATTTAACTTACATTGTAAAGTTATTAGTTATATATAATTTTGTATTTTTTATGTTTGTTTGTGTTTGTCCATGAACACAAGCAAATAAACATAAACACAGTTTATTAATGAATGAACACGAAACACAATTTTATATTTTTGAATCATATTTGTTAAATTAAATAAGTGAACATGAACAAAGCATCATTCGTATTCGATCTATTCGTTTACAATCTTAATCAATCAAACATTTACCTGTGTGTATTTAACTAATTATTTAATAAATATAAAAACATATAATCATCTTTATGAACTTTGAGTTTTTTTATTGACATAAATAAAACGACATATGTATTTTTTTTCTCTACTCTAAATATTAAGGAACAATTACATTTCAAAAGTAAACTCACCTTGATAATTATTTTGAAAATTAATATTTTTGGGGTTTTGTTAAATATCATAAAGCTGATGCATAAAATAATTATACAATTATCTTAAAATTCATGATGAACTTTAGATATAATGTTAATTATTTTTTACATACAACTTTTAGGGTTGTTTTTAGCCTTTTTTTCATATTCTTTGATTAAGTTTGTCTATCTTACTTCTTACGAAAACTTTCTAATGTCTAACTTAACAATCATTTTTTTTTTTTTAAGACAAAAATTACCAAATATATTTTAAGAACAATACACTTTATTAATTGCTCCGTACTTAATTTCCATAGTAAATAATCTATAACACATTTAATTATAGAATGTAAGTAAATACGAGTATTAAACTATTAATTTCCTGTTAAAAAAAGGTAATATTAATTTGGTAATAGTTTTAAACACGGTAAGTAGGGTAATGTAATTTTAGCATGACCCTTTCTTTTCTATATCGATTTTGCCATTGTATCAAACAAAATTAATCAACTAATGCAGAGTTTGTTATATATGCTGATAACTCAAATTTGTCAAACAAACTTCCCTGTTTTTTCTCTTTCAAAAATTCCATTTCTTTCTCTTTATTTTCATTAATTAATGACTTCATTATCACCAATATTAATGAATCCAATAATGAAACATGGAGATTCTTTTAATCCGAATGGCCTTAGAGTTCTTCTTGTTGAAAACAATCCCACTACCATCTTACTTTATTCCAAGATGCTGCATTCTTGCAACTATCAAGGTTTTAATCCTTTTTTTTTATGCTATAACAATATTTTTATATACTAATAATATAGTAAATACATGTATATGTAACAAAGATAATGTGGTGTTTTGTTTCTTGATCATGTTTGTAGTGACACATTGTTCAGGGCCAACAGAAGCATTATCTTTGATAAGAAGTAACGAAAACAAGTTCGATATTGTGTTAACAGAAGTTAGCTTCTTTCCGGATATGAATGGAATCAAGTTTCTTGAAATCATTGTTCAAGAAACCGATTTACCCGTTGTTAGTAAGTCAAGAAACATGATTTGTTTTTCAAGGTTTTTTTTTTTTTTTTTGATGATATTATTGAGGATTGATGATGCATTTGTTGTATAATAAATAGTTGTATCAGCAGAAGAGAGAACCAGTATGGTTTTCAAGTGTGTAACCAACGGTGCATGCGATTACATACTAAAACCGGTTCCATTAGAGGTTTTTAAGGTGTTATGGCAGCATGTTGCACGTAAGGAATTTCTTCGTTTGGGGTCATTGAAACAAATTGATTATGTGGGACAGATGAACCCGCTTGATAGGGTAGAGAATAGAGAACCTGGTTCAAGTAATTCTGGTGAAGAAAAAGAGGTAAGTGGAAGCCCGGATAGTGTTCCATTGGATTATGAGGGAAACGATAGGGAGGATGAGCAAGAGAAGGTCCGAGGTAGTAAAAAGCAACGAATGGTTTGGACCGACGAGCTTCATCTATTATTTGTCAGAGCTGTGAAACAACTTGGAATTGATAGTATGAACTATATCGATCCGCCTTTTAACCTTTCTGATATATTGACCTATTTATTTATATTTATAGATGGGTCAAACTGGGTTGTATTTTATAGCAACGGGCCAAAGGGTTTCGAATTAGTTGAAAATCCCTGAACATCTTTTTGTAATGCAGACATGTTCCCAAATTCAAGAATTGAGATTGTTATTGTAATAATACTAATCTTAACTAACACGAAACTAAAGGTGCTTGTTTTGACCCATTAACCAAACCCGTGTGACCCACCCATCTTGCAACATATGTATGTTATATCTGAACAACTTAAAAACTTTAACTGCAGATGCTGTCCCGAAAAAGGTCTTGGAACTGATGAATGTACCAGGGCTCAGGAGGGAAAATGTTGCAAGCCATTTACAGGTTCGATTCAGTCTTGACCAAAATTTTGTTTATATATTTTAGTAACAGTTGAGAGTTAACTATATGTATGTTAATAATTCAGAAATACAGGCTAAGCCTCAAAAAGCTAAAAGAGCACATGCCAGAAAGTTTCAGCGTGCCACATTCTAGCCCAGCAGCTCCAGCGCACGAAGGCATGTTTCTAAGTACTCCTCCGATCGCTGAAATACAGCAACAGCAACTTCCAGTGGAGTACAATGACGTCCACCCAATTATTTTCCCTTTTCATGAGCAAGATCCTCTTTTCAATCAACTAGATTATGTCTAGATAAAATGTTTTAGCATTAGACTATTTTATGTTGATCTCCGTTTTTGAAGTTATAGAACAACAATCTTCTTTAAAGGAATGCGAGAAATGCATTTTTGAGATGTTTAAGTTGTAGATTACATAACAGAATCATTTACCAGAAATATTACAAAAAGAATATGGAATGTGATTGGGAATTGTTTACATTGTTAGAACGAATCTTTTAGAAACAACAACACAAAGAGTGTAACTAGAACAGAACCAAAGGCCATAGTGATTCGGGAACCATGGCTAGTAATAGGAAGAATGGGAGGAATCGAGCATTCTAAACCATTAAAATATACCTTGGTTGGGAACCCATCGCCTCGGGCAACATTGAGCCCAGGTATGTTCTTTTTTGTGAAGGAGATGACTGATTGTTGTGAGCCAGGAATACGTGGATCTTTCTTTGGGTTACGCCCACTTGTCTCAGCCACAATATAGTTTAAACCCGGGAGACCTTTTACGAAAATTGTGTTATTAGAACTCATAAGGCGGGTGCCATTGAAAGAGAACACTTCCTCAAATCCTGCCATTGATGTATCGAGCTCTACAGCCGCAAACCAATCAGCAAAACTAGTATCACCCCAGTTGAAAATGGTCATCCTTGCTGTCCATCCATCTTTGAAATCTGATAGCAAATGCCAGTTGATACTGACGCCACAGTTATCTGTACAGGGCAATGGGCTGGGCAGGTCCCAATCATTGTTCTTGGCAAAATCAGATGCCAGTTTTGTTCTGTTTTCGAATGGCACCAGAAGTGCATTCGAAGGCAGAAGAAGTGCGGGGGTATCCACACTGCAACTATCTGCGTTTGTGCACCCGCACGCACAAGTGCTGCATGGCACTACAGACTTGTTGAAAAACGACGAAAATGATACACAACATTTTGGTGTAGCAGGTTCGATCCGTGTCATATTGCAAATAAGTTGCCAACTAGCAACTGCGGTTGAATCAGAAGTAAGCCCACTAGGGTTTGGGAAACGGGTAGGACTAACTCGTACAGGCGGCCCACATTGGTAATCGGGGTTCATACTACCATTGATTTTCCAATTCTGAGGTGGAGTGAGTTGAGTCCGGTTTAGATCTGGTGGCATCTTGTAAACTTGCATCACAAAAGACGAAACTGACTTGTCGGGGTCCATTGATGGTGGTAAGAGAGTCCCGTTACGACAACAGAACGGAACCAATCCTAACTGTGAGTCATTTGTCTTGTCAAGTGGAAGGTCGACGATAGTGGGCCGCCGGTCACAGTTCAAAGCCTTTGAAAAGTCGAGTTTTTGGTAAAACTCGCCTTGCCGACCAAATATACAAGCGTTAGTGTCTATAATAGATGGGTAAGCTCCTTTCATTGAATAAATAAATTCATCTCGCATCCAGTCCCAACTTAGCTGCCAATAATCAAGGCGGCCGAGGGGATTGTGATTCGAGATGGTGACTTGTGCCATGTAATCAGTTTCTTGGGAACTGATTACATCATACATAATGGTTATATCGCCTTCTCGTCTCCCCTCAAATGTTTGATCATCCTCTTCAACCGCTGGTGTGGGTGTCGCGTTTGGGTCCTTTTCACAACAAACATGTGTTTCATTGTTTGCTGCACAAAACCACACCTTTGTTGGAAAACACTAAATAGAAATTTTATAGAGCAAAAGCTTCATAAAGGTTCTTCTATAGAGTATATTTGCTAAAAAAGAAAAAAATTATATTTGGAGAAAGTAAAAGAAAGATGATTCATAGGTTTATACCCGGACTTGAAGGGGCAGAGCACAAGAACCCATCATTCACAAGATAGATATTCACGGGCAATGAAGCGTTTGGTGGGGGGACACCAAACTGAGTCCCCACCAGCTGTATCCGCGCCTGCATTTGATTAAAATCCCCTGCAGTTTCAACAGCAGTCTTCAGATCAGTAACCGGAAACCCAGCCAAGACAACCCCACCAGTAACATTCGCAGGGAGGGATGTTCCATCAGCAAGAACAGCATTTGAAGCGGAAACTAAAAACTCGTGGTGTTGAAAACCAACAAACACACGCCACGACTTAAGCCTGTCAGCTGCAGCATTGGTGAGGGTCAGAGTAGATGCGAAACTGTATGGCTGGTCAGCGGTGTTGGTGACCGTTGGTGGGATTTGGAACCCGGAATTGTGTACGTATGATATTGAAATTCCATTGCAAATGGGAGATTGAGAAATGGCTTTTGGGATTAAAGTTAAGGTTAGTGAAATAAAGATGATGAAAACAATGCCCATTTTTAAGGTACAAAAAAACATAGATAGGAAAAGAGATGTATATATATATGTGGAATAGGCTTGACTAGTTCAAATCAAGCTTTGTGAAAGATGTTTTTAATTAATAGTCTTATTGCCGGCTAGTGAAGTAGAATCAGCCGGAAAAGCCAACTGCCGGCCTGCCTTTATAATCTACTTAAATGGTTAATATATGTATCTGCATGATCCTCATTATTTATACAAATTAAACAATGCATATAAAAAGAACAGAACGTACATGCACGTAGGTATATTAATTTACTTATATAATCACTATATGTAGCTAGCTCAACACATCATCAATTCTAAACAATGCATATATATAGTCTCTGAAATCTATGAAGTAAGCTCAATTCAGAATATAATCAAATAATTAGTATAACCATGCAAAACATTACTTTCTTAATTTGTTTGTGAATGTTCTTAGCTTATAGAATTCAGGAATTGTCATGATTTCCTTTCATCTAATTAATGAATTCGGGTAATTAATTTCCGCTCAAATTGCAATTATTATATATAGTATGTGGTGTTAAGGGAAATGAATAATCCTCCTAACAAAATAGCCTAAAAATCCTTCTAACTATATTGGATGATGACATGTTATGAAAAATCAGGGGGAAAGATTAGGAAAAAGAGTTAATGGATAACATATGTCACCTTCTTAAAGTTTTAGGAGGATTTTTAGGCTAATCTTTATGAAGATTTATCATTTTCCGGTAGTTAATTATGTTTGGAGGATCCTGTGAGTAATTATTATTAACAGATCACTAAAGAAAATAATCAGAAAGCCATACTGAGTTTACACCGATTCAGCATTCCATGTTGAGACTGATGTACTTTGGCGTAAAATCATTCTCACTATACACGCTAATTAAGATGCAGGTTTACACCAACACTATACACGCTAATTAAGATGCAGGTTTACACCAAGCGAGCGAGGTTGAGCTTACGCAATGGGAAGCATATGCGTTTGAAACACTGTTCCAAGTGCTTCTCGATATATCTCTCAGTTGTAGTTTTTAACATGCAGGGGAGTTGAGAAATCATCAAACTTGTAAAGTTTGTACCAATACAAGATTAGTGTTAAAAAATTGTGTTATGGTTAGTTTTCAATCCAACTCCTACCACTAGATTGAAAGAAGACCCAACATATGAACATATGATTATTTATGTAAGATAAACAGATCTGCAAGACATCAAGTCATCAATGAAAAAAAAAAAGATAAAAATTCCATGTGGGCTTAGCGATGTCTACCGTGCAGCCCAGGAGTAATTGAACTTTACCTACTGGCTCAGTGGCCCACCACTAAATAAATTTCAATAAATGTTGGAATTAATGCGAACTATGACTTACCAATGGTCAAATATCAATATCAATATGTATGTATCATTATGTTGATGGACCTCGACCCATTCCATCGTGTTAGCTTTTCCTATGAAATCCATGTGTGAATTTTTATCCCAAAAAGTCTATTGATTCAGTGAACCAATGTTACTATAACGTGTTCAAAAGGTGGAACCAAATTCTGCTTATGAATTAATCATAGGAAGACTACCAGCGCACTCGCACGAACTAGGCAAAACGTTGCTGTTAACGAATGGAATTGAACTTTTTGTTTTTCTTTTTATTTATCCTCATCGACTTACATGATATCTATATTTATACAAGAATTGAAAACTATATATGGAAACTTAGGTCTAAACCAACCGACTCTAATTATGGACCTTGGGCCTTGTTTCTTGATTCTTGATGCTGTGGGCTTTTAGTCTCGACTTTGTATCTTAGGGAAGTGATGAATTGATTTCTGATCCCACATTGTCTAACACTCCCCCTCAAGTTGAATATCGGGGTTACCGAAATTCAACTTGCCTAGACATTTATGAAACATAGATGTTCCCACTGCTTTGGTTAGAATATCAGCGAGCTGTTCATCAGACTTAACAAACAGAAGCTTGATTATTCCACTTTCTAACTTTTCTTTTATAAAATGACGATCAATTTCCACATGTTTGGTTCTATCATGTTGAACTGGATTCTCTGAGATCTGAATAGCAGCTTCGTTATCACTCATAATTTGAATGCTTTCTTTTGGAGCGAATCCTATTTCAGACAGAAGTTTTCTTAACCACAACGCTTCTGCTAATCCTCTAGCTATACCTCTAAACTCAGCTTCAGCACTCGACAAAGAGACGACTTTTTGTTTTTTACTTTTCCATGTAACCAAATTTCCACCAACCATTGAAAAATATCCAGAAGTTGACCTCCGATTACTTTTGTCTCCTGCCCAATCTGCATCTGTGTATATTTGGATCTTGAGATGACAATTAGCTTTAAATAACACCCCATGACCTGAAGTTCCTTTAAGATATCTGATAATCCGCAAAACTGCATCCATATGATCTTCCTGAGGTTGGTGCATAAATTGACTAACCACTCCAACAGCATATGCTATGTCTGGACGAGTATGAGCCAAATAAATAAGTTTCCCTACCAACCTTTGATATCTATCTTTATCAGTGGTTTTAGCATCTGTCTTTATAAACAATTTCTGATTGAGGACCATGGGTGTGTCTGCTGGTTTGCAATCAATCATTCCTGTTTCAGCTAAAAGATCCAAGATATACTTCTTCTGACAAATAAAAATTCCACGTTTAGACCTTGAAACTTCTATTCCAAGAAAATACTTCAGATCTCCCAAATCTTTCATTTCAAATTCTGCAAACAAAGCTGTTTTTAGTTGATTAATCTCCTTTTCATCATTTCCTGTGATAATCATGTCATCAACATAAATTATTAGACATGTTACTAGATTCCCTCTATGACGAAGGAACAATGTATGATCAGAATTGCTTTGTTGATATCCATATTTCTTCATAGCAAGAGTAAATCTTCCAAACCACGCTCTAGGTGATTGTTTAAGTCCATACAAGGACTTCTTCAACCTACAAACTTCGCCATTTTTAAAATTATGGGAAAAACCTGGAGGAGGGTCCATGTACACTTCCTCTTTTAGTTCTCCATGCAAAAAGGCATTCTTCACATCGAACTGATGAAGGGACCACCCCTGATTTGCTGCTATTGAGAAAAGAACCCTTACTGTATCTAGCTTTGCAACTGGAGAAAAGTTTCTGAATAATCAATGCCATAGGTCTGAGTGTACCCTTTGGCAACAAGTCTTGCTTTATATCTTTCTATATCTCCATTTGGTTTATATTTGATGGTATATATCCACCTGCACCCTACCGGATTCTTTCCTATTGGAAGAATACACTTCTCCCATGTATCATTTTTCACAAGAGCCTCCATTTCACTATCCATAGCATCCTTCCAATTTTTTAATTGCAAAGCACACTCTACTCCTGAAGGTATCTCTTCTGAATATAATTTCGCTGCAAATGCCTTTGCTTCTTTGGAGAAAACACCTTCTGCAATATTAGCAATGTTGTCTACTGGATACTTAGTAGATCGAGAACTCTTTTCTAGAGAATATCGCTTTGCAGGTATTCCTCTGGTAGATCTTGGTGGGAGAACATATCTTTCTGGAGCACTTTCAAGAGTTACTTCTGGATTAACATTTTCCTGCAGTGTGTCATTCACTGGAACATTCATATCATTAACTGGTTCAGAAACACTTACCTCGGATATCAGGTCTGGACTTGGGTTTTCACTTTGAGAGAAGGACTGTAAATCTTTATCTGTAGTCTGGACTTCTGATGGATTAGTGATATGAACTTCTGATGAATATTGAAGCCAACTCAGTGTGTCACTTTGTTCCTCCCCCTGACCACTGAATTCTTGAGAATAGTAATACTTGGTTTCCAAAAAATCACAAGTCATCGTAGTAAACATACGACGAGTTTTAGGATTGTAACATCTATACCCTTTTTGAGTGATCCCATATCCCACAAAAACACATTTTTCAGCACATGGTTCGAGTTTATCACGAAAGGATTTTGGAATATGAACAAATACTGTACATCCAAATACTCTAGTGTGCAAAGTAAGAACCGATGGAAGCTTATGAAACTCAGAGAGGACTTTCAAAGGGGTTTTCATATCGAGGATCTTTGTAGGAAGACGGTTTGTCAAGTAGGTAGCAGTAGCTAAGGCTTCGGGCCAAAAACTCTTTGGAACTAAGGACTCAATAATAATTGCCCTAGTCATCTCTAAAAGTATCCTATTTTTCCTTTCAGCTACACCATTTTGTTCGGGGGTATGAGGACAAGTAGTTTGATGAATTATTCCTTTGGTTTGAAACAACTGGTCCAGTTTTGAATTCACATATTCTCCACCATTATCTGTTCTTATTATTTTGATAGATTTTTGAAATTGAGTTTGAACCATGTTATAGAAAACAATGAATCTATCATAAACTTCATCTTTATTTTTCAAAAATAAATCCATGTCATTCTGGTGCAATCATCAACAAAAATCACAAAATACTTGAAATTATTACCTCCAACAATTGGTGCAGGCCCCCACACATCTGAATGAACTAATGAAAAAGGAAATTCAACTCTAGTATTACGAGGTTTAAAAGTTTGCCTATGACTTTTTGCTAAAATGCAAGTTTCACAATCAATCTTTTTATTCAAAGGAAAAAGTTTCGGAAACAAAACATGTAAATAACTAACTGACGGATGCCCCAATCTTCTATGCCATAACCATGCTTCTCTTTCACTAGTCCCATGAGCAAGCATGACACTGCCACCTTGAGTAACTTCATCAACATAATACAGTCCTCCTCTCTCAGTACCACGCCCAATGATCCGTCCCGTCCTGATATCCTGTAACAAACAAAACGTTGGATGCATGAGAACTGAGCAATTAAGTTCCTTTGTCACATGACTTATGGACAAAAGTTTGTGAGACAAAGATGGAACATAAAGACAATTAGTTAAATTTATGTTTGGAGAAATCATAACAGATCCTCCATTCATAACATCCATTTTTCCCTTATTAGCAGCTTCAATATGAGTTTTCCTAGGTTTCGAAAAAACAGAAAAATATGATATATCATAAGTCATAGTATCGGTAGCACCACAATCGAAAATCCATGACCCATTCGATTTAGAGTGATCAGATCGGGCCACGATCCCCTTTGCTAATGACTTTGGCCTAGTTATACTCCCTGGCCCAATATAATACCCGAGCCCAACACATGACCCACTAGGGCTTCCTATACACTTATTATTATTATAGGTAATGGAAAAAGATTTTTTTTGTTGTTTTATCACTCTTGAAACCGAATTTATATGTGTGTGTGTCTGGTATTGCTTTGGCCAAAAAACACACTTTCTCTTCTTACCATTCATCACCGAAAAACTTCCCCCATCTTCAACTTCGGCCGCCGCTACCCCTCCGAAACCCTTCTCCTTTTTCCGGCCATCAATACTGCTGCTTTCTTTTGTGGGGCTAGTTCGAGCGGTAGAGGGTTTCCCTTTTTCTGATGGGTTATATCGACGACCTTTATTGTTTTCATACCACCATGTCGGATAACCGACTAATCGGAAACACTGTTCTTTGGTATGTCTTTTCATACCACATTCATCACAAGTAAGATTCGATTTGTCATCTTGAACCACGGGTTTTTGATTGTCATGAACCCGATTAAACCTTTTGGTGGCGAACCCGAATCCATTTTCTTCTTTGACCATTAATCCGGCGGCAATACCGGACGATTCTCCGGCGGAGTGAGTTGCTCCCAGAATATTCTGGTGAGCGGCTTCTTTTCGAACGGTGGCGTAAGCTGCTTCGACCGCCGGTAAGGGATCGGTTCGAAGAATCTCTCTTTTGATAGACTCGAACTTCCGATCTAACCCATTTAAAAATTGGAATAGTTTCTGTTCAGAACGAATCTCTGCATACTTTTTGATATCATCGGCACACTTCATCGGGTTTGGATCTACACGATCTATCTCACCCCAAACTCCTTGAAGTGAAATCCAAAAGTCTTCTAATGCTTTATCAGTTTGTTTGATTTCATTGGCTTTGACATGGAGGTTAAAAGCTTGCAATTTATCTTTACCACTACTATACGTAGTGACCAAGGCATCCCATAGTTGCTTGGAGGTGGAAAACTCGGTCAGATTTCCGGCAAGGTTCGGTTCGATATTTTGTATGAGCCAAGAGAACACAATAAGGTCCTCTTGCTCCCAAACTTCATATTTTTCTGATGTTGTCTTCTCAGGAGGTACGTCTGTAAAGTGATTTAAAAGATTCTTTGATTTTCCGCCTATGGCGACTCGAATCATTCGAGTCCACAAAGCATAGTTTTGACTGTTTAACTTCAGATTAATCGTAAGATTATCGGAAAGTTTTGGAATTTGTGGTTGATGATTTGAATTGTTTTGTAAAAGATTAGTTAACTGTAAGACTAATTCTGAGTCAGAGCCGCCGGGTTTATCGCCCATGGTGGCTTAATACTGACGATGATGATTTTGATGATTTGTATGGTGAAACTAAAAAGTAGATGATGATGCCAGAATTAATCGTGGCTCTGATACCATGTTAACGAATGGAATTGAACTTTTTGTTTTTCTTTTTATTTATCCTCATCGACTTACATGATATCTATATTTATACAAGAATTGAAAACTATATATGGAAACTTAGGTCTAAACCAACCGACTCTAATTATGGACCTTGGGCCTTGTTTCTTGATTCTTGATGCTGTGGGCTTTTAGTCTCGACTTTGTATCTTAGGGAAGTGATGAATTGATTTCTGATCCCACATTGTCTAACAGTTGCATCGATATCGAGTATATTAAATTCCTGTGTTAGGACGTCCGGCTTGAATTTGAAATACCCTTTTTCCATGAAAGTCTCATTTGATGCTTGGAAGCTATGGAAGGACTTTTAGCTGGTGGAATACCACTCAACTGCATTTGATATAAGATAAAATAGTAATTACACTTCGTGAATAGGTTTATCAAGCCATCGAGGATTGTCCATATATGTTGTAGATTTTCTTCATCGCCTTGATTTGAATTTTAAGTATATAACAAAACTTTTGGGCCTGGAATATTGTTTATTGGGCTAAATTCTTATGTAACCTTTTTAATACTATGGTTTATTTGGTTAATAAGGTGACCAGGGTATGAAATATCCGTAACTTTGGTCTGTCACCCAAATTATGACCAAACCTCTTTATTTGTTACTCGTTTAGGCACTTTAGGCATTAGCAATCAATGATTATTGCGGATTGCCCCATCACCATTATTAGACTGCATATAAGTGCTACACATCTAAAGTTAAAATAGTGACGGAATAGATTTTACACTCGTGTCAAATACACGGGTTTTGCAATAATACCAATATAAGACTTAGTATATGGAATTAAAAAAAAATACTTATATATTAATCGTAAAATTGACTTAAAATTAATGGTGATTTTCAAATGTAAATATTGAATGCTATATCATATCAATGTTGGATGGTGTAGCAGAGTTTTTTTATACAAACGTTTCTTGAGAATCAATATCTTAACTTTGATTACACAATTAACTGAGTTCTCATTAATGTATTGTAAAAAAGTAATTTTATTTTCATTAGTTATGTTTGTTAAGAACAATAAAAGTATAGCAGCTTGGTTTTCAATGGTTTAGACAGGTGTCAATTTAATTAAATTATAAAATTGAGGGTTGTGATTGGTCAATTGAGGTTAAGTCAGTTGTCTTTTAGTATATACTAGATTTTAGACCCGTGTCAACACGGGTTTACTTTGTTATAAAGATTAGATTATTTTAAGAGTTTAATAATACGCAAGCTAAAAAGTCTTATTACTCGTAATTCAAAAGATAAAAACCTAAGAAACAATCATGAAAGATATTTAAAAAAAAATAAACTTGGAAGAATGTTAAGAACGTAAATAAAATTAAAGGCATTTAACAATTTTAACATTAGAAACATGTATCTTCCTTCGTCTTTTGCAACACTTTTTTGTAGACGGCATTCGTTATAGTATTTTTTGTCTTCTCATCTTTGTCGCATATCAGCACCTTGAGTCCCTTTTTTGACTTAATCCGAGATAGCGCAACATACAACTGTCCGTGCGTGAAAACTGGATGTTGTAGATACAAGTCAACGGTCGATTAAGATTTGCCTTGACTTTTGTTGATTGTCATTACGAAAGAAACGACCAACGGGAACTGTCTTCGATGAAACCTGAACGGTATTTTTTTATCTTATGGTAATAGCTTTATTTGGGTGATGTAAGTTTTGTACCCAATGTTGTTGCTAGATATCACTTCCGTTTGAAGCACATGTTTTCACAAAGATTGTTAACAACAATGATAATTAGAATAAAAAAATAATAATATAGTTAGATTAGAATGCTAAACTAATAAGAACAATGACAATCATACCGTATGTTTTTGAATTGATTTGGGCCTAGCCGTGTTGGGCTTAGATGAAATTTTGAATAGGATATTACTACGTATGCTTTAATCGATTAACATTTAGATTTAGATAGATATTGATATCCGTAAATTTTAGATTTTAATATTGTTTGTAATTATAATTATGACATCATTAATTTTTAATTTGATGAAATCGAGGCTTATGATTGGTCAATAAACTATTAGGTCAGTTGTCTTTTAGTATATATAAAAATAAAAATAAAGATTAATGATAAAAAAAAAAGCAAATTAGTTAGGATTTTTTACTGCTGCCCTTTTTGAACAAGCACGGATTGCGGAACATACAATGAACAGACACGGATTGTGGACGTGCTATAATATTGGAACTATAGAAGCATAGAAAATCTTTTTATCTTAGGTAGTGATTAAGTAGTGATATATCTATATCTTAACCTATCACTAGATTTTAGACCCGTGTCCAACACTGGACACGAGATCTATAACATCATTAATATTAGATATTAATACATGTAACTCATAAAAGCTTATAAGTTCGAAAGTGAAGATATAAGTAGATATTAAGTGTTCAATTCAAATGCCAATAATGTTAAGTTAATAGATAGAAAACTAATGTAATAAAAGAATATTTGAAGTATACACGTACCTTTCTTCATCATTTAAAAGACTTATTTATAGACGAAATTTGTTATAGTGTTTTTTGTCTTCTCATCTTTGTCACATATTTTCTCAACTTAACTCGAAGTTTAACTTATCTTTAATTATATATATATATATATATATAACATATTAATGGATATAGGGGTTGGTTATTGTAAAACAAGTATTAAAGTAAAACAAATAGGAAAAAATCTTGACTCTTAGATTATGGTTAAATTGATGCACGAAGATTCACGAAGCAATTGATGCACGGTGATTTTCAGTAAAAAAAAGCCTATTGTTTTATTTGTTTTACTTTAATACTTGTTTTAATTTACCTAAAACCATTTGATATATATTAATTATTATTTTATTGGATAAAATTTAGCTATTATTCTAGCGGATATAAATTAGCTATTATTATTTATTCATTATATTAAAATTATTGGGTAAAAAGTGTAAATTTGTGATGGAAAATAAAAAAGTGTAAATTAAAGTCAAAATTGAAAACAAAAGTCAACATTAAGAAATTGAGAATTGTGATTGGTCGATAAGTTATTAGAGCAACTGTGTTTTAGTATAATAAAAGATTGAACAAATATTAGCTATTATTCTAGTGGATATATATTAGTTATTATTATTTATTCATTATATTAAAATTATTGGGTAGAAAGTGTAAATTTGTGATGGAAAATAAAAAAAATGTAAATTAAAGTCAAAATTGAAAACAAAAGTCAACATTAAGAAATTGAGAATTGTGATTAGTCGATAAGTTATTAGAGCAACTGTGCTTTAATATAATAAAAGATATTAGTCCTCAAATTTTATGTTATATTATTAGAAAATTTTAGGTGTTGGTTTATTGATATACATATGCGATAAATTTGGACAGGGACCACGAATGACAATACGACTATAGAAAGTGATGTCTACGAAATAAATTCGGATGAGGGTTCCCTAAAGTTATTTATAACTTTAGTATAAAGTTGTTAATCTTAACTCTTAAATTAACATCAAGGATCAAGATTCAAAGAGACATTTGATTTCAATCCAAATGTCAAGATATTTTCAACTTTACCTTTTATAACTTTAAAGAATCCTCATCTAATAAAGTCTAGTTTTATAGAATAGCAAAGTAATAATAATTTATTGTATATTTATAATTTATAAAGTGTTTGTATTTGTAATAAAGTATGTACCATGTATACAAATTTATTGGAAATTATTTCTCAACATCTTCTCATAAGTTTGAACACTACATGTCAATCTAGCACTTTCAGGAAAAAATATAACTTTTCATATAAAACATCATTTCCGATTACATGTTCATTCTTAACAAAACAAACGAAATTAAACAGAATTCATATTTAATGACTCATATATGTATACAAAATAGAATGATTAAATCGGACAATAAATAAATAAAGAAAAACGAAAATATAGAACTTGAAAGATACATAGCTACAAAACCCACCCAACTCCATTAAATTCAACACACACACACACTATATATATATATATTTCATCATTTCATCACCCCCTCTTTATAACCTCCCCGGCCCACTCTTTTTCTCCGGCAACCCACTATCGTTTTTTGGTCCTGTCCACATTCCATCACCATAAACTTCATTACATTTCATTATGTTTCAAAAGTAATCATTTCGACAAAATACAAAAAGAAAAAATAACAAAGAAAAAAGATGGATGGTATTTCGAGTCGAGTGTACAAAGGAGTAAAAGGCTATTGGCGAAGGAGACGTTACCAACGTCTCGGAAGAAACACACGAGACGAATCGGGATATCGAAAGAAGCGGTTTTGGCAAATAAAAATAACCCGAAAGTTGAAACTAAGGCTGAAGCTGAAATGCTCCCCAAAAAAGTTACTAATAAAAATGCGTGATGGTTACGTGAGAATGATGATGAGAGTGGCAAATTCACCTGGGATCATCGGGAGCGTTGGTTATGGATATAATGATAGAATCTCTAGTTTTGGTGCAAGACCGGTTAAGGAATATGATGAAAAAATGATCATCGAGATCTATAAGGTTTTGGCTATGAGACAAGCCCATTTGGTACCGGTTGAACACTAGGTAATCTTCAATCTATTGCAATCTAGCCAAAAATCAAATATATTATAAGTTAGTGATGAATTATGCAAGGGCAAATTGATGCACTAAATTTTTGTAACATAAGTTCACGATTTTGTGAATTTGGTTATGTGAAGTTGTGAATCAATTAATTTTATAAAAATTTGTGAATCACTTTGTTCCTTTTTAGTATGATTTTTTTTCTATATATTTTCTTTCAAGATCCTAAGTTTAATGAAATGTAAATTTAATAATGAGTTGTTAATCAACCTTATACGGACTAGTATATTTTAATATATGCTTAAAATTTGTGTTGAGTAGTAGTGGCATTAGATAGTTGATATTTGCTCAACTACGCATTTAGATGCACATGGAATCCACAAGAAATCCTCAAGGATATTTATTTTTTATGTATTTCTAATAATGATTTTTTGCTTATAAAACACAAATCGAACTTTGGCTTCCATCAATTAGCAGAATTCTAGGTCGGTTTTGAATTTCACGTGATCTTTCTTTTCTAGCTTTTGAATATCAATTTTATACAATTTTATTGTTTGTTTTTGTATAAAATTTTTTATGGTTTCAACAAAAATGTAATGAACCCGACCAATAACCCTTTTTTTTATATAGTTATCAGATAAAGCAAATAAATAAAACTATTTGGGCCAAATTTAATGCAGGAAATAGTTGCAATTCCAGTTATGATCGAAATGACCGGAGCTTTTACCCTTAAAAGAAAACCAACAATAAATTATTAATACATTGAAATAGTTTATACTAAAATGTTAAAAATAGTACTTGTATATAGGGATGAGAAAAAAAACCGAAACCCGTCACCTGACCCGGAAATGACCCGCCCGATGGGCTAACGGGTCGGGTCACGGGTCAAGCTTTTGTTGTATTTTCGGGTAACGGGTTGCGCAAGTCGGGCCGGGCCAAGCCAAAAAACGAAAAAAGTGAAAAAAACTCGTGACCCGCCTGAACCCAACCCGAACCAACCGTCATGGACCGGGTCACAGTTCCGATTTTCATGTACTTGCAGGTCGCAGACCGAGCCGAATTTTCACAAATTGGGTCGGGCCATTTGCACATCTCTACTTGTATACCATTAGCGGTAAAAAAAAATTAAAATCCCACTACCTAAAGGAAAAAGTGAGTGTCCTTTATAAAGTTGTTGCCCCATTAAATTCATTGTTACGCATTAACGCGACGAGAAGCGAGTTGCGTATTGAAATTCACTAGGTGATAAATTACGTACTAACAAATATATATATATATATATATATATCTACTCTCTAATAAAACAGATTCCCCTTATTAAATATTTCTATTTTTAAAATACCTTATTTGCCTTTGAACTTTTTGGTTTTTTTTCTTTACGTAACTACCCAAAATCTTAATAAAGCAGACCGTTTTCACCACTACTGCCGCCGCATTGCGCGGATACCATGCTCGTAAATATACAAATAAAATAACTAAAGAAACCATTTACTACGTTATTGAATGAGGTAAACGAGTTTTTAAGAGCATGATATTTCCTCGGTCTTTATTTTATTCTCTGACCAACAAAATAAATAAATTCAACTTAAGGATTTAAGTTAAGTATATTTAATATAGTCAATGAATAAGAAGTTCATTTTATCTTTAAATTATAAAGGAATCTATGATAGTAAGTTTATGAAAAAAATTTAAAAACCTAAAATAATTAAACAATTAAACCTTCGTAATAAGATAAAATTTATGATATGCCAGTTTTTTTTTATAAACAATAATAATTAGTTTAAATTTAGTATGCATTAACATGTTTGTTTTTGTTGTACGTAACATTAAGTATTATGAATATACCATAACTCATAATTAAATATCTAGTTTATTTATAAAGGTTTATATGGTCTATACTTGATGGATGGTGTTATGTATAAACTCAATATGCTTACAACTTGATGACATGTCTAGTTTATAGATCTGTATTAAAAAAAATTGCCATTGGAGATAATTAAAGCTCGGTTTATTTTCAAAGTAGAAGTGTCAAAAATAAAATAGTTAAGAATAAATTGATAAATCTAAAAACTACTCCGTAAAAAGTTGTTCCTATGGTGAAAATGTGGAAAGCTAGATTTGGTGGAAGTGGCAAATATCTTACTTTAAAACAACACTCAGTGAATGCCATAATTAAATTATCATTTTTTTCTTTGTGTAGCAATATGCTCTTCTATTGAGGTTTTTTAAATGGGTCAACAAAAAAAAAATCCTTTAATAATATATTGAAGAATCAATTAAGCAACACTAGATGGTTATATGTCGATTATTTCATTTTCACGTAATTTGTTATGCCGTACATGTCTCTCTTTTCTGTTGCATAGGCTATTAAGTTTGGTAATGATTTATGCTTCTTTTTTCTTTCCTTTACATTTTTAATCGATATTTAATTGACAGATTTTTATATCTTAAAAAAGATAGGTAACTTTCATTGTTGAACTTTTGAACCATTTGTATGATGTTAGGCAGCGACAAGGAAAACACACTCATAAGTAGGATATTAAAATATTAAAAAGTTAGATAGACATGAATATTGTTAGGAAGATGGGCATACAAATGATAAAATAAATAACGAATGATATTGTGAATTGTGATGTGAAGTGTGTACCAGATATAGACTTTATGAAGAAAGAGAAGGTCATTTATGAACTTTGGTATCGGTTGATGCCACGTACATTATGACATAGACCTCTCACAGTTTCTCCATCTATCTTAGGGCTTGTTTGTTTTAAGTGACTGAATGGAAAAAGTGACGGAATGAATATACAATGTCTGTATAGATTAAGTCAATATAGTTATCTTTTTGTTTATTAAGTCAAAAACAAACATATTTTCTTGACTTAATGGATTAAGACAACTAAAATTAAGTCATGACTTTTTAATTAAAAATTTATCAAACACCACCTTAATCTTACCCCAAGATAAACAACGTGGATATTTTGGGGGATGCATCTAAAGAAAAGGGTGTACATGTTTATAAGAAAAGATGGAAATAGTCAAATAGAAGCCCTTACTTAAACAATAGTATCGATTTATACTCCTTATGTTCTATTTTATTCGTTTATCATTAAGAATTTATAGATGATGTAAATGATTAAGAGAATGTTGAGGACTCTTGTTCTGGAGAAGAATGTGAAAAGAATGATGAAGATATCAACATAACAGAACAGATGACGAATCAGACATTAATGCTTCATTTCTTTAGATCACATATCTGATGGAATAGACGAGGTGCAGTTAGCTATAGCCTATACTCCTATAGAGATGAGGCCAAAAAAAAAAAAAAAAAAAAAACAAAGATGCTAAGAATAAATTTAAAGAGAAACAACGTGGTGTTTGGTACAATGTAATGGAAATAGTAAAAATGGAATGAGAAAGATTTCTCATTTTGGTGACAATAGAGAATGGGAAAGAATTGAAAAGTGAGAATCGATTCCATTCCTTCAATTCTCTATAAAATATAGAGAATGGATGGGAATGGAAATTTTATTTTATTTTTTGTTGGTTTTAGTGATGTTATAAGTATTAAATTTAATAATTATTTAAAAATTTTTATTTTTTGTATATTCATTCTCTGTTTGTACCAAATGACGAAATTTATTCCCGTTCCAAATACTCATTCTCTTTCCCACTATATTCATTCTCTATTATATTTTTATACCCTTTGATTAACTTCTACCAAACACCCTTTTTAAAATGAATATGTTGATAGTGAGGGAATCAGAAGCATATATATAATCAAAGCGAGATCATGAAATATTAACAAATTAAGGATTAATATTATTATTAGCAATATTGATAAAAGAGTTCAGTGTGCTACCTGACCCACAATATTACTGAATATATATGGACTAGGACTGGTTCCTGTAATTTCTAGTAGGGTGAGCAAAAATCGAACTAGAAAACCGAAAATCGATAAAACAGAACCAATAAAACCGAAAACCGAACCAAACCGATCGGTTTGGTTTTGGTTTTTCAAAAACCGAACGGATCGGTTCAGTTTTCGGTTTTATGTACAAAAACCGACCCTCAAAATCAAACCGAACCGAATACTATATATATAATTTTTAATTTAGTATTTATATCATTTTGTATCTATTACTAGTTTAGCTCCTATACGTAACTAATGCTTCATTAAATTATGTACAATACGAATACGAAAGTCACATTAATTTGTTTTTGCAACTACTCCTGCTTAATAGCCCAGTTCTCCATAAATATAAGTTATATTATGTCCTATGTTTTTTGCTGGTAGACATTAACAATAAATGACCAAAACTTAATAGTCTAGCTTTTATAAACTTTTAAGAATTTTACTACATAATAAACATTTTTTTAGTTAACACTACATAATAAAGCAAAAAAAACAAAAAACAAAAAAAAACCCGAAGCAAAACCAAAAACCGACCCAAACCGAACTGAGAAACCGAACTGAATCAAAACCGAATCCAATGGTTTCTGGTTTTCAAAAACCGAAAGTTTTGGTTCGGTTTTGGGCCAAAACTGACCAAAACCGACCCAATCTCACTTCTAATTTCTAGCTAGTGTCACTCAGAAGTCAAAACAAGGAAATGAATATAAAGTGTTTAAAACCATTATTCATAGAGATTAGTATCTTAAAATGTAGAGTAACAAAATTTAGATAAATATCTATAGTGCGAAATAACTAAAGTTGTGTTCATTGTATATAAAAAGGCATACGTACGTGTCAACCATATATAGCTGTCACTTGTTAGCTAGTTTTTTATTGGTCACATACTTTTTTTACATACAATAGACATAATTTAGAGATTATTACATATAATGAATACAACTTTAGTTATTTCACATTATAGACATTTATTCAAAGTTTGTTAAATTCATGATATTTATCCCTTATTCATATGTATGTTTTAACAACATTGACTTCATAAGATCAACAGTACCATGAGTTTATATATATACTAGCTTAAAAACCCGATTGACTACCCGGGTAGTATATTGATAACTAATTGTAATAAAAACAGTTGAGATGTAATGTTAAACGTGAAAACACGAATGCACTAGAAGTTTAGAAATATCATATGATTTTATCATACACATACATGTAGGGATGACAAAAATATTTGTACCCGGTGGGGAATCCAATATCCAAACCCGATTTGACCAAGAAATCCCTTATTTGACCGGGTATGGAGACGGGTATGAGGATGCAATTTTATTCCCCAAAGGGGATTAGGGAGGGGGATGGGAAACGACACCGTATAGAACTTGACGTTTTAACAACCATCTAATGTTCGACCTTTTAAAAAACCTATGTATGAAGAATAAGAGATTAGATTTTCAGATGTTAATACATAATATATGCATTATATTTCATGTTTCATTTTCAAGATAATTGACCTGTAAATGATATATATGAAATTAGATATATATGGATCAAGTGAAAAGTTTGTTATGTGTATTAGTTTATGGGTGAGAATCAAGAACCGATCGATTGGATACATTGAAGATTCTTGTTTATTTTCTTTTTTCAATAATATAGAGAAAATGCCAATTTAACATCTTGAAATGGACGTACATGTTTTTTATAATTTAATTAATTGATAATTGATATTATTAATAAATAATCATTGTTTACGTCATAAATAATTTTTTAAAATTAAATTTAATTAATGAAAGGGATTAAATTGTGCCAACTAAGCTATTTTTTAGTAAAATTTTAAGAATGGACTTCAACTTTATATATACAAAAGATTGTACAAAATCATATCCAGTTAAAAATTGGTCATTTGGCCGATTCAATTATCTCAAATTTGATCTAAAAGATCATATGTATCACAACTTAAGTTTATAAGCAATTTGTTCAAATTCAAAGATCAAATGTACGTGGCTGATGTGATTAGTGATTACAACTCAATGTGAGTGTTGAGATATATATATATTGTTATTTTAGAGTATATCAAATTGGAAGAAAGGTTATTTAAGAACCTACAAATAAAAAATAACTTAATAATCATTCTGGACCACACATTTTTTTTTTCTCTCTTTTGAATTAAATAATAAAATTCACTCAAATCATTCAAAATGTTTTATCTCACAAATCGTAAATTGTTAGACGAAACAAAAAAAATGAGTAGTCTTAAAAATTTGTCCTCTTTCATTATAGATCCAATTCGATATATTTTTGACGACTTTTTAATTTTATTTTTTTTCTTCTTGTATTTGTGTACCTACACATGTGTAGGATCATTGTTTTCACATGTAGATTAATAAACGAACATATGTACACAACAATGAAGGTTAAAGACGGAGCCCGTCGGTCAATGGCGGAGCCATAGCGGCTAAGGGCGGAGCCCGTTAGGTAGATCACTCATCACCGGTCATCCCCTATGACCTATCACGCTTTATGACCTATCACATTATGACCTATCACATTATGACCTATCACCCCCACCAGCTTTGGTTTATGAATATCCTTAAGCGCGAAGCCCGGTTCGAATAATAATTTTTGTTCAACCTACACATGTGTAAGTTATGTATAAGTACTAAAAAGAAAACCAAAATTAAAAATTCGTCAAAAATATATCGAATTGGATCTCTAATGAAAGAGGACGAAATTTTAAGACTACCAATGTTTTTTGTTTCACTTAACGATTTACAGTTTGTGAGATAAAGCATTTTGAGAGATTTGAGTAAATTTTATTATTTAATTAAAGAGAAATAAAATGTGTGGTTCAGAATGGTTCTTGAGTTTTTATTTTTATGAGTTCTCAAAATAACTAACCCTATCAAATAGTATATATGTTCAAAGTCATGTATTGCCAAATTCTCAAAAGTCTGTAACAAATACGAAATACATTGCATGCTATTTATAGCCATATATATAGTCGTTAGGAGGAGTAAACCTTCGATGCCTTAGTGGATAAATGTCCCTTCAGTCATGTTAAAAGGAACTAGATGACGTTTTTGGCTCTTCGGTTTCGCAATTGATGACCATGAGCTAAGCCATGTTTGCCCTTGGCAATGTTCACGCTCTGATCTCTCTTTTCTTTCTTTTTTTTTTCTTTTCTTTTTTCTTTTATATAAATCAAGACAAGTTTTAAGCAAGTACTGTACGTTCTATATGGTATAGCAATTGATAATTAAACGTGCAGTTAATCATGTTTCTTTTCCCTTTGATCAGATGGCAACTATCATGTTTCAACTTAATTAGGATTACTACTGATGACACAAGAGTTTAGCAGCCTCTGGAAACAGTGGGTTTCTTTTCCCTTTGATCAGATGGCAACTATCATGTTTCAACTTAATTAGGATTACTACTTATGACACAAGAGCTTAGCAACATAACCAACTAGGTTGGATCAGTGGTTGGAGTTCATGCCTCTGGAAACAAAGGTCATAGGCTCGATCCTCATGCCCAGCAAGGCTGGAGGTCCTTTTCTACCTATGGTAGAACCTGGAAGCAGCCTCTCTACCTTTGGTAGGGGTAAGGCTGTCTACATATCAACCTCCCTCATACACCGTCGAAGACGGTATTGACAGTGCCAGCTTAACCTTTTTGGTGGCTCTAAGCGGGATCAAATTTTGGGGGCCTTTTGTTACCGTCTCTAATAAAAGTTATATTCATTTATACTGTTCGGAATTAACAGAAAAAACTTATAAAAGTGTTCCCATGTGTAAAAGTTCATCCATTAAATCATACATGAAAAGCAAAATAAATTTCACATTTTAAGGCATAATATGATTCCTATGATAAATATTCCCTCGTACATTTTTAGTAAAGAAAAGATATCCGAGTTATTTTATGTGCTTGTGTGTTGGACAAATAGATTAGCAAGCAACTAATAGAAAATTGAGAATCCTATATCTATTTTTTAAGCCCAAAACTTAGTTTGTGTAAAAGAATTCCAACCCAATAGAAGGAAGTTTTGGGGGCCTTGACTTATGGGGGCCTTAGGCAATGGGCTAGAGCAACATGCGTATAGAGCCGGCTCTGTGTATTGGGACCTAAAACTCATGAAAAACGACATTGAGAGTTATTTTTTACACAAGAGTTTAGCAAACTTTGACAAATCGCTATTGTATAACACGTAATTTTAAACGTTCATTTAATGATTTAGTGATTTTCTTTTTAGTACTTTATTATAGTACGTACGTATTTATTATTTAATTATTATTATTGTTATTATTAATTATACATGAATTAATTGGTTTTACAAAAAAGAAAAGTATCAACCATGTTACATATATTTTCAACATAATTAGTTATATCGAAGTTCATGGAAGTGTAGTTAACAACAAAAACAAATCCATCTAAATTTTAATTGAAATGAATTAATGAACTCGCTGTTCGTGCTTCATCTTGGTCTTTATATTCAAATCTGGACTAGGATGTATCTAAATTAATCGAACTTCTGTCTTAGCCAAGCCTGACCTTATATACGGGCCTCCTTTAAGCCTTCTATCTCTATGTGATCTGGTCTCACTTCGGATCGAACTGTTTTGGGCTTTTGTTTTACATGCATATGTAGTAATGATATTTAGCTTTTAGCTTTGACATAGTTAATAAAAGATTATCAAAATTCTTAACAAAAATTTCCTAAAAAAAAATTTCATGATATAGAATTGTAAAAATTTAAAGTTAACTCCTTTTTGGGTTCAGACTATGATGATTATTTACTCGACACTAGCTAATTAAAAACTAATCATTGAGATATATTCATCATATCACACAGTGAAAAGATAATTTTATACATCTACTCTAATTATCCAACATTCTAACAAATTTTTAACTTAACTATAATACACAACTTTCCACTTCATCGTTTCTCATGTTTTTTCTTTACTCCATGAAACTAAATTTGTTGTAAAAGCGACATACCTAACTCATTTAGCCGTTGGTGTTATAAGGTGTTTGGACTCGAACCCGAGACCTTAAACCTATTACTTTTAAACAGTAGTATATCTTTATTTATTTTTCTCTATCTCTACTATATTTTAAAATATTTGTCCCTTTCAACCTTTTCAACCAAATAGTTGATAACCTCAAAATATCATTTTCTTTGTTCACTAATTTAAACATTTTCACTTAGGATACAGATAATACCCTGAATAAAATCATTTACAACATGGAGAAAATGGGATATATGCAAATAGTAAAGAGTTGATTACGAAATTACATGATTAAATGACAATGAGTGCACATGTTTGGTGAAATTTGGTTTTCCATTTGTCCAATATGAGACAAAACAACAAAAGTGAGTGAATAGGCACATGTGTTTCTTTAAGTGTTATAGTGATCAGTACGTAAATAAGTAAAAGCGATTCTCTAATTACACAAAAATGCAATCCTTTTTTTCTTAAATTCGATTTTCCAATTGATTGAATAAGTTCGTTACCAGTATAGAAGAAACAAATTAAAATACAAGGGTTTACATACATTTAAATTTGTGCTATTGCAAACAAAGAAAACATCCTAATTTCATTTACAAATATGTTTATTACCAAGTGTAATTATTATGTATAGTAGTAGCTTTGAGTTTCAAAGTGAGAAAAAGCAAAAAGGAAATGTTAAAGCAAGTGTGAGCAAGAAATATAACTTAAGGTGCACTCAAGTTACCGATATATGTAATGTATGTACGTATGAATGTGGTGGGGTAGGGTGTAGTATAAAGTTTTGACTTTTAAACAGGTTTCGATATTCCATCTCTAGGGTTGTTATTTGCTAATGTTGGTGGAAAATATAATTATGATTGACGATGACGATGACGAACGGTGGCGTATGCTACAAAACCCACCCAACTCTGCCTCCCACTTTCCTACCTCCACACTTTTTTAGTTTTCAAGTTAAGGAAGTTTCATTGTAGTGTGGAGACACGGAATTAGGAATTTTATTATAAGGTAGCTGGACATTTTTCATAATATTAATAAATATACATTAAATTACAAAATTCAGTAACATCTGTCTTTGGTTACTAATTACCTTAACACTAAATAAATTCATAGATATGATACTTGAAATATGGAGTTTTATAAAAATGATAGAGTTAGCATGACCACGTACGTACCTTTAATCACCACATAGCTCATCACTGTTCCTATGGCTTTCTTATTTCTTTCTTGTTAATTTCAATTCTAATGTAATTTGGTTATGTTGCTAATTGATTACCTAGATTGAAATGTCTTGCGGAAAGAACATAAAACGATGGATTAGCAATACATTTCAATGATTATCTTCAAAAAAATAATAATAATTTCAATTACTTACGTAAAGAATGCTTGGAATATAAAAAAGTAAAGAAAAAGTTGTGCTGTTATTTTTCCACAATTCCCGACCATAAATATCTGGGTGAACATAAATAGGTTATAGAAAGAAAATGACTACCATGCTTTTTATTGATGTATCAAAAGTTTACATTATTAATATGTATTTGATGGTTTGTTAGTAAGGGGTGGGTTATTTTGAGAACCATAAAAAAAAAAGAACGCGAGAACTAATCTGGCCCACACATCTCATCTCCTTTTTTCTCTCTCATCACTTTCATCCAAATTTTTCAAAACGTTTTATCTCACAAACCGTGCATCGTTAGACGAAAAAAAAACCATGGGTAGTCTTAAAATTTCGTCCTCTTTCATTAGAGATGCGACTTGATATACTTTTGACAAACTTTTAAATTTCGAAATTTTTTTTTTACCTGCACATGTGTAGGACATACCTACACATGTGTAGGATGTATAACCTACACATGTGTAGGATGTGTATGATGTATTCCCTACAGATGTCCTGCACATGTGTAGGATTATCGCTAAAAAAAAAAATTAAAAAAAAAATCGAAATTTAAAAGTTTGTCAAAAGTATATCAAGTCGCATCTCTAATGAAAGAGCACGAAATTTTAAGACTACCCATGCTTTTTTTTCATTTAACGATGTACGGTTTGTGAGATAAAACTATTTGAATGAATTGGGTGAAAATGAGGAGAGAGAAAATTAAATATCATCAAGATCAAAATCAATGGCCAGGATTGGTTCTCGCGTTCTTTTTTTTTAAGGGTTCTCAAACTAACTTTCCTCTTGTTAGTAAAGTCTTAAATCTTGTAAAAATCAAACAAGGTTCTCACTTTTTATATTTGTAGAAGTATATTATTGGAGTTCTCAAAAATCGTGAGTTTTATAGCTAACTATTAACTCGTTACTCAAAAAAGGTATATAACTTTGTTGATTTGTAAATTAAAGGTATTTAACTTTTCTTGATCGATAAAAGATATCCAACTTTCCAAGACATCGAATATTCAAGTTTTCGGATAAAATCGGTTCGAATTACGGATTCAGATATGGATATTTTTAAACACCCTAGTAGTTTCTTTATTTACGAAAATTCAACGAAAACCGCGGTTAAAAAATGTCAAAAAAGGTTTCATTTTTATGTTTCAAAATGTTGAATACCTTATATTGATATAAAAAAGTTGGATAACTTAAATTTAAAAATCAACAAAGATTTTTAATGCAATTAACCCTATAGTTTATTATTATTAGGGTGGGGGTAGTACCTTCCCCTCCCCGCCCGCTCTCTAATTGCAAAGAATACCTCCCCGCCCCTCCCCACTCAAATAATGATAAAAGACATCAAAAGACTATATATATATATATATATATATAGGGGGATGAGAATATAAGGCTGTTGGGTATCTAAGCTTAGGTGTGGAACACTCACATATTGTTTTTTTAATCCATAAAAATCATGGGGGCCCATGCATTTATTCATTAAACAAGAAATAATAAAATATTAGTATGTGAGGGGTTCCACACTTAAGCTTATGTGCCGGACAGCCTTATATTCCCTTTTCCCATATATATACATATATATATATATATATATATAGTGAAAAGTTGTTTTGAGAACCTTTTTTTTTGCGAGAACCTTTGAGAACTTTTCAAATATAGCCCAACCGATGATTGTTCTTTACATAAAAACTATTTTTTGATTGTTTTCGGAATAACTTATGTGTAATTTTGAAGTTTATATTGGTGTGGAGGCATGGATTATCATCCGTTATACAATTATATGGAGATTTGGATTCTTGATCACATGTGCACGAATATTGCTATGATTACATGTGATCGACTTGCATACATGTGATCATAGCAATATTCGTGCACATGTGATCAAGAATCCAAATCTCCACATAATTGTATAACGGATGATAATCCATGCTTCCACACAATTATAAACTTCAAAATTACACATAAGTTATTCAGAAAACAGTTAAAAAACAATTTCCATGTAAAGAACAATCATCGGTTGGGCTTTATTTGAAAAGTTCTCAAAGGTTCTCGCAAAAAAAAGGGTTCTCAAAATAACTTTATCCGATATATATATATATACACACTTCGGTGAGAACACTCTTAAAATAAGAACGGTGAGAACACCTTAAAAACATCATTTTGATGCATTAAAAGTCCATAAAACTAACATAGTGCAGAACTAATTATAGTGCAGAACTAATTATCTTTATTTAAGTGTTTAACAACACATTCATCCGTCAAAATCGAAATAATCATGTTTTTTGTTTTGTGCATCCATCTTGGATGCATAATCATCAAAACGATGCATCCAACAAAAAACATGATTTTTTTGATTTTGATGAATCAATGTGTTGTTAAACACTTAAATAATGATAATTAGTTATGCACTATGTCAGTTTTATAGACTTTTAATGCATCAAAATAATGTTTTTAAGGTGTTCTCACCGTTCTTATTTTAAAACTGTTCTTATTTGATTGTCCCTATATATATATATATAGGGAAAAGGGAATATAAGGTTGTCCCACAACTAAGCTTGCAACCCCTCACACACTAATAATTTTATCATATCTTGTTTAATGAATAATGCATGGCCTCCCATGATTTTTATGGATTAAAAAATTAATATGTGAGTGTTCCACACCTAAGTTTACATACCCGACAACCTTATATTACCATCCCTCATATATATATATATATATATATAGCTGGAGACAGACTCGGTGACCGCCTTCCCCACCTTCATCCCCGCCTATTAGGTACCGATACCATGGGGTGGTGTTCAATTAGGTACCGCACAACCTTTGAGTCAAAAGTTGTGGAGAGTATTGAAGGTGTATGGGCCAACAAGTTAGATGAACCAACTAGGTGGACGAACCAGCATGCCAAGTGAACCAACTAGTTGGAAGAACCAGCACACTGGATGAACCAGCACACCGGATGAATCAGTTAGTGGGATGAACCAGCATGCCAGACGAAGCAGTAAGTGGATGAACCAACGTGACTTACAACTAAGAGGAATCTCGTTATTATCTAATGAATATTAGGAAGTCCAAGACAAAGGGAAGTCCAATATTCGGGTAATGAAGCAGCTCCAATACGAGACACTCTATTACCCAAAATCGATACTATAAATAGGTGATCCCAGGTTCCCATTTATGGCATTTCCAACTAACCTTATTTTGGTATTAAATTCTCCCATACAAGAAACCCATATTTATTCTCACGCCTCCTTTTTTGACGAGGCTAACAGTGTGTTGTTTTGAGCACAAGTGTCGCAGCTGGCCAAGCTTATTCAGTCATCTCAAAAGGAGGTGCAAATTTCCTTCTTCAAGTATATTAAAATGATGATACCACTCATTGATACAAATGTTATACCAGACCAAACCGATTATTTCAACTTTACTAATTTAAACACTAATTTCTAAGTTGTTTGGCTATTATGATTGTTCTGTCAACTAATTCAGATGTTTCTCATGTCTATGTCAACGTATCGACACATTGTTTATTTTGCTGTTTAGCATTTCGATTTTGAAAGTATCTATAATATCAAAAATGTTGTAAAAAATCATTAAAATTAAATGACGGTGACAACACTGTGGACTCGGATTATTCCGAGGCTTAGTTTAAGTTTTATTTAAGTGTTTTTTAGTCGTATTTAAGTATGTTTTATTATGTATTGTGGTTTTTAGTTTAATGAAATTATGTTTTATATTTATATGGTTTTAATTATATGTATTAAAATTAAATGAAAAAAAAATGAAATTGGGTAAGAATTAGGTATGTATTGCCAGTGATTTGGATAAGAATTGAGTAAAATTGGGTAGTTGTGAGTTGTCGAGTTTTGATTGGAGGATGAATTGGGTAAAATTTGGGTATGTATAAAGTACTCCTTCCTGCCTTAGTAGCTACTTTCAACCCGATCAGAGCCCCATTCAAAAAAAACCATGAGATTTTAGCCGGTTTTGAGCACTCTTATGATTTCATCCGTAGGTCATTGTTATTATATTATTTTTCTTAACAATTATTATTTTATTTTATTCCATATTGTATTATTAACATTAACTATTTCATAATGTATATTGCCTACTCGAGTATATATTATGGGAAAATGATTTTACTCTTAAAAAATTAGCCTAAAAATCTTCCTAATAACTAGATAGTGACATGTGTATAATACTAATTTTCTTTTTTAATCCCACTCTTTGATTTTTTCACATGTCCTCATCTAAAAGTTAGGAAGATTTTTAGAGGATTAATCATTTCTCTGTATTATGCATTTTATGCTATAATAATGCTAGCTAATATATAAACATTATTTTTCTTAACTAGGTATTGTACCCCGCGCGATGCGCTGCTAATTAAAAAAGTTATTTTATGCATTAGTAAATAGTTAATCTACAAGTTTATCTTGTGAAAATCAATTGTGTTATAGTTCATGCCTTCATGGTTAAATCCCGGAACATTCTGATCACCTTTTATCTTGTCTGACTTCCCCCCTATTTTTGCCCTATCACCAGTGTCCCGATCCTAAGCACCCCTTTTCCATTATACACGAATAAAGAAACCACTTTTCTCTTTTCTACGATAATTTTTGTTTCGCTACGGCTATACGACATGAGTTTCAGTATCCCGTCAACTCCCGCTGAAGCACTGGAAAAATGTTGACCACGATTTATAGCGCTTTTCAAAAACATTTGCTTGCGTGGACAGGTAAAAGAGTAAGCCCACTAGAGCCTTCATACTCTTACTAAAGCACACTGAACACTCACCAAATCTTGCTTGAAAGCGGAGTGGAATCAAGAAATTGGCATACCTTGAATCAAGAAAGTGGTATACAGAAACATCTGACCAGCAAGGGTGCTTGAAAGGCTTACAAAGCCCCTTTGAATCATCATTTTCCATTCCATTGTGAAAAATTTTCGATCTTGTACCCGCTTGCTTCTATCTATAGAAAGATTCTCCTCTCCAACTGCTGCCCTATTCACTACCAAGATTGACCTGAGAGTATCCGCCTTCATGCTTACACGTCCCCTTCCATCCTCCTTTTCTCCTTTATTCTCTGTTCTTTTTCCTCACGCTTCTCTTCCTAGGAAATTAGGCTTCCTTATAACCTATAAAAAGTATTTAAAGAAAGTGTAATTTTGGTATAGACTCACGGAGACTAGATTCTCTTTTTTGCTGGATCAACTGTGCGAGAACTTTAAATGCAATTTACTAGCAAAAAGCGTGGGTTAAGGGATGCTGTTGAGGCTCTCTGTTGCAAATCCTTTCTATACGTTATTTTTGATCCAATCTCGCACTTGGTCTGATCCTATTCTTTACTAATGGTTCACAATCGATATCACAGTCATTTAACCTACTTTGGTGATTACACACCCTTAATAATCCTAAATACAATTAAGAAATAAGGTAATTTATCTCCGTTAATCCAAAACCCAATTGTAAAACTCAAGTAACTATTGTTATTATCATTATATTATAGACTTTGTTTTGTGGTTAGAATAACAACCAATTTGATTACTTTATTTTATGTGTTTCCGCCAAGAGAACGAAGGAGGGAAACAACACAATTGTGTTGGACAACTTTTTATTCTTAATTTAATATGAGTTTTGTTTTTTTTATATATATATATCTTATGTATATAGTTTTGATTTAGTATTTTTATATTATATTTAATAAAATAAATTATATTGGTTTGAGAAGAAGTATTATAAGATAAATATTATGAAAAAATGTATGGAGATGCCAAATAGGATAAAATCCTATGTGGTAATTTAAAATTGATGTATTATTACAAACTTAATTAATAAACATATTCATGAGTATTAAATTAGAAACCATAAAAAGATGGTATAAATGTATAACATACCAATACCAATAGGTGAAGCCTAAATGGGGTTTCTACGGTTGAGTTAAGGGATGATGATGTTCGTGGATATATACAACACAATGGTTGTCCGCTTCGACTACCATTAAGTGTACAGTCTGTAAAACCACGGACGGTTTGCTTTCAATTTTCGGTAAATTGCTTATAATATATTAAACGTTTGATTCAAGGTGATGAATAAATGACCATAAGTCGTGGGTCTTTGAATGGTTATGCCAAAAATTATATACACATTATATGATTTAAGCAAATATTATCAAATATGGATATTCATGAATTTTACGTTGTATATAGAATATATGTGAATGATCTCAATCCATAAACAGTTTGTCAAATATGTTTATCAAATTTAGATCTAGTGGATCTAAATTTTCAAACAAAGGGTGCTTCTTTTTTTATTTACGTACGTAACTTATTTTTTAAATATTGTATGTATATAGTTTCTATATATTTAAAATTTAGTAATGTATTTAATTTAAGATAAATATAGTAAAAAAATTATGAAGATGTCACGTAAGACAAAATCCTATGTGGCAATTTTTAAAGCTAGCATTAAGTTGAAAGAAGGCTTTAGAAGACCAGGATTGTTACTGTTTTAATCCTAAGTATTTTACCCGCGCGATGCGCGAGCTAATATAATTAGTGTCCAAAAATACTTAAAAATAAAAGTTCAGATGTACATGTATTCATGATTGGTTCATGATGTTTTGTTGTTTTTATTGTTATATCACCATATTATACATAACCATTTGGTAGATATTTCTAAATTATACAAAATTCATAAGATAAATAAAAAAAGAAACATTAACGACAATCACTTGTATTCCGATTTTTTTTCTGTGGCTCCATCCTATGATTGGTAAACAACTATCACTTGCAAATCACAAATAGTGATAAAGCTAGTCAACAAAAAGTTTCAAATCATACCAGGTCATTCTCACTCGTTACTCATATTAAATGTAAAAGATCAATAATATTATCAACAAAAGGCAACGTACTCAATAAACTTATGGTTATGCAATTATATTTATAATGTATAATAAAATTATGTCAAGAAAGAGTTTCAATAACATTTTATGGTGTTGCTCGTTCTTCAAGCATTCAAAATAATACATAAAAATTCGATAAACAAATATATAGTTTTTATATTAATGCAATTTGTAAACAATATCAACTACTAAAACTTGAAATATATAATTCTCTATAATCTTGAGATTTCATGATATAACTTCCAAGATTGCATTTTTTTCCCCATACACGTACGATACTTTTTTTTTTTAAAGTAACAGGATTTCCATTGTTAATTTTGTATTATAAAGTTTCATTTATTTATTGCGTAATACGCGAGAAAATATATTTTTATACTTATATATATCAAAAATACAATTTTCTCAAGTAATAATTAACAAATTACTAAAAATTCAATTTCATTTTATTAACATTTTTTTTTCTGACCTTTATAGTTTCACAAAAATTTATTGTGTTGTTCATTAAGTCTTATTGATTCAATGCCAAAAGTTATTACTTATTCATATCATCACAAAGATCTCGATGTCATTTGAATTTTCATGTCATATCATAAAAATATCACACATGACACATTCTTTAGATGGTGCCTAGGCATACAACCTCTAAACCGAGTTGCAAGATTGCCACCATTAAGCCAATGATCATTCGAGAATCTTGTCTTATTTTCACTCCCAACTATTCTTAAATAACATCATAAGGGGGCTAGCAATCGAGTGTGTCTCTCAGAATGAGGAACATATATTTGTCCAAATATTATTACCATTTGTTTTACATAGGAACACAAACTTATAACCATGAATCACATGGATAGTTTTAAACCTTGCGGCATCAAAGTTTTGTACCACATGTCATATCCATTTGTACATATAATGCTAAATTAAGAGCATCCAGACCACCAAAACGTAAACCACCCACTTTTTTACCTGCCTTTCAGTCGATCAATTGCATTTCATTTTCCTTGTTCGACCCCCCTGCCCCCTCCTCCCTTACCCCTTCCACACACAAAAAAGATGAAATTATGATCTTTATCAATCGAATAAAGAAAAATAATATATCCCAAATACTTTATATTGACGAGTTAGAATCGATCATATGTAACACATTAGTATTGAGTTTAGATTTTATTCTAGGGATTAGTACTTCAAAATGTAAACAACTTTACATAAATTGTCATAGTATATATCGAACTTCAATCATGTTCATTGTAGGTAACAACTTTCAAATCATGTGCATTGTTTGTATCCGAGTATATGTGACAACCACATACGCTGCCACTTGTAAGTTTTTTTTATTTGTTAAATACATACAATGCGCAGGATTTGAAAGTTCATTACATACAATGCATAAGATTAAAGTTCAATACACACTATGATAAATCGTGTAACGTTGTTTACATTTTAAAGTACTAATCCCTTTATTCTATAATAACTTTGAAAAATTTATGAAATATAACCATCAATGGAGTCCAACTCTAATTTTTGGAACAATGTAAACTTTTTTAAGGGTATATTATTAATTTCGTTTCTACAAAATTTTAATAAATAAAGAATACTTTCAAACGTTAACTTTGTTATCATAAGCCTCTTCTTTGAAAGTACATCACTTGTTTGGAAACATTAGTCTTGAGATAAACTTCTTTATTGGTAGAGTAAGAATTTTGAATTGTTTTGATTTTATAATAGAATAGGACGAAAAAAAAGGTTGGAAAAATGGTTTTTTTTTTTTGTTTGGGTAAATGTAGAGTACATTGATAATATAGTTGTATGTTAATATGTTATATTTTTTCAATTTCTTTTATAATAGTAATCACAATAGTCACGCATATTTACAAGCTAAATTATATATCATTAATTTTGATAGTTTATTTCATTTTGTTTAATAAAGCGCAAATTTTCTGACACTACATGCTCCAAATTTGCATATCAATGTTAAAGGTTGATGTTCTCAAAGTTGTCACTCACCTAAGTTAAATTCGGTCTTTACAACACTATATCACTTTTTCCATATATATATATAATATTGTAGATACAGGGTGTTACGACATATTAATATTCAATTTTGCTTTATTATGGTTTAAAATATAGCTTAGTATTTTTATCAATAGAAAATTGATCTATGTATTTTAAATGTAACATATCTTAAATATTTCAATTAAAATATGCTTTGTTTTTTTATATGATATTAACTATTATTCTATTGGATAAGATATAAGATAAATAGTATGATTTTATTATCTCTAAATATATATATTTAAAAGAAACCTTAATTCATAATTGAATAAGTTTGAACCCTTAGATAAATTTTAACTTTTATTTAGAGGCATTCAATCGATTGATGATGTCATATATCTTATTTAACTTTTATATATTTAATTTTATTTTATTAAATTTAAGTTATTATTACTTCATTCTTCAAGTTTGTAGACATTAATAATTAACGTATTTAAAGATATAATTATGTAAACTAATATTTTTATATTTTACATCATTTTTTATCTTTAAAATTTATTTTTAAGGTTATTACAATAAATATTTCCTTCTATTAAGTTATACTGTTGTATAGGATTTTTATCATATAACAAATAAAATTTGGTTATAAGGATTTTTGTATAGGATTATTATCATATAACGTTTTTATTAAATCAATATTTTGAAAACTGGACCGGAGTCAACCCATCCTTGTTAATAAAAAACTAAAAAACAAATATGGAATCTATATTAAGCTATCACAGTTATATATCAGGAAAATAATTGTATAAAAATTGCAATGATATTATGCATAATTTTAAGTTAGATTAACACAACATGCGATATATTGATTGATAATTAAATTGCTTAGCAATTTTAGTATATGACTAAATTATTCGAGCAAAACGTTAAAACACAAGTGCAATGACAATGCAGACATATCCGGATGAGTGAAATACATCCAAAGAAATGAAAACCTTACTTAGCGAGACTGTTGATAGATGATGTATCTTTTTTCAATACTGTGGCTAAATAACGCACAAATTTATATGAGAAACAATGACTAAGGTAATTTACAAAAGTGAACTTCATGCCTAAAATCGAACTGTGTGGTTACTGATAACTGGAATCTAATCGACGACTAATGTAGCCTCATGTTTTCTAGTGGTTTAATTCTTACCTGGTTAAATATTTGTCACCTTATGATATTATAAAAACTTAACATGTCATTATTTATTTTTTTAACGACATGCCATTAATTATATATGTTTTTAGCGTATTACGCGGGTACTAATCTAGTTAGGATATACTAGAAAGGTACCCGCGCGTTGCAGCGGTAATTTCGGAAAAAAGATGGTTAAATGTGCGGTACCTTTCTATTGCGTGAATGAACAAACAAAACACATGGGTTGTATACAATAGAAATACAAAGGCGATGCGACTAATAATCTTAATCAAACGTACATAATGTATTATTCAACATACAAAAATGCTCATTATAGAAAAGATTATACATATGTTGCATAAAAGATTATCAGGATAAAAGTTGCTTTGCTCAATATATTCAATAAGACCAAGATGCTTCCGTGAGAAACAACCATGAACCATCCTGCAAAGTCTTCCACCCCCATTTCATTTTCTAGACCCATGGGTGATGACGAAGGCAACTGATGCACTTTTATGGCAGATTGAAATCCAACAGTCATAAGAAGAGAAAAGCTTGGGTCATACAATATTACAAGCATAGCCAAACTCCCTGCCTCTGCTCAACATATAAGCAAAACTGCTTACACTCTTGTTTTATCTTTAATAAGACTAAGACTATAGAAGAAGAAGACCATAAAAAATAACTTGCAAACTGTCTACATTTTATTTGAACTTACATGTGCTTTCTGATTACTCTAAGCTGAGTTCCATATCCAGTTTCAATTCCAATTTAGTTTTTCACGTGTTAGATTACTAATCTATATAGTGACAGTTGATTATAACCAGTTACTTTATCTAATGATAAAATTGTTATTAATATTATTATGAGAAAGGTCAGTTTTCTTGAAGAGAAAAAACCTCTTCTTAAAAGATACTTCAAGTTCAATAAATGTGGCATAAATAATAACAAAATAATACAATCACTTTACCCAAGCAACCAAAAACTGGTTACTACTGGGTGCTTATAATCAGTGCAAACACAATAGAAGGGTGGGAGGGTGAAATACCTTTCAAGAGCATAATTGACCTCATTTGTCAAATTAGGAAAAGAAAGAGTTGATGCAAACTGAGATATTTTCTACATGCCAACATCGGTATGATTTGAAAAGAAATTCTGTCTTCCCGGAAGATCTGTAGTATTTGGGGTGAAACTGGGATCAAAAGCATCAAGAAATCTAAAAGGTCCATAATCAATCATGAAACCCAATACGGGCATGTTGTTGGTATTCATGACACCGTGTGCGAAGCCAACATTATGCCAGCTAGAAAGTATTGAAGTAATGTTTAGCAACGTCTGCTACCCAAGCTAAAACCTTTTAAAAATTACTCTTTATGTCCTATTACACAACCCACCCCAGTTTCCTACCTAAGTGATATTGCAAACAGAAAATTTGATGAAATGACAAAATTAATCACATTATCTCCTGTCCCATATTATGATTCAGTAACAATAACAAAAAATCACGTTATCCTTATCTTGTTGACTTGTTGGTTGAAAATAACTTCCCCTAAAAGAAAAAAATGCAATGAGTAAAATGAGCACCCATAGGGTAATACAGAAGACTAAATATATGACTTACAGTGGATAATAATACAAAAATTAAAGAGTTAATCCTTGGGGGTGAGTAACAAAATCTATTGAGATTAGAAGATGACCCTGCATTATTAGGCTTACCAAAAACAAATAGCGATTCAGTTAAGCTACACGTAAATGACGATTCAATTAAGCTACAACTTTTAGAAAAATCATTATATCGTTAAATATGAAAGTTAAAAACAACATGAGCAAGGAAAAAGACACACTTATTAATTTCTCACAAAAGATCATTTGTGAGAATTTAAATCTCACATGGCATGATTTCATTACCAAGCATATACTCATATAAAGATCATTTGATTTACTTTCAATTAGCATACACTCATGAGTCATAACTCATAACCACGCATAAATATATTGATTTTCGATTTTTAGGTTTTAATCAAAATAATACATGGAATAAAATATATTAATAAAAAAGATGTATTTTACCTTTAATTCATATCGATTTTCGATTTTTAGGTTCTAATCAAAATAATACATGGATTAAAATATATTAATAAAAAAGATCTATTTTACCTTTAATTCACATAGACGGTGGCTCAATCGGCGGCGGCGGCGGGGGAAGTATACGGCGGCGGCGGGGGATGTATGTGAGGCTGAAATAACAAAGAATCAATCAAGGATAATCAAAATAAAACATGGATTAAAATATTTTAATAAAAACCCCTGTTGGTGGCGATGAATCCGGTGGCAGTGGTTGGTGGTGATGAATCCGGCGGCGGTAGTTGGTAGTGATGAATCCGGCGAAAGAGAGAGAGGGGTTGCGATTTAGTGTGTGTGTGTGTGTGGATTTGGTTAACATATTGGTGGCGATGAATCGGACGGTGGTTCATGGTGATGACTCGGCGGCGGAGTTTGGTGCGAGAGAGAGAGAGAGTAAGAAGATGTGTGTGTATGAAGAGTAAAAGGGATAATGAGGAAGGGATAATGAGAAACTTAGAAAAGGTATACGAAAAAAGGAAAATGTCCAAGGGCAATATTGATATTTTAAAGGCAGAAGTTCTAAAAATAGAAAAGGGTGTTTTGCTTTATTAGGTAATAGAGATATTAGCAAAAAGTTTAAATTAAATTAAAAGGGGTATATATATATATATTAGCTACTATTTTTGATTTCTTGATTAAAATTAATGGGTAAAAAGTGTAAATTTATGATGAAAAACCAAAAAGTGTAAATTAAATTTAAAGAGGTATTTTTTGTATAATCATAAAAAGTATAAGCATTAATATTGTCATTTAAGAAAGATGAAATAATTAAATTTGATCTAATGGCTCTAAATCAAAGATGAAATTTATCTAAAGGTTTTTGTTTGTTTAGGAATGAATTTAGCACCTTGTTATATATATATTGGTAGATAATTATTTTATTTTATTTTATTCTATATTCTATTGATAACATTAACTATTTCTTAATGTATATTGCCTACTCGAGTACAGTATATATTATGCTAGCTATATATAAACCTCTCCACCAACATCTGTGCATCCTTTCCTTCAATTTTCAACACACTCCCATAAATCCCCATTCCTATGGCTCAATTTCATTACCTTCCCTTCCTCTTTACTATTTTAATCGTCGCCGTAACCACCAATTCCCGACCAACCGCCACATCATATACTCGAGATCAAGTATCATGCACCATGTGCAGCGAATGCGAAAACCCGTGTCAACAATCTCCTTCACCTCCACCACCATCACCCCCACCACCACCATCCGACACTACTAATAATTGCCCACCGCCACCTTCACCGCCATCCTCCACCTATAATCCACCTCCGGCCACCCCATCAACACCCTCTGTTCCGAATTTACCATACTACCCACCACCGTCGCCACCTTCCGGTGGTGGATACGGCTACCCTACTCCCCCGCCACCCAACCCAATTCTCCCTTATTTTCCTTTTTACTATTATAACCCTCCCCCGCCAGATTCATTCGCTGTTCAATTGAACATTAATCCACTTCATATTATTCTTCCATTATCAATTTTTGTATTATTTTTATTTAACCTCTAGCTAGCTAGTATTATTATTTTTTTACTTTCTTTTTTATGCTCAGTTTTAAGGTGATTAAACAAAATTGAAGATCGAAGAATGCGGTCGCTAGGAGAACTATACATATCAACCATATATATGTCACTTTTGTTTCATCAAATTCTTATGTAACTTTTTTCTTTTCTTTTCTTTTTATTTAACATTTGATTAAATGTAGTTGTTTACCATCTCAAACAATAATGAGAGTAAATTTTCCGTCTAACTAACTCATTGATCAGATATAGCCTTGTTGTATTTATTTAGTTCTGTTAATTTGTTAGCTTAAGCTTCATGCCTACTTTTTTAAAAGGACTGCTTTATTAATTTGATGCTACAATTGAATTGAATTTCTTATGTCGTTGCTTTTATTTTTGTATCTTCCTATTTGGGAAAAGAAAAAAAAAACAAACTTTTAGTAGTTTAATCAAAATGTATGAAAAGATGATTCAATTTAATTAGCAAATAAAATATATCAAAAGTTATCATATATAATAATAATGTTATTTAAATATATTACGAGTAATAATTTGGTTTGAAGATAATGTCTTCCGTTCACATCATATGCATTTTTAATTCACCCGTATCTACTTTATTTTTGTTTATATTAAAATATATATATGTGCCTTGATATGATGTCATGTTTGAAAATACTTAAATTTTAGAAAGTTACAAAAACGTAATTAAAATGAGAGATACGTACTCTATACTGTTTATAAATGTAATCTTATACTTTTTAATAAGAAATCATCAATTATTGTTAGACAAACTTATTTATCATCTAAATTTAATTTCCAAATATTTGTATTAAGATATATATGATAATTATAATGATACAATTAATTAAATTAAGAAATTGCATTACCAATAACATATATAAAATTAGAGTCAAATATATAACAACTAAGAATAATGTAATTTGTAACTAAGATCCGAAATCAAAGTTTAGTAACGATTGCATTGTCTATATTTAATGTAAGTAAATCATAGCTAAAAAACAAACATAATTTGGTTCAATCATTCATTAATAAATTGTAAATAGCAAGCTGTCAAAAGCATAAAGTGGCAATCAATAATATTTGGGCTTTAAGTTTTATTCGCTTTTGGGTTACCTTTGCAATAGATGGGCCAGGATAAAAGGAAAAGAAGGATAAATCTTTTGTTTTTTTAAAAAATTGTTTAGCATACAAGCAAGCAACTCAACATAACTTCGTAATAAAACAAAAGTGTCCACTCGCTTCGTCTTCTCCTTGCATAACCGTCATTGGTTCTAGCCTCTGTTTTGTCCAGCATAGTAATTACAGAGTATAATTTTTCCAATGTAATTTATTCCATCGATTTTCGATAAAATAAAACAAGTATTAAAGTAAAACAAATAAAACAAGTAGTTTTTCTTCACTAAAAATTACCGTGCATCAATTGCTTCATGAATCTCCGTACACTAATTTAACCATGATTTAAAGGTCAAGATCTTGTCTTATTTTTTTTACTTTAATATTTATTTTACAATACTCAACCCCTTCTTCCATATAACAGTAAACGTTCTTTTTGTAAAAATCATTACAACATAAACATTGCTTCCAAAATTTCCTTAGAAGTTTTCTCTTTTCCGTAACAAGATGACTGAATATTCTAGTTTTCTTAAGAAATAAAATATTATTATTTATAATAGATAAAAAAAAATTCAAAACCATAAACATTGATGGTAAAAGTGATATAGTCCCAATAATTTTCCTACAATTAATAATGAATAAATAGTTTGTGTGATTTTAAATGTTATCAAAATGGTAATTTTATTATTTGGTTGGCTAAAATCTCTCATGGAAACAATGATGTACTATTTGGATATTTGATCACTTCATGAGGGGGGTGGGGAGGGGGTTGTGTGTTTAATATTTGTTTTATATAAAATGATAATAGTATACTCACGTGTGACTGCGGGATAAATTATAGCGTGCAACATGACGAAGGGAGGTTTGATGGTTGCATTTTCTTTCGACAATGTGAAGTGTAACACTCCAAAGATTTTAAGGTAAATGAAATTAACTCCTTTCTATAGTTTTGACATTTAATTAATTTCATAGTATTTTATTTTTAGATTTGGGGTTAATTTAGTTGGAACTTTAACGGATAGCGGGTAAAATACCCACAAAAAATTGAGAGATGAGGCGTGGCATCTCCAAAGAGTGCGAGCCATCTATTTTGGCTTATGACTCACTCCTCCACCCATTATTTTCTTTTTCTTCATTTTCTACATGCACTCCATCTCATTCTCTCAAGATCAAAGCTAAATTCCTTCAAATTCAAGGATAAGAGCATCCATAATAATTATCACCATCAAATAATCTTCATTCAAGAATTAAAAAAGTTAGGGTTTGGGGGTTGTGGTGGACTGGTGGTGGCCGAAAATTTAAGAGAAAAAGGGAAAGAAATTGTGACTGAAAACCCTAATCTATTGTCTTCCATTTTTGAGGTATTAATTTCCCCTAATTTAGTTTTCATCTTTCTTTTGAAATTAGGGTTCATGGAGTGAAACCAATTTGGGGATTTTTGCTAGAATATGATTAATAGTTAATTTTCCCCAATTCCTTAGATAACCTAGTTGTCATTGAGTTAAGTGATGTGTTTGATTATGAAATTGTTAAGTTCATGAGAAAATTTTAGTTAATGAGAAAAGATGAGATTTTGCTAGTTATTGAAATATGGGTGAAAATGGTAGGTTTAACTACCTAATGTTACTGTTAAAGATGAAAGTAACTCAATGACAAATGGGTTGAGTTTGGGTTTAGAAAGGCTAGTGTTTGAGTATGACTAGGTTGAGCTAGTCAAGTTGTGAATGTAAGCTTATGCACTTTTATGTTATGATCATAGGTTGAAGCTTGTTTATGCATAATCGTTTTAGCGTTATTGTTCAAGTTGCGGAGGAGGTGAGTATATTTGCATACCTTCATGTATACGTTGGGTCAATCAACCACATCATGTTGAAGTTGTTTATCCATGTGTGGTGATTGATTTGGCATAGGCCCATATGGGGCATAGTATTGAGGCCTAAGAACCCTGATAGTTGATCTAGTGAGGCCTAAGAACCTCCGGGGCCTAAGAACCCCGATAGTCGATCATGTTTATGTTGTTTGCTTATATGGATCCATGTAAAGTGTTTAGTGTGCAAAGGTGAGTATGTAAATGTGACATGACGATGTCATAGGTTACATGTAATAGTCTTTTGTACGTTGCCCTCATTCGTGTTTATAAATGTATGCAAGTATATTCACTAAGCCTTTGCTTATATTTTAGTTGTTTACCATTTTATAGGTAGTTCCGGAAGAAGGAACTAGTGTTGAGGATTTGAAAGAGTTGATTTAGAGCTTGAAGTTGAATTTTGCAAGACTTGAAGGTATTAGGTCATTCATGGATGAATGACAACCTTTTGATTAGAGGCTTAGAAATCCCTCTCCTCATGGCTCTTGATACATTTTGATATGATGGTCATACTTTTGTTAAAATTATGTACATGATCAGGTGTAAAGCTTTTAGAAAGTTTGTGAAGTTGCATTTAGGACAAAAATAGTGTCAAAGTGGGTAAATGACCCATTTGATGGTGATCATGGGATTTGAAACAATTTGATGTTGTAAATATGTTAAAATGTGTCTATGGAATTGTTATAAATCTCAGGAATGTGTTTTAAGATGTTTGTTTTGCAATTTGAAGGTTATAAGTTTGATCAAGGTTGAAATGAGTTTTTGGCTTGCTGATCAGGTTGCCCACTACGGTGCAGTGGGGGTGGTTTTGCCCACTGCGGCGCAATGGAATCCTACGTCCAAAATTTTTATTCCTCCGACTGCGGCGTAGTGGGGCTTTTCCAGACTTGAGTCCGAGACTTCCCACCGCGGCGCAGTGGGAGTGCTCAACCCCACTGCGGCGCAGTGGGGGTATATAAAAGTAAATAAACGATTAAAAAATAAAATTTGTATTTTCGGTTTTCGAGTCTAGCCCTTTCATGAAGGGAGAGTTGTATCTGCGGAAAATGTATTTTAGATGATTCCTCCTGTGTAACTTTCAACAGGGGTGCGTTTTTTTATTAAGTACTCGTAGTACATATTATATATTAACTAGTCATATGTCCGCGTGATGCGGCGGTGCTGTGGTGATCGCGGCGGCGTTGGGTGGTGGCGGCGGCGGTAGTGACGTGGTTATTAATAAAAGTAATTGATATAAAACACGGTATTGTATTTATTTTAAGGGTTAATGGATGTATGTTGTAAGTAATTCTATTAGACCATTCGTAACCGTTCACTCTTTCACCTACACTTTTTCCTGCCACATCAGCATTACGTTCTTATTTCTTTCACCTTCTACTTTTTTCCTTAACCATTCACTTATCATTTGGTCCCCACTATTATTTAATCAAAAACAGAAACTAAACTAACTATATGTGTATCTTCATTAGAAACAAAACAAAGTAACATTATTTGGTCCCCACATATATGTTATCTTCGCTAGAAATAAAACAAATAGAATAAAAAGCAATCGGTGATCAGTTTAACCGATGGACACATCACCGACCTATCACCTCCATGCCCGTAACAGTTCACCGACTTTTCACCTTTTGTGTTCACCTACTGTTACCAATGGTCTTATTGGTATTATAGGTATATTAGGTTGAAGTATTTAAATTAATGAATAAATGAGAGGGTTATTTGGGTAGATCAATTTATTTTTTGAGAAAAAAAATGGTCAAATGCTTTATAAGATAGTTAAGATTAAGAATCTCGATAAGTATATATAATTTAGCTAACCACGTCTACAGATTTTCAAACATAGATACTAGTTCAATGATTAGGAATATTGACCCAAAATACAGGATGTGCACCTAAATTTTTCATGTTTCCATTGCCTTTTCTTTTCAGAGACACAAATACTCTCTTTTTTGTTGTTTGAAACATACATTTCGACGGTAATACAATTCGAAAATCTGTCGTAGTATACTATTTGAGAGTTTGTGTACTGAAGTTACAGGCCAATAACAAATGATACAAAGTCACGTAACTAACATGTATAGCCTGAGTCTTAAAGATCTTTGATTCAAATCCTATTATGAACAAAATGCTCCTAAAAATGAAGACATGGGTTTTCTATAATAGATGTCCACTAATATTGGAATTAGATGCTGAGCCCAAATTTGTCATTAAAAAAAAAAGGTAACAATATAAAAAGGTAACTTAATATATAAAGAAAACAGGAATTATGTACTGCAAAAAAAGGTTGTTGGCGCCAATAAGCTTTTGGTGTAGTGGTCTAAGGGGGAGGGGCGAGCCGGCGAGGTATTGCGTTAGGTGTTCATTTTTTGAAAAAAAACTAACTATTAACGACTAATATTTGTTTTTAGGAAAAAAGATGGTTACATATAGCAGATTGGGTCCCCTGTAGACCATAAGATGTGATGAAGGACCATGATTGAGTAGAAGCATCGTCTATATGATTTTTCACAATGCCTTTCCCTTTTATGTATGTGCAAAAGCAAGGTCACCATTAATCTGTTAGAATCCATTTTTAGGACTTTTGGACTCTTTTGGCACATGATACATTGGCGTTTTCAACAATCTATTTGCCTTTCCACAAATAAAGCATTGCTTCAAAATGATTACCACGCACTGATATAGATGTACTTTTTCCTAGGAGAAAATTTCTACTCTTACTGCATATTTGCATAAAGCCAAGAAAGTTGCTCCACATACATATTCACTTAAGAAATTTTCTACTCTTATTGCATATTTGCATACAGCAAAGAAAGTTTGCATATTCACTTCGTCCGGCGGTGCTTGTGTGGGGGTGAGCCACTAGAAATCGTGGTGGAAGCTGTCACCATACTATATACACTAACAATTAGTAGAACACCATCGGTAGCGTATTATGTAATTTATGTCACAAAATCGTTTTAGCTTGAAAATAGGATTGGATTGAATTGGATTGTAACTTGTAAGTTATAGGCACGGTTTGTAACTTTATGATAAGAATTATAAGGATTTAAGGAACATTCAAGTTGAAAAACGAAAATGATTTCATTTTCCTTCGCCTCCTTTAAGCGCCCTCTAAATTGGGTAAATAAAGCCCAAATCCAAATACAATAGTTTAAAGAGCTTGATTAGCCCAAAGCCCAAATGTGTTCTTGAAGGACTCTGGTTGGGGTTTTCTACGACAAGTGAAAGAGATAAATCAAGAGATGAATACAAGTTGACTAACAAAATCTTCCATTTTTTTATTTTTTTTAACGGCAAATCAAGAGATGGATACAAGTTGATTTGCTCAAGGTAATAATTACTATGCACAAAGAATAAATTATCTAATGACTTCATTGCCCCTAATCCTACTTTTGTTATCCCCCTTTCGCTTATAAATTTTTTACCTTAGTACCGTATACATATATTATTAGTCCAATATGTCAAACCCTATAACCCTATCATAACCCTTTTGATATTGAGAATTATATCGTCGGTGGCATCATTGATCAAACATTTTTTTCAGTAACAAGTCATGAAGATTTTGTATAATTATATCTTGATTCACCTTTAAATTAGTGTTAGGGTAGATCATTTATTCTAATTTCTATAAATATATTCGATATTATCTTTTATGATTGATTTCATTTACTTCATTATATGTATATATAGTTTTTGATTTATATATATGCTTTTTTATCTGCTAGAATAAAAAAAAAACTTATAAGTGTTTATTTTATTGATAAAACATGTAGTATGTATTTATGTTTGAGAGATAGTAGGATATATGTTGTGTAAATTATTTGCTTCAATATGATTTCGATGTATTAGGCTGTTATAATATGATTGGCCACTCTATATAGTTTGTTAAGTTAACTAGTGTTTTTTTCTTTTAACATTGTAATATCTTTTATTTATTTGAGAGAAATAGATTAAATGATTATATTGTTATTCATTTTCAGTTTTATTTTTGTACCTTATATTAGCATGAACTCTTGCCATTGTCTTGTAGGTGAAGAGTGGACTAATAATATATCTATATGAGATTACAGTAAACGATTATAAGTAGAAGGGGATTTAGTAAAAATAAGATTAGGGATATTGAAGTCATTTGATAATATATTCCTTGTGGGAAGCGATGTATACACCACTAATTTTTGGCGATACACCACTAACTAAGCTTTACAATGTTGTATTGTACAACCCAATAATACATATTTGGTGGTGTATTGCCAAAAACTAGTGGGGTACAGATCACCTCCCATTTCTTGTACATAGTAATTCTTTTATTGAGCAAATCACTTACCTTTTTTTATTGGAAAGTCTACTATTCATCATACATGGTTGGTTTTCCGATCTAGTGATCGTGTGCTTTCTAGATTATAATATTCAACTAGATTATGATCACACTAAATTTGTAGGTATTACTAATAAGTATCGTTTAATGATACATGTAATATATAATACTAGCTTTAATACTTGTACGATATGGTAAATATATAAATTGCATCATAAAGAAATTCAAATATACATCATACATGATTCGTAAGTATGAAATAAATTGTAGTTAAAGTAAATTGACGATCTAAACTAAATTATAATAAACATTAAATATAATATATATTTAGTTTAAGTTTTGGAGTTACATTAAGTTTTTAAAATCACATCACAATCAGAATTTGTAAGTATAGTGGATAACGACAAATATCCTTGTGCTTTTGGATTTACAAGCAAATAAAGTTATAATGTATTTTGTATCTATAAGTAAATAGTTAGAGTTTAATTCTAAGTGTAATAAAGAAATTGAATATATATATATAATTAAAAAGTTAATTTAATAAATAAATTAATTAAAAAAAAATATGTCGATCAAAGATTACGCCACATGTCATTTCAGGAATATCTCAATCCTGTTTTAGTTTATTAGTAGATAACATAATTTCATTTTATATTTGTTCAGTACTATACTACTATATGATAAAACTAAAGCATTTATTAAAAGCATTTGATTTGAAAACATTGATGATAACATTTATTTTCATTTGAGTTATGAGTTATGTGTCGCCCGAATATATTGAAATGATGAACGATAGCAAATAATTACTCGTTTTTTTTTTTCACTAGAAATTCATCTAAAAAGAAATATTAGGTTTACAAAAAAAATTATAAATACATATTTTTTTTAATAAAAGAATATGTCACTAATAGATCGAACAAATAGAAATAATGAGAAAACATAAACAACATTTACATGTAGTTGGTGATGGTCTTACTCATTTATCACGTTAACTTGTAAGAATTCGTTTGCAGTTTATTTGTAGTTTGTAAACCTATAAACTTTAAAAATTAGGTTTTTAAGAAGAATTGAAAACATAAGTAGTGGCTTTATTTTAAAAAAGTTATATTTTCTACATTAAGTCCTATATTGCATGAAGAAAACAAATAATTATAACTAATTTGATAGAATTTATATGCTATAGATTAAAAGTAAAAATTAAAAGAGAGAAAACAAATAAAATTCATATATTAACACTAAATTTTAAGACATACGTTAGAATCTGTCAGATTAATTACCCATGTCAATAGCATTTTAAGATGTTTCTTTTATTTGATCAAAATCTCTCTCTCAAAATAGGAATAATTATATGGGGGTCAATCGGTCATGTGGTATGAATAAAAAGGGGTACATATGAACCGATTTTTTTCGTGAGAAGTTTGTATATAATGCCAAATGCTCAATGCATAGTTACCCCATGTAAAAGTAAAACTAAGGCTATAGTTGACTTTAGGTTAACAGTATCAAAGTATTCTATTACTTTTTCGGATGTCACCAAAAATATATATAATCTTGCATTTGAAGCTTTATAAATTGAAATGATGTGACTTATAAAAGCAAGTAGCAATGTTCTCTTCATAAAATACAACCCCGCCGGTTATTTAAGTATCAATTAAATAAGTGATCAATGATTGAACTTTTATCATTTCGTATGTATTCTGAAGTACAAGCACATCAATAGTTATTTAAGTATTATTGTAGGTATCTCATATGGTTTTAATCAATGTTTTAAATACCGGTATCGGAGGATACTCTGGTATTTTAAGTCCAGTATTTTTTTCGGTATTTTCACTATTCAATACCGGCCGATATTTATAGTATTCTCGGTATTTTTCGTTCTGGTATTTCCAGGTATTTAAAAAAAATTATTTTCATGATACTTTAATGTTATTTTTTGTTATTTGTGAACTTTAAAATTTATATTTTGTTATGAAATATTTATTTGATATTATTTTTGAATGAATTATACCTGTATTTTGACTATTATGGTTAAATTGTAACACGTTTTTTTGGATTTATATAAATAAAATTATAATAGTCGTACCGGTCGGTATTTCCGGTAATACCAATAATACCGGAAATTTTTGTCACACCGTATGACTAAAATATCTGTTTTTACATTGGTTTTAATAGAAATACAGGCTCCTTACACAAAAGACTTTAATTGTGATGGTACCATAAGTCCATAACCACATTATTGAAAGACAGACTCACCAAAATATTAGTTTTGGACCTTTTGGACGTTATATAAATCTCAAGCCATTTAGTTAGTACCAAAACCGAATCAGCAAAGCAATGCAAAAAAAAAAAAGAAAGAAAGTTATGGACTAATTTCAGTCTCTTTGTAGACTAGGTCTGGTCTTTCTGGACTACAACCGGTTTTACTTATAACAGATTTTGGATAGGATTTTAAGCTGAAATTAATCAATCAAGATTGATCCTAATACGTCTAGTTTTTTAGAACCGATTTCAAATTTAGACCTCTAAAATTGGCTTCAACCCCACGTTTTTAAAAAAAATGCTAGATAAGGCCTTCAAAGAGAGCCTGCTACTTTTGACATAACAAAAGTTTGAGAAAATTTCATTAGATCACCCTATGGTTTGTTGTATTATTATTATTTTCCCCTGTCGTTTTTTATTATTATTACTTCACCCTATGGTGACTTTTTGTATCATTAAAAACCCCTCTATTTAACAAATGTTTATTAGTCTTCGTTAACTTTCTCATGTGCATATTGCACAACTCTCTCATGTGCATATTGCACATGAGAGAGTTAACGGATTCTAAACATAAATTAATATACTTCCTGTAAAACACACTAAATTGTACAGTAATAAATAACAGATTTGGAAAAGCCATTGACACACAAGTGTTTGTTTTGTATGTACAAGTCAAATGCTTAAAAAATACTCGCTCTATACGATAAGCATATATACATTCAACTTTATTCACATTTGCATAGTCAAATTATCTCAAAATCTATCTTTTTCGTACCAGGTTTTATTTCTTGATAATTTATTGCAATTTGTACTCAAACAAGCCAAGCCAAAAAATGTACACACGAGAGATGTCAAAATTTGACACTAAAAAAAGGCAAATCTAGCTTACATTTGCAATAAAAATTAAGAGTAGTACAAATACAAATGAGTTGTCAACAAACCACCACAAATTTATTTAACCAAGGTCAGGTCAGGTTAGGTTAGGTCAGGTCAGGTGAGTAGGTGAGTGAGTGATTTAGCAGTCAGGTCAGGAGGGGAGGGGAGGGGTTTTCCCCAAAATTTTAAATTTTGAAAATGAATCAATTAATAAAAAGATCCACCACAAGATATAGCCATTAACAGTATAGCAGCTTGTTCTTCTTCTCTTAAGTTGTTCCACCATGGCTTCCCTCTTTCATATGTTGATCTCTTTCTCTTGATCATTTGTTGTTGTTTTTGTTGATCTTGCTTTTTTTGATTGATTACCATTAGTCTCACTTTTAGCTTCACATGATCTCCTCGTCCTCCATTTGTCGTTTTTGCACTTTTTCTTCTTTTCTTGTTGTATTTGATCCCACATGCATTGCAAAGTGACTGCCACAAAAAAAAAAAAAAATTATTATAGTTAATACCAAAAATGTTACATATGATGATCAAAATGTGTGACGATCGATAAATAAATAAATGTAATGTAACAAACCTTAGGACCAGCTGGACCTCCTCTCCAAAGAGGTGTTTTAGTAGTGTTACAACCAGTACAACATTTTGTTTGCTTTGATGAACAATTTATCGTCGGTGGAGTACTCCTGTTACTTTGGGATAATGTTTCTTGGTCATCTGCAACAACTGATCCCTACAAAAATAAATGGTTGCATTTGAATTTGTGTAAAGTTTGTACAAATTTTTAAATTCAAAGAAACAGACAACATATATATATATAGTAGCTGATGTTGTGTAGGACTATACCTTGTCTTTTGGATCCCCCATGATAATGATGATGAGTGTGAATGTAAATATCAGAATGTATATGTGTATAGATATAGATATGATATGATCACTCAAAATGTGAGTGAGTGAGAGAGTGAGATGGTTTGGGAGGTCAGGAATTAATGGCCGTTGTGGGTTGTATTATATGAGCAGCCTTTCAAGTTATGACTTTGACCATTTCTGACCAAAGTTTTGGTAAAATAATATAGAAAAATTTAAATTTGAATTTTTGGGAAGAGAGAGTAGTGTTGTGTGTGGGTGGCGCTGGTCGGCGGGACACAAAACCCTAGCAAAGTTTTATGCTTGGTGGTTAGTTACTATTCTACCCTTCACTTCTTTCTACTGGCTTGTACGAGTATTTTTTTTTTTTTTTTTTTTTTTTTAACTCTTGTTACTTTAATTTGTTAGTTTTCCCTTTTTCACCTCAGTCAACCATTGCATACATACGATACAAGGTCACAAACCCCCCTGTTGTTTTTCTCTTCTACTACACCAGATAAGGGGATAGTGGGAGTCAGAGGGTGGTTTTAGTTTATGTGTAGTTGTTGATAAATAAATATAAATGGAAGAAAAGCTATCAAGGGTAGCTAAAACCTTAAAACCATCTCCAATTCAGCAATTATCATTTCTTGCTGAACGTACAAGCAACGCCCTCAACCTCGCTGAAGGCTTCCCTGATTTCCCTGCTCCCCAACACATCAAGGCTGCTGCCGTCTCTGCCATCACCTCTGATTTTAACCAATACAGGTCCCCTCCCTCCCTCATGTCTTACTGCATTCTACCATTTTTTGAATTCCATATATTTCAAATGTTTGCGCAAATATTAACTGAATTGTAGTATTAAAAAATAACCAATTAAGTTTGTCCATAAATATACGAGTAGCAGGTTTTTGACAAAAGTACTAGTAAGTAGTAACCCGGATAAGAACAACAACTTAACAGTTACAAAAAAAGACACCAAATTTTAATTAAGTACGTTTCAGTCCTGTGACTTTACCAAGAATCTAGAGAATAAACTAACATTGGCTTGGAAATTGTAACCGAAGACACGTGCAGGGGATATGTGATTTGCTCGCGGATAAAATGAAGCAAATCCATGGCTTAGATGTTGATCCTGCAACAGATATTGCCATTTGCTGTGGCCAGACCGAGGCATTTTCTGCAGCAATGTTTGCAAGCATGTCTCATGTATATTGACTCATTGCTACATTTACTTGGAAACTTAAGTGAAATTGTTTTTATTGTACGTGTTTTTGTGCAGTACTAAACCCTGGTGATGAAGTGATATTGTTTGATCCTTCTTTTGAAACGTACGAAACGTGTATTTTGATCGCTGGAGGAGTTCCTGTAAGTCTCTATTATAGTTGTATGTTTTTTTTGTTAATCGGATTCATATTTTCATAATTTTGAATGGGGAGAATTACAGGTGTATGTAGCGCTTGACCCACCATACTGGACTCTTGATGAGGTCAAACTTTCAAATGCTTTTACTGCCAAGACAAAAGCTTTAGTACTTAACAGGTATGTGTTTCTGCATTTTAGACTTTGCAAGGTATTCGGATATGTTTTTGTTCATGTGACGTTGTCAAAATCAGTTATAATGTTGTTGAGCTTTTGATGACTTTTTATTATTTTGGAAATGCGATAGATATACACACGGTAAGTAAGCAATAACCATGAACACTAAAAAAATTTTAGGTCTCATAAAAATTGAATATTTTCATATGGGGACATGCTTTACATCTGGAGGGTGCTATACTCCGTGATAAACTGTCAAACAAAATTGCTATTTCATCCAATGAATCGAGTAATTTTATCTGAAGTAGCTAGATCTATTTATCATTTGCATTTTCTGCACAGTCCTCACAACCCAACTGGAAAAGTTTTTAACATGGACGAGCTAGGGCTTATTGCCGAATATTGCAGAACAAAGGATTGCATAGCCATTACTGATGAAGTATGATAACCTTCTAGGTCTATTGTTACCTCCATTGGTTTCTAGTGTGGCCTGTGTGATATCTTAATCCATACATTTTATAATATTCCAACTTGTTTCTGCAGGTTTACGAGTATATTATATATGACAATGAACCACATATAAGCCTTGCCTCATTGCCAGGCATGCAAAAGAGGACCATAGTCACATCTTCTTTGTCTAAAACTTATAGCGTGACAGGTACATAATTGTTTATATTTTCATCTGAAATCAAAATATGTTTTATTTTCGTTTGGATGAATTTGACTGTAACTACCACACATTTTGGATGTTTGTACCTAGTCTAACTGCCAGAGGTGGCAATATCAACCTACTTACATATAATTGGATCGTTTTGGGTTCCCTACAATCTCAAATGGGACAAATGGCCCAAATCCAGATTTTCTTTTTGAAAATGTAGTGATTATTTTTGGCCGACTATAACTATCATATTCAAGCCCACTGTTGGTAAAGCTCTTCCTTAAGGGAATCTGGCCTGGGCCTCACCGTAATTGCTGGAATGATAGGACCATGTGGTTTTTAACCCTACTTGCCCTCTATTGGATAACCAACTTGGGAAAATGGGTTGAATGGGTTTGGTAGGTTTAATCAATAAATTTAACTAAACTGGTCAAATGAGTTGAAATTCGCCCACAGTGTATTTTATTGTGCATACAAGGATATTGTTCCCCTATTATGTTGTTTAAAGATAAAGATATAACCGGTTTAACTATTTATAGAAAACATATGAAGTGGGCACTTCGATTTAAACCGTTATTTCATTTTATTCAAAGATGTAATATGTAATATGTTAATCATTACATATGCTAAAATAGACGCTTTCAACCCAAAGGTTTTATTACTTGTTACCCGACCCACCCATCTTGCCACCTCTGCTACTTACTTATCTCTTCTGTGACAGGCTGGAGAGTTGGGTGGGCTATAGCTCCATCTTGCGTTGCATTTGCGATCAGAAACATTCATACAAAAGTTACAGATTCTGCTCCTGCACCATTCCAGGAAGCTGCCGTGACTGCATTAAAGAGTCCCCCAGAATACTATAATTCTTTGAGAGAAGTAAGGTTTTTACAAAGAGCAAACGATTTTTGCCATCATCTTCTATGATCATCTTATGGATCCCAATTTTATGTCACGAGAAGAATTAAGAAATGTTTTTTTGGCAACGTCTGAATTGGCTTTTAGGATTATGAATCAAAAAGAGATTTCGTCTACAAGTCCCTTTGGAAGATGGGTATCCATGTTGACTTTAAACCATCAGGTTCATTTTTCATATTCGCAGCGCTGCCTGAGACTTGCAAACTTACCGATGTAAGTGTTTTATTATTTTTAATATTTGCTGTAGTACATTTGAATATTTGATGCTAGTTTTTTCATTTTATAATTTAAAAAGCATTTATTGCAAACCTACTGATGTAAGTGTTTCAATATTCACTGATATACATTAATGGATTTTTAAGGTTGAGTTTGTGGAGGAATTGATAAAACAAGCCGGAGTGGTCGCAGTCCCTGGATGTGGCTTTTTCCATACAAGCAATGATTCTTCAGAGAATGTAACAACCTATTATAATCAATACATCAGATTTGCTTTCTGTAAAAGTGATGCTACTTTGACTTCTGCTGTTCAGAAAATGCAACAGCTTGTCGATGCATCTGGGCACCTTAAATTTCTTTGAACTCTCAAGAATTGTAATTGTATGGAATATATAATAGCTCAATTAAAATGAAAGTAGACTTTTCATGTTTAACTTTTCTTGTGTTTCTTCAGTAAATTGATTTTGTAACCAATCTCCTTCTGTATGCTGTGAACTGGTTTTGTAGCCGATGTCTATTGCCATATAAGACTAAAGTAAATGTGGTACAAAGAAATAGCAGACGATGGTGGACATCTTACATGTGATTTAATAGGCCTGCATCTCTTTTTATACTTTGTTGTATGTTAGTCCTTTCTTTAAATGGTGTAGTATATTTGTTGTAGGTTGAATACCTGAATATATTTTTTTCAAATGAAATTTTGAATGTGTACTATTCTATAAATTTTCCCAAAAATGGACTTGTTGATTTCTCTGGATTAGAGTTATCGTAAATTCATCTAAAATTCAAAAAAAAATAAAAAAAATACAAAGTTGGATTATTTTGATTGAATTATTTGTAATTCAACATATTATAAAAGGAAATGATATTCTTACAACAATATACGCTTTATGCAGTTGTACCTATGCAATAAAGTTTGTATCTTTATTGTAAATGTTATTATAAATTCATTTAAAATCCAAACCAAATAAGTTTCAGGCTGTTCAAATTCGGTGTTATATGAGATGATTTGGATTTAATACAAGATACGTATCCAAATTTGGTTATAGATAGAGCTTTCAAACATAAGTGATATATTTGCCCTAAATAGTATATAGGTACCCACGCAATGCGGCGGTACTTTTGAAAAGGTGATGGTTAAATGTGTCGGTACCTTTTTGCAGTTAAACAGAGAGAACGAGGGCCAGATGAAACCAATCTTTTTGCAGGTTGATGTTGATGGCCGTTGAGATGAAACTAATTTTTATATTAGGGTTTAGGCGAAAGCAAGAGAGAAGGGGATTAGGGATAGACATTGAAAAATAGATGGAAGGGTAGTACGGGAAAATCACTTAAAAGAGTGGAAAAAATATTTGTTTGTAGGAGGGTATAATAGGTATTTCAAAGGTAGAATGGTTGGAAAAAAAAATAGGTAATTTGCTTTAATATGAAGTATAGATATAGATATAAGAGCAAAACTATTTTATGTGTAAAAGTGTTTTATACAAATGGAGAAAATTTGATAACTTACTTCAAGATTATATTCATTCAACGAAAAGGTTATTGACAAAGGTCATGAGCTCGATCTTCATTTCATGCAAATGTTAGAGGGTTTTTTCTAACATTTAGGTAAAAGATAGAATCAACCTCTTTACTTAGGTAGAGGTAAGGTCTGCTTATATTTTAACCTCTCCGTACACCGTCGTGGTATTGGGCTCAAAACCCGTGAAAAGCGGCACTGAGCAGTTTATTTTTTTTATTCGTTTAACGAAAACTTTCTAATTGCGTACTATATAAACATTTTTTATATAAAGCAACATGGTTTGGATTAGTGGTAAACACTCTGACATCTGAAGATAGAGGTTATGAGTCGATCATCATCTCATGTAAAGATTGAAGGACCTTTCATACCATTTAGGTAGAATATGAAAGCATTCTCTTTATGAGGTTCCTCATACACCGTCCAGATATTGGATCTCAAAAACCCACACCAGTTTCATTCTTTCTTTTATAAATTTTTTTGGAAAATGACCAATCATCCTAAAAATCCTCATAATATATCCACTTGTTAACACATGTAATCCACTAATTCTCTTCCATAATCTCACCCCCCTGATTTTCCATATATCACAATCTTATAAATTAGGAGGATTTTTAGGCTAACTAATTAAGATGATTGATCATTAACCTAACATTTTTATATGACTTAACCTAAAATATTTTTATAGATTCAGTTAATTAACTGGTAAACCCACTAGCCCATATATAAAATTCACTACTACGGCAGTGGAATATTCAAAATTGAAGGAAAGCAGACAAAGCTTTCGACAGTGAAAAAATGTGGTCGACGGTAACAGTAGCGGACCCGGAGGAACGAAGTCCCCTTCTTCAAAATGCCAGTGAGATAACTCCGTTTGCTTCGCCTTCGCCGGAAAATCAAGATGTCCGTTCATCTGCTACTCATCGGAAACAACGCCTCGCTTCTCTCGACGTTTTCCGTGGTCTAACTGTCGCTGTACGTATCACCCCTAATTTATAATACTATTGTGTGTGTATGTATATATGTATATGTATATGTATATTTATGTATGTATTAGTTTATAATAATATGTATTTGAAACAGTTGATGATATTGGTTGATGATGCCGGGGGAGCATTTCCTTCTATAAATCATTCTCCATGGTTCGGTGTAACGCTTGCTGATTTCGTTATGCCGTTTTTTCTTTTCGGTGTTGGTATTTCCGTTAGTCTTGTTTTTAAGGTGAGTAATAATCTCTAGGCTTAATAAAATGGGTATCAAACTTCCAAACTTGCTATATGTATGTATCCAAATTTTGATCATTGATATTGTATGTACCTGACCGTTTATTACTTGTAAAATGGTGACGTGACAACAATTTTGATTAGGTGTTATCGTGTTAACAAATTTTCCGATTATAATAACAATGAATGAAAGTTCCATACATACAATAGCAAGCTTGTAAGTTGGATACATACCGTAGAAAGACTTGAATATAATGCACACACAGCAAATTGCCTGAGAACATCTGAACATGTCTAGTTTATCTGATTGTTGACGCACACCTTCAACATATATCTTCCTTCATCTTAGCCTGTGATATTGACAGGCGTCCATTTCACCTTGTTAGACATGTTTTAGGCATGTTAATCATTATGGGGATTTTTTTGGGAATTATTGAATTTTACTTCAAAACTTTCTTTTGTGTTCTTTGAAGTTCCAAAACTTGCTATTGTATACTGCTTCATCGGTCTTTCAGTTTCTTAACGACGCTGCAGTCATATACGTTGTCACCTGATCACCACCTCATCCGTTTACATGTTATAGGAGGTCAAACACATACAAAAGGAATATTTGAAAGTTTTCTTTACATACAACGCAACATCTTTTGTTCAGTACATCCCCAAATTATTTCTTTTTCATTTTTTTGTTAGATATGTTGGTGATACATTGTCAGTTTGTGCAATGGATTTAGTATGTTAGTGATAACCACTTAGAATGACACAGTCAGATTGCCAGCCAAAATATATTTTGTTATTGATATTTGGATGCAGAAAGTTACTAGCAAACCAGCAGCCACCAAGAAAGTTGTACTCAGAACTATCAAGCTCTTTCTCTTGGGCTTGATTTTGCAAGGTATATATATATATATTTTTTTAATTCTACTTGCATTGAAAATCATGATCTAAATTGATGCTACAATTGATAATGACTAAGAAGGTTATTTTGGACTCGGTTAGGACAAAGAGCTAGTACACACGATTCAATGATCTAAACTGTTTGTGATAAGGGAACAACCACATGTTACATTACTTTTGAGTTTGATATGTTTTCACTTTTCAACATTATTGGTAATTGTTAGACTTTGAATGCACTGAGGTCATCAGACTCTTACTTCATATTTACACATATAACGATTTGAATGTATAATACATTGCTTGTATGTCTGACTAGGTGGATACTTTCATGGACGTGACAATCTAACTTTTGGAGTTGATATTCACCAGATACGATGGATGGGTGTGCTACAGGTATGTCCTAACCACGTAAGTTTTTAAACCAATAATCTGAATGCACTCTCAAGAAAGTGATGTTACGATATTGTGAAAAAGATGATTGACGGTTTTATGATGAAAAGGAATTGATAATCTGATGTCATGCCTGAATGTGAAGAATCTGTTGATTATTTTTTTATAGACTTGTGTAGTTGTTTTTTTTTGGGGGGGTGGGGGGGGGGGGGTGGTGGTATGATATACAGTAGCATTTAGATGAAATAATTCTTTCAGTTTTTGAAAGTAAACCAATACCACTAGTGTATCTGTACCGAGTATTATTGCCTCAATGCTCCGAATACCACCAAAATCACACTTTTTAATTCATGATATACAGAGGATTTCAATTGGATATTTGTTGGCTTCAATAACTGAGATCTGGTGTATTAACAAGAATGAAGTCAATTCAGCCATTGCATTTGGAAAGAAATACTACATTCAGTGGTAAATAGAAATTTCGTTTGTTATGCCAATAATGCCAAAATAGTGCATTTTACATTTGTGAAGTTAATAGAGAATACTTGTTCTTTCTGTTTCTGTACAGTTAATATAAGTTTGAATTTGGGACATTGTGTTCCTTCCAACCAATTATTGTTTTATCAGTTTAGTGAACGATATTCCACAACCATTCTGGGTCATTTAAACTTACTGTTAATATGTAAATATCAAGATATGACATGGGTCTGTTCTCAACATTGACCAATCTAAGGTTTCTTATAATTGGTAGAATTTGGTAAACACTTGCTATTCTGATATGTTACTTATTTTCTTATTTTCCAGGGTGGCTGTTCTTGTAGTAGGTATAATATACATGTCTTTGCTGTATGGTCTTTACGTTCCAGACTGGGGATTCGAAGTACCAAACGAGAACTTTTCTGTATTAGTACCAAACCTTGGGAAGGAGACTCAAATTGTAAGTGTTAATACTGTTATCAAGACCTTCAAAGCTCGTTGCTTTATTATAATACTTGCCATAGGTATACTGTGGAGTCAGGGGTAGTCTAGAGCCTCCATGCAATGCAGTTGGCCTGATTGATCGACTTCTCCTTGGTGAAAGTCATCTATATCAACGTCCTGTATACAAGAGAACAGAGGTCCTTCCCTCAATGCCATACTGTTGTTTACTCCAGATGTTATAGTTCATTATTTCTTGTGCGGATGACTTGTCATCTGGTGCTTATAGGAATGCAGTATTAATTCTCCAGATTATGGACCCCTTCCACCAAATGCCCCTTCTTGGTGTCTTGCTCCATTTGATCCAGAAGGCCTTCTAAGGTTGGTTTACTTAGAGGCGGCAAGATGGGTAACTTGGGTAACGGGCGAAACTGGTCCGGGTTGAAATATGTCATCTTCAATATGGGTCAAAAACTCAAAACGGCTCTGGCCGGGTTTTCCCACTGGGACTTCTTTTACCTTTCAAAAAAAAAAAAAATTCTATAATGAATGTGTCCAAACGACTCTAGATACAGCAGCATCAAAACACTAATTTTAACCGTGGTAATGATTTTGGGATGTGTGTGCGTGTGTATTTGGAATAAATTGTGGGTGACTTTCGACCAATTCATTCAAAAGTATTTGGATCAAAATTACCGCCTTTGTTTTATTTGATTCAATAAATTAACAGTTAGAAATTTTTTCTGCTTCTTATCTTATCCGATTTAAGGCAATGTGCTATGCTCCTATAACTTATGTGGAAATGGTGGTTATATATTTTTTCGTTAAAATATCAATTATGTCGTTTTTGAATTAATCACTTGTATTTCTGTATTTCAGCTCATTAATGGCTGCAATTACATGTTTCTTGGGGTTGCAGTATGGACATGTTATGGTGCATTATAAGGTATGGTGCTTCTTTTTACTTCCGCTGCACTTTATCCAGATATGAATTGCTTTGGTATTTGGTTTTATCATGATCCTTTGAAGTTTAATCTTATTGCAGGGTCATATGCAGAGGATTATTATTTGGTTAGTTTGTTCTTCTTCTCTGCTTTTATTGGGATATGTTTTAGTGGTCATAGGTATATTTTCTTTCCTTAATATTCTTTTATGCAAATATGCAATTTACACTACACGTTCAGCTAATTATAATTACATTCTGCGTGATATGTTCCAGGCATTCCTTTATCCAAACCATTATATACATTGAGTTACATGTGCATCACAACAGGAACTTCAGGCATTCTCTTGATAGCCATATATTACACAGTGAGTCTGTTAGTATATTATATACCCTTAGGCCTTAGCTACATTTTGAAGATTAATGTGCTTATTTCCACATATATGTACAGGTTGATGTCATACATATCAGAAAACCGACAATGCTGTTTGAATGGATGGGTATGAATGCTCTCATTGTTTATGCTTTAGCTGCTTGTGACATCTTTCCAGCAGCTTTGCAAGGTTTCTATTGGCGTTCACCTGAAAACAACCTGGTAATTCCCTTCCAATTTTGTTTTCCTCTCTTTTATCATGCACATATGGAAAGCAACACCGTACTTCCAACCTAATATTTACAAAGAATGTAAAAAAAATTTATTTGGGATAATCGTGTCACACCCCACCTTAGGCGGAATCGTAGGATATGACGAAAAGACATAGCATAGCACATGGAATTTATAATAGAGTCATACTAAATGAAATCCAAATAAATGTATTTCCCACAAGCGGAATAAGTCTAGGCAACACGCCCCAAATAGCAAAAGATGAAACAAATAGCAAATAGAGTTCAATGTTCAAATGCAACTAGGAGTCCATGAAGGATCTCTTTATTAGTCTTCCTAAATTCTTTATGCTCAGTCTCCTTAAGCATTGTTACTACCTGAAAATGAATGCTCGAAAATGTCAACATAATGTTGGTGAGTTCGTAGGTTTAAAGGAATACATATGAATTTGCTGTGCATGATATAAGTAGTTTGGACAATAGTGTAAATATAAACATGTAGTAGCATGTATGCATACCAAATACTCAATGTCATCATAGCTTTCCAACAACACAAACTCATCACTGCTTGCCAACAACTCAATCACATCACTGTTTGCCAACAACTCAATCACATCACTGTTTGCCAATAACTCAATCACACATTGCCTACCAACAACTCAATCACACATTGTTTACCAACAAACTACCAGCTGAAGTATAATAGTTGGCTAATTGTTATCACTGTTATCCATTGTAATCAATAGTCTTCAATAGATATCCACAGACATCTATTGCATCATTGTAATCAATTGTCTTCAATAGACATCGATAGACATCTATTGCATCATTGTAATCAACACAAGCCAAGCTAACATACATATTTCATAATTACACGTATTTGTCCAATAAAACAAACTAGTTTTGGCACAGCTAGTAAAAGAAATAAAAAGTGTTTTGAGCATCATTTCCCCCCAAAGAAATAATATAAAAAGGGGCCACGAAACTCACCTCAATAAGCAAACAGTTGTGCAAAGTCTAAAAGGTCACTAGAATCTACACAACATATACATGTACAAGTTACAATTATGGTCATGGTCAATAACCGTCCATTATAACCCGTATTCGATGGAAATACAAATATGGCTACTTCAAAGTTTTCATAAAATGATTTGTCATATTTTATTAAGTTACAAGTCATATAACTTAATATAGAGTATTTGTCTTGATGATTTATGATTAAATTCTGCAAACTCATATTCACTGGAATTTTTGGTAACTTTATCTATTTTTATTCTGGATGAAACTAGCTAACCAAGATCCCAAATTTTTACCACTGTAACTTCAGAGTGTTAGATACTTACATGAATTTTTATAGAATTTATTTTGTACTTTAACTATTTTTAAAAATTCGATAATTACAGACTAGTCAGAAAAGTCTTGTTTGCGCACAGAAAAGTTTTATAAAAGTTAAAACCTTCAAAGCTTCAAAAAAATCCATTATTTTTGCTATCAACGTGTTCCTGGAAAAGCAAAAGCTTCCCGTTCTTAAAATTGACCAAGATATGACTATTTGAAGTCGACCTAAATCTGTTCTGAAAACCCAGCTTTGAGCAGTTTTGTTATAAAATTCGTTTGACAAACTTAAACTTCATATTTTGACACGAAAACAATTCCAACAAAAAGTACACTTCCTGAACTTAAATTTAGACACCAAAAACGTGACTTAACCATCTTCCATGACCAAGATACGACCTTTCAAAGTTAACTAACTGAATCTGTCCAGATTCTAAAATAACTCACACTTACTGATTTAAAGACTACAATAATTAAATATTTATCAAGACTTTCCGATCTTACCAACACTTATTTAAATTTGTTTTTATGATGTCCATGACTTTATAATTAGATTTCTTATATTATATTAATTACTACACTACAATTAATACGTAAACTTTTAAGATTAATGTGATCTATACTTCAAGCTTTTGATTTAACCTTAAAAAGTCTTTTATTAATTCTTGTAAATTTTGCCATAATATATATCCATCAAATAGGTTACTTATAACAAAAAGATCAATAAATATAATGATATATTTATATATATGAAAAGAAAAGATAAGTAATTTACCCCAACATTGATGATAACTCCTTAGATATCTTAACAAAATAAAATATAATTCTATAAGAATTTTAGCAATAATTTTTATATAAAAGATCTTTAAAATAAGAATGAAAATTATTTAAACTCACCAAAGATATCTTTGACAAAGTGACGATTGAAAAATTGATTTTGTGATGGTGATGTTTTTTGTATTCGACAGCAGCAAAGCACAGAAGTTATGCTTTAGATTTTTGTTTTGATCATTAATGATGAATATATATTTTATAAGTGTTGAGATAAATGCTGGAGTTAGTTTATGATTAAACTCAATACATCATAAGGATTCTCATAGGATTAAAATTCCTTGCTCACCGTAAATTGCCATGCTAGAAAGTTGGTATTGCTTAATGACTCACTTGCTTACTTTGATAAAGTATCTAGTATAATTAGTATTATTATCCTTGTTGGCCGAACTAACCAGGAGGGGCTTTTTGTTGTATAACCTTAGATAAGATTTAGTTTTCATGTTGTAGTTTAATATTTATTATGATTATAATTATTAATTCACTATGTATAATTATTGAAATTTATGATTATAGACTTTAAGCCACCATTAAATAGTGTATGGAGATTTATCAATATCTAGAAATGTATATGAAATATAACTATAGGTCTAGATATTAACGGGTATAATTATAACCGTTTGAGCTTAGGAAGATAGAGTTACTAAATCCTAAACTATTGGATTCCAAGTAATAAAAGTCACATATTGGAAAGTCACATATTGGAATGATCACAACATCTCTACGCTTGTTATACTATATAGGCACATCATAGTTGTTAAAGGTGAAAGCGAACTCAAAGCGCAATGACCCCAAATGGGGCCTAGGCAAGAGGCGCAAAAAAAGCGCGGGCTTGGGAAAAAAAAACGTAGAAGAGTATATAAATTTTCAGTGTCTCTAACAAATGATAATGAAGAAAGTTTCAGCTAAGAAAGTATATAAAATAGCAGTAGAGTCTTATAATAATATCCCTACAATATGAAGTATAGTATGATGAATGATGATATTGATGATAATGATATATACCAAGTGATTTTTGGAACAAAGATTCTATCATGATATCCCCATAATATAGGTAATTTTTTATGTGGAACAAAGGGTTTATTTATATGGAAAAGTGTAGACGGGGGCTTCAGGCCTTGGGCCTAGGGTTTCAGGCGTTAAGGTTGGGCCTTGCCTCCCTTTTGCGCCTAGGCGCAACGGGCGCTCACCTTTGACAACTATGAGGCACATTGACTAGTCAAGAAATTGGAAATTCAAGTTAGAGACTATTATAAACTATCGGTTTTGGTGACGGGTGTCACAAATCGTGCAAGTTAAATGTCTAAATTGGAATGATCACAACATCTCTACGCTTGTTATACTATATAGGCATATTGACTAGTCAAGAAATTGGAAATTCAAGTTAGAGACTATTATAAACTATCGGTTTTGGTGACGGGTGTCACAAATCGTGCAAGTCAAATGTCTAATTTCAGAGTATATACAACATTCGTTACAGGTAAATGCTACAGAGTCGCTTTTTGAGGCCACACTTCAATCTGAGAAATGGGGTAAGTTGGTTTTTGTTTTTTTGGAAATAATATTTTGGGGTCTTGTCGCAGGATTCCTCCATATGAAAGGGATTTACATAAAAATGTAAAAGTTTCCCAGAATCCTATCCCTTGTAATTAGTGACTTAAAAATGTAAAAGTTTTCCTCTTTCAATATAAATGTTATTAGCTTTATCTTGGTTAGTTTGTAAACATTACATGTTGATTATACGTGATGCAGCTTATATAGTCTTGATGACACATTTTCTTGTTATATACAATTTTGTGTAGATAAACGTCATAAAACAAACTTAAGCTATAGCATCTCCAATGGTAGTATTAAAATCTGGTTTAACATGAAGAGGTCCCAAAAATTTTATACGATAGTGAAGAACCTTCCAATGCTTATATAGTTATATGGCTTGCAAAGGTTTACAATCTTGAATACATCTTGTCCTTTTCTTTCTAACTAAACCTGAAATATTTATGTGTCACTGGGCATACACTTAGCTTAATGTAATCTGTCTGGTAAAGATATAAATCTAAATCGTCAACTCATAAATGGTAAACGGGCAAGGTTCTCTTTTGATAGAGCAAGTTTTTGATTCAGATGTATGGTGGGTATTCTTGTAACCGAATTTTGAATCCCTTCAAACATGAGATCTTTCGGATATCATGAACTCAAACCAAATATTATTTGTTCGATTGTTGTACGATGATGACTTGACCATTTGAGTTTGACATCTTTTCTATATTGCGAGTCATGTTAAGGTGAAAACTTCTGATATGGTTTGAGTTGGTCGCCCTTCGGTCACCACCTCTTAAAATGGTTACCATGATCGGAACAAAGAATGAATAAATCTATAGATTTTAACTACTGAAAACAAAACAAGTTAATTGTGAACATCCAGTATATCTTACACATTTATGTTACAATTTGCTTTGCTCCAATTTTGTAAGAAGATGAACATCTTTAGCACTCTATAATATTTGGTCATGTTAATGTAATACGGTAATACAGGTACATGAGCAGTAAAAAGTAAAAGAAAAGCAAATGCAAATGGGCTTTGTACGAGTAAAAAACTAAAATAGGCCCAAACCGAAGAAAAGGAAAAACATACGACAGGATTTCATTAGTAGTTGCAGGCCCTAAACAATAACATAAGAGACAAGTGACATGTGTTGGTAAATCATGTCGATAAGATCTTGTGAAATGTTTTTGTGTTCTCCTAAAAGGACCCAATTCCCTACTTACTATTATTATTCCAATTCCAATATATCTAAAAACAATTCCATCTAAACAAATCTTCTCTTTTGTTGTTATTCAGTTGTAATTTAAATTCATTTCCAAAAAATTGCTGGGGAATTTATGTTGCCAAAATGACAGTATCGGAGAACAACGTAACAACAACTTCAGAAACAGAATCATTATGTGCTAATAATAATAATAATAACAACAATAGTGTGTCTGTATCGTCGTCATCAACGACATCTGTATCTATGACGGTTTCACCATCAACAACAACAACAACAGGAGCGTCTCCAAGTGGGAAAAGAAATAGAGATCCTGAAGATGAGATTTATGTTGATAATCTTCACTCTCATAAACGTTATCTCAGCGAGGTAAAAAAAAAGGGGGGGGGGTATTATGTAAATTCCGTGCGGTTAAAATATATTTATATGGATTGTTGTTTTATCAACGATAACTGTTGGGTAATTGATATTGATATGGTTATTATATGTGAAATTGGTGAATCTTTATTGTTTGTCTATTTAGGTAAAAATAAAAGACAGCTATCAAATTTGTAGTTAACAAAGACTACCAATTTTTGACAATGCAAGATATAGAAAATTTAATAATTGCAACGTTTCTGGTTTGTCATGTGAGAAATTGGACATGTTTGCCTTTTTGGGAAACTTATTCTACATAGCCTATGTTGTTGAAATTGGCATTGTAGGGTAACATACTTTGTGCATCTAAAACCATCATCAAAGTTCGCCTAGTGGTCGGTTCCTGAGGTTTGGGTTCTATTCTAGCCTACTACTTACACAAACCGTAAACATCTTGGGTTGGCAGGGAAATGGTCACCGGGATACCCTGGTTAGGCCATATATATATATATATATATAAGGAAAAGTTATTTTGAGTCTAGTCTTAATTTGAGTCCAAAAGGTCCATTGATTTTTTTCCCTCTCCTCAAATCCCAACCACCTCCTCCCACCACCACCATCATCTCAGACCACCACCATGATCCTCCGTCGACGGCGACCACCGCCACCACGACTTACACATGTGTAAGTTACATGGACCCTTTTTGGACTCAAATTAAACTGGACTCAAAATAACCTACCCCTATCTCTCTCTCTCTATATATATATATATGTATATATATGTATATATATATATATGTATATATATATATGATTTAAAGGCTCACACTCCCCCGGTCACCTTAACGGGAAGAATTACCTTCGTTTATATATAGTGCATCTACTCAACTTGGGTAACATATATATGATTTAAAGGCTCACACTCCTCCGATCACCTAAACGGGAAAAACCACCTTCGTTTATACATTGTGCATCTACTCAACTTAGGTAAGATAATTAATTTTCCTTTTAATTTTGGGAATATGTTACCCTGATTGAATATTCTAGGGTAGTATATTTCTGAAGTTAGAAAAAGAAGAAACATGTTACAAAAATTAACAGATGCGCTTTGACTAAAGGGAATGGGGCGGTACATGGAGGCATCCTTGGTTTTGGTAGCTGCGGGTTGCTATTAACACCACCCCCTATAGGCGTCTTGGAGGGTGTTTTGCTTTTAGGCGTCTTATCCAAGCCGTTTGAGGGGCTCTCTCTTTCTCCATACTTTTTCAACTTTTAATACGTCCAACCAATTATACGTTGCCACATGTCACAAGTCCCTTCACCCATGAAAGCTTTTCCACTCCCCTATTTTGGGATAGCATCTTGGGGTATGACATGGCGCCACATGGTACAAGTCCCCCTCTCCCAAGATGCGCTACCCCTCTTAGCCTTGGATAAGAATCCTCTAAAGTTATACCAACTTTATAAGTAAAGTTTAGAATTATAACGTTTAGATTAAAATCAAAGGTCAAAATACAAACTTGATTTTTGAATCTTAACCCTTGATTTCAGTCTAAAGGTTGTCCAACTTTACCTCTAAAGTTGATACAATATCAACTTTAGAGGATGAGGATCCCTATCCCTTAGCCTTAGTATGTTACCCAAAATGCAAAGGAAACCAATTGCTGAGATGAATCTAAATTTTCCATGATTAGAGTTTATTTTCCAAATATTCATAGCTTTAATGCAACTGTATATCCAAGTACTATATTTGAAGAGATTACTCGTCGTACGGTTACTCAACTGTTATGAACTTTTATCATGTTACACAAAGTGATTTTGATTATGATTAGCTAAAAGGATGAGGCAACTGCATCTTGGACAAACTAACAAACATATGTGGGACATTGTAGATAATGGCATCTAGCTTGAATGGACTCTCAGTCGGAGACCCCCTTCCTGAAAATCTCATGGATTCTCCCGCAAGGTCTGACAGCATGTTTTATCTAAGGTAACTACCTCTTTTCTTACTAATTTAAGTATCTTACTATCTTTTGTAGACTTGTAGTATATTATATGGCTTTATGTTGCCAATTAAATTAAAATGTATGATAACCTCGATGTGAGCCTTTCCGAAGGATATTGTGCAAAAGTTGTCTGTTTATTTTTATCCCCCGACTTAAGATTCCTTTTTGTTCATGCTAGTTTTGTCATCCATTTTTTTTGGCTTTGTTGTGAAGATTGTGATTATTGTGTGGATTTGCTCCTTAAGTTCTGATTGTTATAGTCTTTTCATGAATCTGCATCATTTATTTGCTAATTAACGTGAGAAGTGTCACTATTTTTTCTAACTTTTACTCTTTTCAATCACGTGGGGAGACTGATGAATAGATCAGAAGTTTAATTATAAAATCTACTAATAATTGAGGAAATAGGGTATTTTTGTCTGATGTATCCATTCGATTAGGTAGGGTTAATTCGCCGATTTTCAGTTTCTTGTTTCTTAATGGTATTATGATTACCAGGGACGAATTGTCATCGCAGTATTCACCAATGTCAGAAGATCTAGATGAATGTAGATATTATGAAAGCAATGCATGCTCGCCATCCCATCCCGATAGCCAACCAACTAGCCCTGTTTCTCCATACAGGTTCCAGAGACTTGCTGCCTGTATATTCTCGCCTGGACCACCCTCCTACCCTGGTGCACCACCTCTGACCCCTTCACAAGCACGTCAACGTGGTTCTGAACCAGAGGGGCGTTTCCCATCATCACCTAGTGACATATGCCACTCAGCTGATTTGAGGAGAGCTGCATTGATGCGGTCTGTGCAAATGAGAACCCAGCCTATGGGCTCATCATCTCAGTTTGATGCAACGTCCAGTCCAATGCAAGAGGTAGTACAACCATGCTTGTTCATCAAGTCTTTAGTTCAAGAGATTGACAATGAGTGTCCAGTGCATGAAAAATCTTGCAGGATATTGAGCATGGATATAAAAGGAAATGATGAGGCCACCGATTAGTATATCTTGTATTTCTTTCCCTTTTGGGTTAACCATACAATTTCTTGCTTTAACAAGCGTTTTCCCTTTTTTTTAATCAAGGAAACGTTGCTAATCAGAAATGATCAAACAAAATACCATTTTCTACAAGTTTTCGGACTTTTTAACAAAAGGTTTTGGGAAACAGACATTGGTTACTCGTAGTTACATGGAAAACACATTCGTATAAGATGTCAAGCTCTGTACGAGCTATATGTAGATAGACAGATAGTGTTTTAAGGCGAATGCATTGATATGGTTGGAATTTGGAAATTACGCTCCATTTATTGCTCTGAACCTAACTTGGAGCCGAATTGGATACCTCAATGGGCTAACTACAGTAAAGTGGTAACCTGTTATTTGGTTGAATTAAGAGGGTTTGTTTTAATACCAAACAGCGCTAAACTGCTCCATCAAACTATTGACAGTTTACACTTTTAGCACAAAATACAACTAGCATGTAACATATACGGAGTATTAAACTTTTCCATCACTCTTAGAAAATCAAAGAGTTTTCATTGTGATTATGTTATGAAGTTTTAATTTATAAAAGATAAGTTTCTTTCTCATTTCCTAGTTCCTTGCTCTTTGTAATCTCTCGTTCTCTCATCTCTTGCAAATGCATATATTGTTTATAGAGTTATGTTGACTCTTTATGTCAGTGTTATTACACTCAAAAGAAGTTTTTTCTAAACTATTACTCATAAGAAGTTATTTACTATTTATAATATCACAAAAAAAAAAACATAAAATTAAATGAGTTAATTGTCAATTGAAACATGCAAATCCAAAACCAGGGTAAAAGACTTGGTTTTTGTTACAGACTTTGCTTCAAAATCAATTCTTCTTAGGATCATAAAAAAGTTGTCGGTTAATAAAAGCTCTAATTATAAACTACCAAAAAACTCTATCGACAGGCTAATTTTGTCAAAAAAAATTCAAAATTTAAACGAATAAAGTACGTAACATTATATCATTTGGAAGCTTTTTATATTTTCTCCTCAATTAACTTTTTTTTTAATTTTCATTTTTAAAAGCAGAAACATGAAAAAACAAAAATAAAGCTGTTATCGGAGAAACCTAGACAATTCCACGTGACATCCAGATTATTATTATAAAAATTGAAACTTAAAAATTTCACTAAAAAGGTCCAAGAAAGTTGGCAAAAATTGCAACGTGTACAAATAGCGTTACGTTTATGGATAGAAACGGAAAACAAATACGGAGTACCAACATACGTTACACGTCATTTCCGACACACCCCAACCGTGGTTCAGCTATACAGATATGACGTGGCATATACGGCCTGTAAACTGGACCCCTTCTCTAGTATTCTTACACGCGCTTTCATTTCAGATTAGAGCTCTACACGACTTCGCATACGCCTGTGACTCATACCAACTTTCAATAACTATCCTAAACTTCTAAACAACTCTGTCCATACTCCTTTGTTTTAAGCTTCTTCTACTCTTGTATTTCAATTTCTATTTTATTATTTCCAACGTCATATTATCTTCGTCTCTAACACTTTATAAAACATTTTTTCTTCTAATTTTTCAATTAAATAATTGATAACCTCAAAATACCCTTTTTATTTGTTCACTAATTTAAACATTTTCACTTAAGATACATATAATATCTTTACTAAAAATTTTTACTTTTCTCAGCCTTTAAAATAAATAGATTCTTTTTCCTATCAATTGCTTTTACATTAATATTCATACTGCTACGTCCACCGCTAACACCATCACTCGTTGTCGCCGTCACCGGCATATCACCCGGGCATTTGTCTAATTACTTTTAAACTACTTGAATCTTTATAATGAAAGACTTATAAAAATAATTAAATATCCCTATCAAATATAAAAAATAGGAATTGAACATTCATATAAAAAAACCAAAAATACAAATTACAAAGATCATTTCACTATTCTGATATAAGCTATTTAAGTACATTATCTTCAAGTTAATCAAATAACAAAAACTTTTGAATAGTTTAAACAAAACTCAATTTAAGTTTTGTGTAATAAAAATGTTTGAGATAGTTAGAAAAACAGTTTGACTATCTAAAGTATGGATGACATCCGTAGGTAACGAGTATAAATGTCTCTTTTTCATTACCATGTCCAGGGTTTTTTATGATACATCAATTCGCGGGTATCCATTAACGGGTAATATATTTTATCTATGTTCATGATCTGCGATTATACAAATTCACGGGTAGATCCACGAGTTTTTTAGTTAATTTATTAACGCCCTTGCCATACGGGTATTCAATGAAGCATTAGTCTGGTTTTTATTTAAGGTATTTCATACAACAAAATACAAATAGTGTATTATAAAGAAACTAAATGAATACGAAATTCAAATGCTACACAAACAAAGTTTTTCAGATTCTATGTCAAATAGCAATACATCGGACACTATCACACTAATATATATCACAAGTATAATATAAATTGTATATAAAATTTAATAAGAGTATGCGGGTTTAACGGTATTTTACGGATATATCCACAAGTCTCTTACATGGGTATCGCGGGTTGGCGGTACAGATATAACCATGACAGATATAGTATGTGTCTTATTTGTTCGTGACCCGCAAACGGGCACATGTTTACACCCGTTATCCATCCACGGTAACATTTATTGAAATTACTTGTTCATAACGGATGGGTATCCGCGTATTATGGGTTTTTTTCGCCTGTTGTCACCCCTAATCTAAACACAACTTTCACTGAATACTTTAAATAAATAATTTTTTTTCTACTTGCGAGATTAAAATATATATAATGAAAAATATGACTATTAAATTAAGGTGTTGGTGTATAAATGGTTCTATTATAATTTTTCAAAAAGTGATTTGTCATAAATTCAATTAGACTTATGCTTGTGTAATGCAGCGGCGTGGGGATAATGATGGCGGAGGTGGTGGTGTTGATGGTGGTAGGGGCGACGACGGGGGCGGCGATGGTGGTGAATGTAAAAGTAATGATGTTTAAGGTGGTATTATAGTTATTTTAAATGTTGGAGGATCTATACTGTAAATTATTTTATTAAGGGTATAATAAGTATATTATATAGAGATGTTTAAATTAATGAATAAAAGGGAAGGGTATTTTTGGTTTTTCAAAAATAAAAATTAAGAAAGAAAAAAGGTGATTTATTTTATTACATAGTATAAATTAAGTCATTGAGGAGGTAATTAGGATTAAAAGACTCGCTAAAAATTTCACATTGAATTAAGCAGTACGTTAGAGTTTCGTATATCCAGTTTGGCACATTCAAAAACTGATTCCCTTGTTTAAATATTTGGTTGAATCATGTGATACGTTATACGTAGTTTCATTCTACCCGGCAATGGAACAAGATAATAACCCAAATAAAACTTTCATTCTTGTCACAACTTTGTACCATGAAGTAGAATTGAAAACATTCACATACAACAATTGTCATTATCACATACAACAATTGCGTTTTCGAAGTCTCCCTCGGTCCATTTATATGTCTCCGAGTAAACAACAATATCGAGGGTGCCTTTATTAGAACAATATATCCTGTTAAGAGTTGCATATGATTCCATTTTACATTAACTAACAATACTAAAGTAGAGTCTGTGTGATGGAAAAAAAGTTTGATAAGGAAAGGGAAAAAAAATGTCATATCACAAAGCCAAACTTCGATAATGTACCCTGTATTCTAGAGCAATATACACATTAATTTGGTTAACCTAACTTATTGGGTGAGAGGGATGGATTTCTTGGTTTAGTGAAACATGTAAATAAAGACGGTTTACTTGATGCTCCGGCCTCCAAGACAAACCTTTTTTTCTTTCCAACTTTTTTGATCATATTAATATTAATTTTTGTCAAATTTACAATGCGTAACATCTTTATCAAAATATGATACGAGGAGAATGCATATATAAGTTAACACAAAAATTCATATAGGGTAGTCTGCTCACTATTGTTTGCTTTTAGCTTGTAATTAAATTTTTGATGAGTATGAGTTTAAGTTGGATAAGATATAACACTAGACACCTCACAATATAATGATGAATCTATACACATATTCTAAATTACAAGATGTAGTCAGTGAGCTGTTATATGTGATTTAATAGAAAAACCTACAGAACATGTCACTCTAGAAAATCAAAGTCATGACCTAAGATAAAACCATAAATAACTCGAGCCAGTTGATTAATCTTTAATTGTCAAATAAAAGAATTAGACATGAAAACAAGAATTACATTCAAACCCGTTTCATTTAATGGGTATAAAAGAAAACATTTTCTGTGTTTTATATTACATGTATACATTCTTTTACATTTTTACAATTAAAATATTACATATCACTTATATTTCGACTCCCAGTTAGTAATACTCAATTAAACACACTAGAAATAATTATATCGTTTGGTATAATAAAATGAAAATGGTGAAAATAAAATAAGAAATTTCTCTTGTTTGGTTGGATAAAAAATGCTAAATGGAATCAAAAATTAAGAATTGAAAAACACTTTCATTCTCGTAATTCTTTGCAAAATGATGAGGAATGGTATGAATGAAATCAACTTACATTGTTTTTCTTTTCATTTGTTTTGTCTATTAATTTTGATTATTTATATTATAATAGAGTGATTATATTATACCAAACAATGAAATTTTTTTTCTTTTCAAATAGTTATTATCTTTTAATCATTTCTATTCTCTATTTAATTTCTATTTTTTTATAATTCCCTTTTACAAAACATTTTTATAATATGATAATTAGAGTAGATGAGTGATTCACAGTAGTTTTTATTATGATATTAAATTGTTTTAAACGGTTTATTCCTTACGAGAATCATACCCGCGCATTGTGACAACAGTGGAAGTGGTGACGGGGGTGATGTAATGGCGGCGGTGGCGAATAATATAGGTTGTTAATGTAATTTGGTTTTGATGAAATGTTGAAACTTAAATGGCTAATTGACTAAAAAGTTACCTCAACTTGTCATATTTCACTTTATTGAGGTTAAATGAAAAAAGTGTCCTATGTTGGGGACAAAAACCGGTTAAAACATCTATTATAGGTCCGGACCGGCTGAGGCATCATGTAGGGTCGGTCATTACTTACGTGGCAATCATGTGTACACCAAGAACCCCACTTAACAATATTATATTTAGATTTAAATCAGAAATAAATACTTCCATTCTTTTTCACCTCACTCTCCCCCTTTTCAGATCCCGGCAAACCCCACCGTCGGACCGCCACTACATACTTCTTACGACATTATTAACAACCCTTTTGATTTCGAATACATCTTTCATTTAATCACATGACCATATATCCAATTTGATTTCATTAATATAATAATAAAATAAGAGGAGAAAAAGAAAATCAACGAAATTGATCAACAACTTCTCTCATCAATTCAATCACCCATTATACATCGAATAAATCGGAAATTCATAAGGATTTGACCGCAGTAACATTATGAACATAATGATATGTTCAGATTTCCGATTGATGAGGTTTCATTGACAGTTGAGTTTTCTAGCGAGTGGTGAATTTTCCGATGAGGTTCAAAATTACTTTTTGCTGGTCAGTGTTTGTGCGGATTGGATTTCTGAGTGTTTTGGTACGGATTTTGTGTCTTACTGTTTTTGGTCAAGATTTGTTCGCGATCAATTTCTGAGTGTTTTGGTGTCAATTTTGTGTCTTAATTAAGAGAAACGGGGGAGTAATCAAGGTTTTCATTATTATATTAATTAAAAACGCATTTATATCAGTTTCGTTGATTTTCTTTTGATTTCGATCAAGAAGAGCAATTTGATTTTGAATAAAAAACCTTAACCGCTTGGTTTTTTCATTCTCACCGCCGCTGACCACCACTGCTCCGCCAAAAGTTGTAACCGCCGACGTGAACATCACCATCACTTTAAATGGGTCTAATATATTATGTGAGAGTTTATACATATGTGAGTTTTGAGATATTAATGTTTGTTAATTGAATAGGAGATAAGATTTGAAATGAAAATGGATTTGGATTTGAATTTAGAAAATGTTATGATTTTGGGTGGTTTGATTTTTATCTTTTGCATTTGAGATAGATGTTGATATGAGATGATATAAATATGATGACATGGTATACAATTTATTATCTTTTTTTCATTTATTTAATATAAATTAAATTAAAAGTAAATTATGATCGATAATTTGTTGCTTAGGTCACAATAAATGTTTTAACCAGTTTTTGTCTCCAACATAAAACACATTTTTGTCTTTTATCTTTTAACCTCGATAAAATAAAAAGTAATAAATTGAAGTACTTTTCCATCCATTAGCTCAATATAAATATATCAACATTTGTATCTGTATTTCTTTATTATTGGGAAAGTTGTGAATCGAAAATAGTATATTTAATTATTTCTTTTTATGAAGAACTGATTTAATTTAATATTATTAATTAATTGAGAAAAAAAAAGTTTTGATTTTGGAAAGCACCACCTATTTATGGCATGCTTGTATTGCTTCCTCATACATAACGTGCAACAATACACCCCCTCCTTTTCTCTCTCAAAATATCAAAAAAAATCAAACCTCAACAAATTATTATTTATTTATTTTTCTATTTTTTCATTCTTCTCCCAATTTATTTGAAATAAAAATTTGATTTCATATTCTATAAAATCATAAATTTTCATCTCAATTTGCATAAATAAAACTAAATATTAAAAAACCAAATGGATGGAATATATCTAAAAACAGGGTTTATAGGAATCACAACTCCGATCACCACCACCACCGCCGGCGAGCTGCGTAAACCGACATCTCAAATCACCACCGCCAGCGTCCACCGTACAACCACCACTGCAATTTCGTCGGAAAACCCATCAGTATCAAAACCATGGGGCTTTTCTTTAAAATTTCCATTCAATTCCTTATTCAACAAAAACGCGGTGGCCGTAAACGACGGCGTATCGGTTGACGGAAATGAAGAATCAAATGAAGAAGAAATTGAAAATGAAAATGAAAATGATTTGAATTTGAAAAATGAAAACTGGGTATTGAAAATACTTCATGTAAGATCATTGTGGAATGATAAAAAACAAGAAAGTTGTAATGATAATGGTGAAGATCAAGATTCTAAAAAGGAGGTTGCTTTCGATGAAATGGAGTGTGATTCTTGTAGAGTTGATGATGATGAAAAAGATGAAGAAATCGAATTCGATAAGAATTCGTTTTCGAAATTGCTTAGAAGAGTTTCTTTGACTGAAGCTAGATTGTATTCTCAAATGTCTTATTTGGGGAGTTTAGCTTATTCAATACCTCAAATTAAGGTAACCTTTTTCCATTCTTTCTACAATTTTTTTTTTAATTATTATATAGTGTTTATGTAGGTGTTTGTCGAAATGACTAAATGGTGATTCCTTAAGAAATTATTATAAAAGTTTCAATTTTGATAAAATGTTGCTCTATTATTATTATTATTTGTTTTTGAAGGTGTTATGAGGATGTTTAGATCTAGGATTTTTATATGTTCAATGAATTGATTTTTAGCAATTTGGGTTAAGTTTGTTTTCCATATTCTCAATTTCCATATTCTCGACTAGTATCTGTTGATGATGATATGACATGTCACATAATAGCTGCCTAGATTTGAACATTAAAAAACAAATGCAAAAGAAAGTTACCCGAAGAGAGGAAATGTGCATAGTGTGTTCCACCAAAATGTAATTTTCCTCTTAGTGATTAGTAATGTTAATGGTTAGGGATCTTTAATTGAAAGAGCTATAATTATTCTTACTATTATTTGCAATGTAGTTGGAATCTGGGTAGCAATCAAATTGTTTCTCGGGCTATTTGAACATAGGTTTAGAAAGAAGCTTTTTATGTAGTGCTATTTACAATCAAAATTAGATCTTGATATATGTTTTTTTGTTTCTCTGTAGCCTGGGAATCTACTGAAACATTATAGACTGCGGTTTGTTACTTCATCGATAGAAAAGAAAGCCCAGCTGGCTGAAAAAGCTGAGAAAGAGAAGGAGCAAAAGGCCATTCAGGAAGGAAAGGATAGCAATATGGAAAAGGAAGATGATGAGACATTGAAAGCTGAGAAAGAAATAGTCTCAGAAGTAGAAGAAACCCCACAGAAGGCTGAAGACGAAAAGGAGAAGGAAGGTAAGAATCTGATAAGTGCTTCTATAGCGTATCATATTGCAGCCTCGGCTGCTTCTTATCTGCATTCTCAAACAAAGAGTATCATTCCTTTTAAGTCTTCTGAAAACAAAAGTGGTGAAGGTGGTATGACAAAAGCAGAGGTTGCTTCGTTAATGGCAACCACCGATTCGGTGACTGCTGTGGTTGCTGCTAAGGAAGAAGTGAAACAGGCAGTTGCTGATGATCTGAAGTCAATGCATTCCTCGCCTTGTGAATGGTTCATATGTGATGATGATGAAAGTATGACCAGATACTTTGTCATTCAGGGCTCTGAATCACTTGCATCATGGCAAGCTAATCTGCTTTTTGAGCCTATTCAGTTTGAGGTATAACTTTCGTGAATATTTGTAATTTTTTAATTATGTATCTTGTTCAAAAGACATCTTTAACTAAGGTACTGTTATGTTCAGGGATTGGATGTGATTGTGCATAGAGGTATATATGAGGCTGCAAAGGGCATTTACGAGCAAATGCTGCTTGAAGTACATGCACACCTTGAACGTTATGGAGATCGTGCAAAGTTCCGTTTCACTGGGCATTCTCTTGGAGGAAGCTTATCGTTGCTTGTAAATCTCATGTTGTTGATAAGGGAACAAGTTCCTCGTTCTTCTTTACTTCCAGTTATAACATTTGGTGCACCCTCAGTTATGTGTGGAGGAAACCGTTTGCTTCATAACCTCGGGTTACCTAAAAGTCATCTCCAAGCAATAACAATGCATCGTGACATTGTACCCCGAGCTTTTTCTTGTAGATACCCAGGTCGTGTAGCTGAACTTCTAAAGGCGGTAAATGGAAATTTCCGAAATCACCCATGCCTCACTAACCAGGTACCAAAATGTTATGCTGTTTTTACTTTTTATTAGGAGTTTGGGTTTGGTTAAATTTTTGTGCACTAGTCCTTTATATAGTCAGACAATTTGTTAATTCCAGTAATTTGTTTCTATGGCAGAATTTGTTATATGCACCAATGGGAGAGTTCTTGATTCTGCAGCCAGATGCAAAACATTCACCAAATCACGATCTCCTTCCTTCGGGTAGTGGTCTGTATATTTTGACCTCCCCTGTATCAGATGTGATAGAAGCCGAGAAGCAAACAAGAGCTGCACAGTCCGTGTTCTTGAACACACCTCACCCGCTGGAGATCTTGAGTGATCGTGGCGCGTATGGTTCAACAGGTACAATTCAAAGGGACCATGATATGGAATCATACCTGGTATCAGTTCAGAGTGTGATCCGTCAAGAGCTCAAATCTGTAAGAAAAACTAGACGAGAACATCGCCGACGTGCTTGGTGGCCTTTGGTGGCATCACGCGACAATGATCTGGGTCCTATTGGAGCAGATCAAAGTCAGGTCAAGTTCACAGGTGTATTGCAGACAGGAAGCGAGTCTGTGAAAAGATTCACGAGGCTGGTTGCATCTGAACATATGCATTTCTTTGTAATACTTTTGCTCCCTGCAAGATTGTTGTTTGTTCAAGCATGCAATGTGATGCGCATTGGTTAGATAAGACGCATCCGACGATCCAGCAATTCATTTAAGTATGGGTAAAAAAATTATTCTTTATTGGTTAATATTGATCGGGAAATTACCATGAACGGAAAAAGTAATTATACATTTATATATATATAAAATTTAGATCGTTGATATGTTGATTAAAATCGACTTTCTTCCTAGTCATGTCGTTTTTATGTGTTTGTAAAGTGTGCATTTTATTTTGTATTAGGAGGTTATTTGGTTAATGATTACTTATACGAAAGTAATATAACGACTTGTAGCGTATGAAGAAAATGCATGTTGCGTAGGTGCAACAACCTTTGATTTGTAAAATGTTGGAATCAAGTGGGCAGCAACATCACATAAATGTCATTTTATGGTTTAAAAGTAAAAGACTATATAAACTTGATAAGGACCACGCGTAGACAATAAAGGAGACAAAATAAAGGTCATGGTCCGGATCCTTTTGGTCCCTTCCAACAAGCCATCTTGGCTGATTATATGGAGATTGAACCACTTGATTTGTGGAGTCAGCTTTGGATATATACAAACCAAGCCATGTTGCCTTTTTTTGAAGTTTTTGTTGCCCTATGGCTAGGGTGGCTTCCATTTCAAATCTAAGTGGATATGTACACGTTCTCAGCAAATGGTCTATATCCACAATGTCTCCTGTGAGCTTATACACTCGTGTAGGACCAAGTTTCCTGGAAAGTTCATGGAATGGTGCCAAGGTGATGGCAACCAATCAAACGATACCAATATAGAAATATAGTAATCGTAATAGTAATATTAGTAATACATAACATTTATGACCAACTATTGAAAATTCTAAATATATAAAAATAAGAAGGAAAAAAAAAAACAAATCAAGGAACCGTCCATGTGAGTAAATCAAACAACTCATTTGAAAACTTGTCTCACGGAGATTAGGACAGTCTGAGTTTCAACCATTGGATCGATTTGTAATAACATCGTTGACCCAATTTTAAAATCTGCTAATATTATTCCCACATTGGTGGATGGGCAACAAAGAGGCAGTGGCGGACTTAGGATTCCAAATGACCCGTAGCACAATTACACGGATGATACCTACCCCAAATTATTCTTTTGGTACAAACTTTTAAATTTCCACTCGGACCATATCTAAACTTGCATTTTTCACACTCATCATACCCAAAGTTTCACTTTTCCACTCGGACCATACATGTCTATTTGGCCGTTTCAAGCCACGTGTCGTGCACGTGAGGTATCAAACACGTAATTACATGTATCATTCGTGTAATATATTCTAAAACTAGTTACTAAGAATTTTAAAGTTTTATTTATATTTATTTATTAAGTTGGATAGATATGATATTTCATATGGGAAAATTATACTTTTTTATATTTTTGTATTATCTTTTGAATAAACTTTCATTAAGAAGATACAAATAAATTGTAAAAAAAAAAACTAAAATTAAAAACAAAAAATGATACAAATAAGTTGTAAAAAGAAAAAAAACAAAAACAAAAAATAATACAAATAAGTTGTAAAAATGAAAAAATAAAATTAAAACATCCTCATTATTCTCATTCTTGTTTCATCAATAAGATAAATAATAATAATAATCAAAAAGCTTTCTATGCATGATTGAATAAAAATAATAATAATAATAATAATAATAATAATAATAATAATAATAATAATAATAAAACTTTTAAAAGAAAATTCTTCATAATAAATATTTTTACGGTCTAAAACTTCTAACATCAAGTGAAAGTAAAACAAAAAATCAAATGTTTTGAAATAAGAGAGGATATCAGATGCTTGATTTCGGTTAGATAAAGTGGCACCATCCTATTTAACATACGTAAGCACCTTAATAACTTCAGGAAACAACTTCATCAAACTCGTGTATAAACTATAATTGTGTGGTTATGATTGGGCCACAATTATAAAAGTATTTACAATTAAAATATTACAATTAAATTAGTAGGTATTTATTTCCACCTTTTTTTTTTCCTAAACGATGTATAAAATGTAAATGTTTTTTTTTTACCAGTATCCTATTTTTTTTAGACCCGTAGCACCAATACATAACATAACATAAAAAGTTTTAAAAAAATTTCACTTGACGGACGAAACGGACCCGTAGCCTCGACTACCCCTACATTTTATGTCGGTCCGCCCCTGCAAAGAGGAGTAGGCATAATAAATAAATTATATAAGACGAGCATAGTACCCGCGCAATGCGACGACAGTGGTGGGGAAGGCGGTCTAGTGGTGTCGGTAATGGTACTATTCGTGGTAGTGGTTGTGTCAAGTGGTATAAGTTGATGTAATTGTGATAGTAAAAATTTATAGAAGATAAGAGCTTAAAGTGTTAATTATTAAAATAAAAATTTAGAGTGTAAATTAATTCATTAAGGGCTAAACTTAAAAAGTCAAGGGCAATTTTGGTAATTCAAAGATAGAATTACCTAAAATAGAAATTAGGCTTTTTCTTTATAAGAGAATATAGATATAGATATAGATATTGGGTATAGTATGGTGAAAACCATCCTTGCGCTTGGGGCAAAGACGCAGCCAGTGAAGTCAAAATCGAGACACGTCAGTTCCTGGTTGAGAACTATTTCCAAACCCCCTCCTCGGCTTAGGCTTTGCTTTGGCCGTCGAGAATATTTGGAAGGACTCCCTTCTTGAAGGGTTAAGTCTTACATTTTTCTTTAGTCCAATTTATATATGTGACTTAAGTGTTACCTTGGCTAAAAGCTGACACCATTATATAAAGGGTGATTACGGACTAAATAAATCCTTAAATTAGTTATGTGAACTCTGAACTTATTGTAATGTACACCGGATCTACGAAAATAGATCACAAACTATTGAGTGCGGAATGGTGCCAAGGCGATGGGAGTCAATCAATGATACCAATATAATACTAATACATAACATAGTATATACGACCAACTCTTGAAAACACAACTCATTCTGAAAACTTGTATCGAGGAGACGAGGACAATATGAGTTTCAACCATTGGATTGATTTGTAGTAACATCGTTGGTAATGGTGTTGCAACTGCAACGTTGTTTGGGCACATTCTTAGTGTGTACTACTACGCTGACTGGGAAATCGTTTAATAGTTGTTTGGTCATAATCCATTAGTTTATATGTTTTTTAGGTTCTTGGTACTTACTATGTTGTATCTTTACCCTTTAGTTGATAAGTTTAGACAGTTCATTCATAAAACTCCCAACACAACACTTACAAATTTTTACGAATAGAGTAGCATACTGAGTGCGCAACCTATGCCTTAAAAGAAAGTAGAAACATTAATTTGCTAAATTTACAAATGAATCGATTATACAGAACAGTTATCATGTTTCACAAGTCTAACAAAATCCAAAGGCTAAATGGAAGGCACTTGTGCCTGTGCATTGGTCTAAACTCCAAACCACTGTATGCCATTTGCTAATGTATCTAAAGCATAAGAACCTGATGATGAATTGGACCAGTAATTTCATTTGTATTACTGCACCTTTTTCCTGCACACGGTACACATTCTCACCAAAGTTCTCACTGTTCACTCTTCAGTATCGAGCTATTTATTGTCTAAGTTCCTCTATATTTGCAAGTCTTTAATTTCAAAAACTAACCCAGCTCGGCTTACTAATCACGTTACAATTGTGGCAGATTCTCAGATCAGTAGAGTTCCTTTAAACAAACAGAACTTTATTCACATTAAGAATATGACCAATCTTCAAGACAAGGTGACACATAACGATACAGATCTGTATATATGGCCCATCGTGTGGTTTGTACGGAATTAAGTTCAGGTATCTCCTCCATAGAGGCATATCATTAGGTTATAGACAAGCTAAATGACAGCTATCTGCTTTCTTTATAATTTCTTATAAATATGAATGTATCTGCTAATGGGTTGGTAGCCCATTGGTAAGGTCTTTGACCTAGGGGAAAACCACCAGGGTTCGAATCTCACTTCCTACATTGTAGGAGTGGATTATTATGGGGGGGTTTCGAGAGTCCTGGGTTTCATCCCAGGCTTGCGTGGTTCGTGCATCGCATACTGCCCAATTGGATGTCACTGTGGTGTCTCGAATGCTAACCGCTAATTACTAACTACTAACTCGCTGTTCAAAAAAATAAATAAATAAATAAAATATGAATGTATCTTCTACCTAATAGGATTGTCCATTATGGAAGAAAACACCCTGATTTACGCCTAGCAGCAGTAATCAAAAAGCACCACTATAAGTGTGAGACAACCAATAGCTGTGAATATCAGATTTTGACTTTATAACACTAATTTGCAGGCTAAAACACTTCAAACTTTGTTTTGTAACATCAATAAAGGGTCTAAAAAAAGATTAACTATGATAAAACAGGTATCACTTACTACAGCAGGAAGGAGCCACTGTGAGGAAAATGGTTCATATTATTGTCATCAACATACAAGCCACATTGTAACATGATGGGTATTTATTGTCTAGAGATCCATTTTGCCTGCTAGATACCATGAATGCATTGCAAGACTACCAAACGACATTATGTTAGCAAGAGACGACAGTCCATGAATCATCCCAAACTTCTTGTTCATTGCTGCTAGTTTCGGGTTTACCTTTGCAACTTCCTGGTTCTTTGTCCACCCAACTTCTTCTCCGATGTTCGATTCTCTCTCTACCTTGTGCCTTTGTTTCATCATCTAAATCCATAAAACTCATCATCAGAACGCATAACTTGACTCACAACTTGTAGGAATGGAATTGCAAAATTTATGGTTCACTTGAATCTATTTTATTGTTACTAACTCACACCAAACATATGGTCCCAACAAACTGAATATTAAGTACATAGAACCCGTCATATCGCAAGTTAGGTAAATGAATGAAAAACAAAAACACTTAGTTACCTCAATTGTCATGGGAGTAAACACGAATAAATTGGTGAGATTGAAAAAGAAAGCAGAAACCAAAAACCCTAACTGATACTTTTCAGCTGTTGAAGAAGACTTCCATGGATGGGTATACCCAAAACACCCAACCGCCACCGCACAACATATACCAACCATCATAAAATACGCCGGAAACATCTTGCTTTGCAGATTCCCAAACTGATGTCTTGGCAAATTCCTATACAAATAAAAATTTTAAAAAATAGTCAACTAATTTCACTGAAGATGCCAATTCCAACATGACAAGAATCTGACACGAAAATATGTAGCTTTGGGTTGAGGCTAAAAGGGATTAGGTCATGAGCAAACACAACTAAAATGGGTCGGGTTCAAGATAACATTTTTAAGCCGCTTTAAAACGAGCAACAAAAAAACTTAAACACTCCTATCGATTCATTTTTTTATTTTTTTTTTCAAGAATCCAGTATCCTCTTAATGAAAACTATATCTAGAGTCTTGAGCTTAATATCCATGATGTAGCTTTTAATTCTAGTTACTGTAATCATAAACTGGCGGGGCACTGCTTTGTTTATTAGACAAGTTAATGTAAAATTCAGCTTTTGGAGGTAATTATATATATATGATATGAACCCTAAAACACGACATGAATATTTAGCCCTAAATTCCAAACATCAAATAATCATATCATATATATATATTCAGTTACAATAAACACACATAAACATAGAATTAAAGAAATGGATAGTTATAAGATGATTAATAAATGAATTTACTTGAACATGATGATGCCACCGATGAAGGTGACCCAAAGTGCCGCACCCCAGGCAGTAGAGAAACACAAAAGGTGAGCAAGTTTAACAAAGGTTGTTATTTTTGCTGATTTTGATCCGAATGTTTCCGGTGAAAATATTACTCCGATTGCTAAGAAAGCAATCGCAGTTAGAAACCGTGTCATCCAAGCCATATTCAATTTGATAGGTGAATTTCTTTCTGGAATTTGGTATTGAAAACAAGGATTGGATTGGATTGGATTGAATTGAATTGAATTGAATTTTATGGTAAACCAAACCCACCCTTTTTACTTAACCACCTAACTCGCAGTCATTCAGTTTATTTGGTGTGGTTTTTGCTAATGTGCCATTCTAGTTTTATAATGTTCATTAATTACCATCTACTTTCTTTGATAAGCTCTTGGCGGTCCGTGTATCCGATTCCAACATAAAACGGGTTACGAAAAGATGAGATTAATAGAGTCTTAACCTTAATTTTCATTTTAAGATAAAGACTATTTGTAGAAAGACTTCCGGTCATAATGGTTATAATGTAAGAATGAATATATGATTTTTGTCAAACCTGTTAAACTTACATCGAGTATATGTTACCGATATTGAAAATAAATTAAATAACTTTTAGGCCATGTGAACTCACTTATAAACTTTTGTATGTTGTGATAGGGGTGTCTATCGGATAATACTTAAGTACAAGCTTACCAACCCGAACCAAAACTCAAACCTTTTGGTGATATTTCAAAAAAATTGAAATTATTTAGACAATGTTGTTCAAAGTGTATTTTTTTTTTAAACAAACGAAGAGCCAGACCACATGTATCCGGACTGAATACGGTGGGCCTACCCGATCCCCTCTTTTCGCCCGATCCACCCGATAAATTCAACTCGCTCGCCAATAATATTAGCTAGTAATAACGCTCAAGATGGGATTCGAACGTGTGACCCGTGCTACAACATCCGGGGTGTCCAACCACTGCGCTAGCAAGTGAGCAGGATTCGTAGTTCAAATTATCATATTGACAATTCAAACATATACTATTAGCTATTTTGTTGATTTTTTTGAAACAAGAATATTTGTATTTGATTTTAACCATTTGATTTATTGATCACTGAAAGAGTTACAAATTAAAGTTACTCCATTATTTTCAATCAAAACTGAAAGACATTCATTAGTTCGTAAACCAAAGAAAAGTGCTGGTCTGAATTTCTTTCATAGCAAATCGAATTGGATTTACAAAGTTTATTAATCTGATAAATTTAGTGAATGTCACCAAATGATAGCTTTATTCTTTATTTCGCCATCAAAGTGTCTACGGGCTATGGTATAGTCATTATCAATATTGATGAAGAACATTTTAAAAGTCACAACATTAATCGGGCATTAAAATGGCATGAAATATATGTTTAAATATATGTATTATAATCATTTTGTAAGTTAAAGACTATTGTTATACATGGTAGATGTAAATGACATGCATAAGTCGAAAAAGTTGCAATTGCTATGATCAAATTTATTTTGGAACCGTAAATGTCATAGATTGGATAATACATGTATTAAAATGATATGCAAACTCTGTGATGGGGTATAAATATGAAGGTACCAATAGTTGTCCCTGAGTCAAAAATGGACGCATTTGGAGAAGAAACTTCGAGAATGTATATAACCAAGGTTAGTAATTGACTTTTAGTCTTTTAGATAACTTTTAGATTCATGTGATCAAGACATTAACTATGTATATTTATATCTCCTTTAAAGTCACGATTTTGAGGCTAAAATGTTTTATGACGTTTAGTTTAGCTGATTTATCCTCAAAGTTTCAAGTTTTTCTAGATAAGCTACTTGGAATACCTTTATGATAACTATCTTTTATGTACATTAATAAATAGAAGATAATTGCCAATGATGACTCATCAACTGGTCAGAGACATCCCAGGTGTTATCTAAGGTCTTGAGTTTGATCTTTAGGGATGACAAGTCTTGAGGTTTTTTCCTCCGAATACTTATAACGGCTCATGGTCAACATCTCGTTGTCTAGGATACATGCAAGGCTTCAACATTATACGGTGAGGTTTCCTTCATGTCGCATACCGATGAAATGTTTGAAAAAAATAGAAGATAATTTTTATGGACCAATTCTAAAAACACCAATCCATTCAAAGATATACTAAATGTGTTGGTTTTATTCTATCTTAGACAGTTTTATCAAAATTCTCCAAATAATCAAAGTGTAAAACATACCACAAATATATTCTTTTTGAGCTATAATGGTTGGGAGTTAGAGTCACTCCCCTAATGAATATAAGATAGAACGACACTAGTAAACCTCAATCATATGGAAAAACGTTTTAAACGGAAATGACAATTGGTAAGAGACCAACTCTCTTTTACAAGTGCTCCTAAATCTTCTTTTAATCTTAGGGGGAGGAGCTGAAGTCCCCAGCCTTTTCATCTCTCTTCAACTATCCAATCAAATTACTCCACTTCATTTCAACCCTTCAACCTTTTTTCAACCTTTTTTTATTGACAACCAAAACTCCCAACCTTTTCTTCACATTTTAATAATTTATCCTTAACATTATAAACTTTACATAACTAACCCTTTTTTAATTTATATCTTTTATTAATAACAAAATACATTACATAACACTTAAAACACATTACATTTTAAAAGTAAATAATACACACGTACGAAATAAAAACGCACAATGCATAACTTAAAAAAAACATAATTACTCTTCATCGTCATCATCTTTGATTGACATTTTTCCTAATCCACGGTAAGCGCGTTCAATGCCGAAGCAGTTTACGATAAAAAAAATGAGTGTTTAATATGTTGTAATGTTATGTACTTTTAAATTAGTTTTAATTATGTTGTAATGTACTCTTTTAATAAATAAAATGTCATTTTAGGAATTTATATAGAGTGTGTGTTGTGTTTTTGGAAGTTTAAATGGGTAATATATATTAGAAAAAAAAAAAAAAAACTTTTACCTACTTGACACCCTTGGTCCCTGGCTTTTTCTTTCTTCCACCTTTAGTCCCCCCCAACGGTCACTTTAACTTTCCAATTGTGGCACCTTTAGTCCCTGATGATGCTGCCCTTCTTCAACCTCCTGCGAGCTCCAAGCTCGCAACCTCCAGCTCGCGGCGAACTCACTCAGGTGGCGCCCGGATCTCGCGAAACCCTCGCCAACTCGCCTCCATCTCGCTGCCATCCCCCTTTCGACTCCCTCCCCCTTATAAAACTTATCAAACATCTTTGTAAAAGTTGACTCTACGAGTGCCACACGGGCGAAGAACTAAGTCGTGTAATAAATAATGTGTACACAGTGAATACTTATTTTATAAAGTTAATTGTCTTGTAAAAGCTAGAACTCTACGAGTGCCACATAAGTGAAGAACTAGGTCGTGTGATAGATAATATGTACCTAGTGAATATTTATTTTATAATGTTAATTGTCAATTAATAAAAGAATGAAAAGAAAAAAAAATAACAGAGGAGGTCTAGAGAAATTGTAAAACCCGATTCCATGTTTTGGCACATTTTCGATAAATTTATAAAATGTTTCTATATATATATATATTATATTCGAATTTGATGTATAATGTGCTTATAAATACGTATTTGATTTCCTTTAACTAATGAATATTGTGATTTTTTTTATGTATATAATAACCTTAATTATCATTTATATAAAAACTTGTTTATATTTTTTAATTCGCTGGAAGTCAACGACATTTTTTTTCTGACTCAGCCTGAGTACTTTAGTTATGAAAACCGTTAATATATTTCATAAGTCATTTTACAATGAGCAAATATATATTGGGCTTAGCTTGGATGTAGTTAATTGCATCATTTTTGGATGAAGTTACCTTAAAATTCAGGAGGGTATTTTTGTAATTTTTCAATCATCTATGGGGAATGATTAATTCTTCTAATTTATTAGCCTAAAAATCTTTCTATTTATTGGTTGGTGACATGTGAAAATTTAAGAGGAGAGATCAGGAAAGAGAATTGGAATCCACTTGTCACATTCTTAAAATTTTAATTAGGTTTTTAGCTAATGTTTAGGAGGATTAATCAATTTTCATCATCTATATGATATGTGTGTGTGTGACTGCATCGATAAACTTTGCAGTCACCTGCATATTCGATTCACCCATATATATTTAACAATAAATAAAGTTTGATTTATATACAACAAGGTATGAATTTTGTAACAAATTATTATATAAATCAATAAAATGATGCATAATCGTGTTATTTGAATGGGATCGTATGGTAATTACATCAATTCACAACCAACTTAACAATTTAACATTAGGATTTTCTTAAAATAAATACGAGTATAATGTAGCCTATTAAGTTCACAAAGTGCCCGGGCCGTACATGAAAACAGCAGCCCAAAGTGTTGGGGCTAATTGAAAACACAAAGGGCTAATTGGTCCAAGAATATCATAAGGTACTCGGAGTAGTATGACGTGGGATGATATTGGGTTTTCAAGCGGCGGCGGGATTTTCACAAAATTTTTTCTTGGTTTCCCCCGCTGTATTCAAATTCAAAATCAAAATGAAATAAAAAATACTCCTCGCAAAAGAATTAAACAATGAGATTCCAAATATACCCCTGGCCGTCATTCATTCCAATCTCCTCCATCCTTCCACAACAAGCTTTCCATGAATATTTTATTTATGTTACTGTATCTATCTATGTATATATTGTTTTTACGCTCTCTCTCTCTCACTCCTAAATAAATCGCTGATTTTCATAGCCACCGTCAATCTTATTTATATCAAAATACGACGTCGTTCATAAGTGACGGAAAGACTACTGATGGATTATAACCAAACGTCGCCGTTTAACCGCCAATCTCAACTCTTCGCTGGTATCCGTTTCTTTCTTCTCGGATTCGATCCTATCAATAAATCTGAGGTACTATACACTTACACATATATATACATACACATTTGAACAGATATTGATATTGTTGAGTGTAATTCCCTGGTACTTAGGGTTTTAATTAATACGAAAAAATTAACATGTGTTTAGCTTAATATAATGTAATAATATCATTACAGGTTTCACGGAAGCTTGTAAATGGGGGTGGTGTTGATGCCGGTCAATATGGTCCAACTTGTACTCATGTTATTGTCGATAAAGCTATTTATGTAAGTCTTCAATTTTTATTTTTTTTACCTTCTAGTAAATCTAGATTTACCTTAACCTAGTCGAATTCGAGACGGGAATAGTTTGAGTTTCATTAGGGACAACAATTGTGTGAATTATTATTTGGTTTTGAAAAGAAAGCGTAAAATGCGGTTTACTTGTTTCCTTTATTCCGGCTGGGTGTTGGTACTTGTATACGTACGCGTGTATTTTTATATATTATTTTACTGTAATGATCGTATTTGAATATAATTGGGCGTCTTGTCTGTAGGATGATCCTATATGTGTTGCTGCTAGACGAGATGGAAAGATAGTAGTTCTTGCTTTATGGGTTGATGTCTGCTTAGATCACGGATTTCTCCTGGATGTAACTTCGGTAAGTACACATTGTTTGTTCTTAGTGTTGTTATAACGTAAAACTGCCTACTTTTGCTGTGATTGTTCTCTGTTTTGAAATTGTGTTAAATTGTACAGCCTACGAGTATATAGTTGGTTATGATGTTTTTCAATTGCATCTCTAACAGATAATGTACAGACCAGTTAGAGATTTAAACGGCATTCCAGGTGCAAAGTCACTAGTTATGTGTTTAACAGGATATCAACGCGATGATCGGGAAGATATTATGGTTTGCTTATTTTCAATCTGCCATTTATACTTGCAAACATTTTTATCAAACAAGATAAATGGTCATATATAGTGAATGTTCTATTATGCTTTATATTTCAGATCATGGTTGAACGGATGGGTGCACAATTTTCAAAACCACTTATAGCAACCAAGGTCACTCATCTCATATGCTATAAATTTGAAGGTGTGCTATATTACTTTTATGTTTTGAATTATTATGTAGTTAGATTCATATAATTTGATTATAGTATGCATCTGTGTAATTTTTGGACGAGCTTTGCAATTTTTTAACTGGTCAATTATAAATTGGACATCTTAGTTATGTGCTTGTCTCTATAATGATACCTCTGATAGGTGAGAAGTATCTGCTTGCAAAGAAAGTGAAGAGAATTAAGCTTGTCAACCATGGATGGTTAGAAGACTGGTATGCATCTTGTTTGCCTACTTTTTTATGTTTTAAGGGGTAGCTTTACATGAGACGGTGTTTTGATTATTAACATATGAATTATTTGCTCTTTGTTTTTTTATTCCTACTCTTTATAAATTCCTTACCTTTATTAACTTGGCCCGCCATTCATTTTCAGTTTAAAAGCATGGGAGATTTTACCCGAGGCAGATTATAGTAAGAGGTGAGACTGTAACTTCCCTTATCTAGTTTTTTTTTTCCCCATCGTTTGTATGTAAGATAGTAGATGTAACTTCACTGGTTTTTCCTGGAGCTCATTCTGTATACTATTCTTTATGGTTGCTTTATAGTCACATTATTAGTTTTTAAACTGGTCATTACTTGTTGTTCTACATGAATGACCTGTGAATCTTCCAATAGTATTGTGCACATTTCATTTAGAAATGCATCTTTGTAGCTATTTATTAAAACATTATGTCATTTAACTGCAGTGGTTATGAGTTGGAGACGGAGGCTGAAGCCAAAGATTCCGAAGAGGAAATGGAAGGTGTTAATAGAGAACAAAATAATGGAATATTTGGGACTCCCCAGCGTTCTCTGTTGTTTAAGCAGGAAACTCCAAAATCTGTATCAAACATTAGTGCTTCCAAAGGCATGGGTAATGCTGAAGACATGGTGTCAGTGACAATGAAAACCATGCCTGATCAATTTCCTAATACCCACCAGGTCAAAGGTAGCAATGAAAATAATTTTGGGGCTATCTGTGAGCCATATTATCAATACAAAGGGACTATTGGTGCTGCAGGCTCGGCAAACAGTGTCATTGCCGCCTTTGCACCGGACAACAAATCTCCAATAATTAAGGGAAAACATGTCATATCTGCAGCTTATGCTAGCAAAGTCCCTATGAGAACCACACCACCTACAAGAGACACAAATACAAGCAACACCAGCAGTGCCAAAAGACCGAGTAAGCTTAATTTCCGTGATGCCTTTGATATGTCAACTTCATTGCTAGAAAAAGCAAATGATGAACAAAAGGGTCCTTTATGTTCTGAAAGTGAGCAGAAGGGTTCACCTTTTGGGAAGAGGAAGATGGACATACCTTCTGGAAGTTCCAAGTTACTAAGGATGAGTCACAATGAGGAGGCATCGCCTAAAGTAAGTCGACATGCGAAAACTGCGTTTCAGGAGTTGAATAAAACCCCTCCTGCTGAACTGAGTAATCATCGGTCACCTGGGACCGACATTCTTTATACAAATTCTGGAGCTGCTATTAGCCCTGCACAAAAATCTCCATCCAAATTTCCTGTAAGGAAGTCTCCAAGGTCTAAGGGTAAGACTGTGAATGTGCTTGTCTCCACAACTTCCACGCCAGATAGCGGTCACGATGAAGACTTCATTGTAGCACAAAGACCACAAAAAGATCACAGGGAAAGCAATTTAGCTGCAAATTTTGACGACAGAGATTTGGATATGGTTGAAAATGTGATACAAGAATTCGAGAAATCATATACTTCTGCAGGTAGTTCTGATCTTCAGAAATCCAGTACTAGTGCTGGATCAAATTCAAAACTTATTAAAAGGAAGTCAGCTGGCAAGAAGTTTTCGGCCCCTAATCAAGATCTTGGTAAAAAGAAGACCGTGAATAAGAAAGGTTCTATATATTTGAAAAACAACGAGCCAGTAAACAATGCAACAACGGTTATGATTGATGTTACGAAGCTTGCTGACGATGATAGTTCTTTTGAGTGTCAGGCTCTTGATAAAGTCACCCCAGAGGACAAATCAGGTACAGAGGTAAAGATGGTTGTGAATGATGGCATAAAAGCTGTGAATGGGTCTGGTAAGATATTTGTAAACATGGATGATGAAACCGAGCCACCAGAAGAGACCGAAGAGGCGAGCAAAGTTGGTGTACCAGAAAACACTGTTGCCGTGACGGAAGAGAAAGCAGAAGGGGATCGTAGTGATGTAGATCAAAGTATTGACAAAGATGTCATAACTGAATGTGGGAATGTAATGTCCGTTAAGCATAAAGTTCCAATGGAGAAATCTGATGATGCTGTAAATCTTGTGAGTGTAAATACATCTAAAGGTAAGAAAAAAGGTAGGAGTACCACTCTTTCAGTCAACGGGTTGACTAATAATAAAGCTGCAAAAAAGAAGCAACTTGCCAGTGACAATAAAGTTGAGAAACCAGAAATTAGGGAAGCAGCAGCCGGGCAACCGGAGAGTAACGTAAATGATCTGGCGAACGTTATGGAAGTGGAGAGAGCAGAAGGTGTTGGTATTAACCCTGAGCATATCAATGATGAAGTCGATTATACAGAGACTGTGTTGAACAAAAAGGAATCTGTTAAGAACGTTATGGGAGTGGAGAGAGCAGAAGGTGTTGGTATTAATCCTGAGGATAAGGATGATGAAGAAGATTATACAGAAATTGTGTTGAACAAAAAGGAATCCGGGCCAAGTAAGAATCCCCTAAGTAAAACCAAGGATGCTGCTGCTCTATCTGTTAAACAGTCGACTGATAAGAAAGCTGGCAACAAGAAGGAACTTGCGTGTCTCAATAATGAGGAACCGGTAATAAGAGAAGAAACAAGGAATTATGTTAAGAACTCTACAGAATTGAAGAGTAGAGAAGGCATATGTAGTGACCTTGATCATAAGAATGATGAAAAAGATGAGACAGAGAATGTTGTTAACTCGCTGGGAAGTAAGAAAAGTAAACGCCGTTTGAGTAAACCTGGGAAAGATGCTGTTCTTTCTGTAAAAGAGGTAACCAATACAAAAGTAGTTAAGAAAAGAAAACCAACTTCTAGTGGCTGTGATGTGGAAGAACAGAAGGAAAATATGCAACTTCCTGTTGATGAACAAAGCACTCATGACAACCATGTCATTGAGAATATCAATCCCAAACCAACAAAGGTGAAGTCCGATGCTATCAAAGTAGAACCTATGTGGTTTATTTTAACTGGACATAAGTTGCAAAGAAGGGAGTTCCAGCAGATCATACGGAACTTGAAAGGAAGAGTGTGCAGAGTGTCTCACCAATGGTCGTATCAGGCAACTCATTTCATTGTCCCCGATCCCATACGCAGAGTCGAGAAGTTCTTTGCTGCTGCTGCATCTGGAAGGTAAAGGTCTTTTTTGTTGACTGCTGATTTTGTTGGTCCATGTAATATTGGGAAAATTTCATTTATACAATACACTGAGCATGTGTCTTATAGTATGCTGAATTGCCTCATCTAGATGTTTATGTAATTTTGCATTCAAGCTTTTTCATATGAAGCTTATGTTTATTCGTATCTCGCACAATTCACATATTTGAACTTGAAAATTTGCAGCTGGATACTGAAGATCGATTACTTATCTGCAAGTAACCAGGCAGGAAAATTTCTAAAAGAGGAGCCATATGAATGGTACAAGAATGGTCTAAGTGAAGATGGTCAAATTAACTTGGAGGCTCCAAGGAAGTGGCGGCTTTTGAAGGAGAGCACAGGCCATGGTGCCTTTTATGGGATGCGTATCGTCATCTATGGGGAGTGCATTGCCCCTCCTTTGGTATGATCTTTTTTCTTTGTTCTATCGTCTATGATTTTGCTTATGTCTATCAACATGTATGTAGAGTAACCCAGAACACACAGGGTTTCCAATTTTTGACCCATTTACTTATCGATAGGTTGGTTATGGTCATGTATAATTAGCTCAACTATGTGCCAAGTGAAGTTATTTAGCTAAATAGGTCAGATGGTTCAAACCAGTTACAGTTAATTCCTACCGCAAACCACTTGCTAAGCTGTTTTATTCAACAATCGGACTATTATTGTATTGATTTTTTGCACTTATAATCAATTATTTATAAGTATCTGAAAATATATTGAAAATTCGGCGCAAGTGTTTTGTGGGCCGACTCTACACAACCTGGTCGGGCTAGATCTGTGCGGAAAAACGACAAGCTTCAAGCTCCTATCGTGCTGCCTTTAACCAAACATTATGGGTTCATTTTGCCCATCTCTTTATTCCTGATATCGTTTTACGTTTCAGGATACACTTAAGCGCGTGGTGAAGGCTGGAGATGGGACTATATTAGCAACCTCTCCGCCTTACACACGCTTCTTGAATACTGGTGTTGACTTTGCGGTAGTTAGTCCGGGCATGCCACGTGTCGACATATGGGTTCAGGAATTCTTAAACCATGAGATACCATGCATCTCAGCTGATTATCTGGTGGAATACGTATGCAAACCTGGATATCCCCTTGAAAAACATGTCCTTTATGATACAAATGTTTGGGCCCAGAGATCATATAACAATTTACTGAACCGGTTAAACGAAGTAACTACTGAGCCCGGAACTCCAGATAGCAATGATGTGGCATGTGAGGTGTGTGGATCACGTGATAGAGGTGAAGAAATGCTGATATGTGGGAATGAAAGCGGCACAACTGGCTGTGGTGCTGGTACCCACATTGATTGTTGTGATCCGCCACTTGACGATATTCCTGAAGAAGATTGGTTTTGTCCAAAGTGTAGCAAGCCCAAGAACAGCAAGGCTACTAGTAATAGTAAGAAAAGCAGCAAAAGAAAAGGCAAGTAGTTTAGTCATTTTATTCAATATTTACATAGTGGTTTTGTAGTACAAAATAATATATGTATATTGGTGTGAATTTGTACAAATTTTGTTAGCAAGTTATGCTCTTATTGGAATCCCAAATAAATGTGAATTTGCATGTCTAATTTAATACTTGTTGTTTGAGATGTGTTTCTCTTCTAAACGCCTTATATATCACAACCTTGAAATCAACATTATGAGCCGGATTTTGGACTCAAGTATCTGTGTAGTCCTAAACAGGATTGTGAACCTGGCTAAAATGTTTTGGGTAGTTATTAGTTATTACTATTAATTTCTTGTTTGAACATCTTTTTGTATTGTAAAAGATTAGGAATGTTAGCTTTAGACAGGGATAGTTGAACCAACTAACCAAAACAGCCATCAAGTATATTTGGTTAGTTATGGTTCGGTTGTGGAGAACTAGTAATGCTTGAGGTGGACAAATATGTGTGCTTATGGCAAGCCAATCATTCAGGTTCATGGGCTTTAGAGGCTGAAGGGTACTGGTTATGATGATTCATAATTGATTAATTGTCATATATATCAGGCCTACTGGTCCCGGCCCAAAGATAAAGGTTTCTGTTTGTCTTTTCAAATACATTTTTATTCTGTTTATTGCTTACGTGCGTGAATGTATTCATTGTGGATGAGATATTGTGAATAGACTTTTGTACTAAAACACCAACAAACAATTATAAAATTCCCATTCTTGTGAAAGAAAAAACAAGGTGAGCATTCATGATTTTCATGTACGAAATTTCGTCATAAAAAATACAAGTTGCCAGTGATGATTATTTTTGGTATGGGTAACACAAATTTGATGATGCCCAATTGTATTCATTGTGCTAAAGAATAGAAGTACTTTGATGTCTTTGTTTATTTTATTGAACTATCAAATTAAAAAACCGAATATTTTTTACTACAATTAACTATAATGGAAAGCAGGAATTGAACACTTTTTTTTAACGGCATACTATCTTACACTTAACTTAAACGAATCCTTGGGGTAGGACCTAGAACTTCTCGAATCGGACACGTTATTGAAGGCCAACCATAGTGAATAACAAGAAATTGTCAGCAGCACATGCAATCTCAAACATATCATTCGATAAGAAAGTCCTTGTTAGGAGTCAGTTAGTGATGGCTTTGCTTAATTTAATGATACTACAGGCGGACCAAGTTTTATAAGAGAATATTTGTTTTGTCATAAGTTTTGTGATCGTTAACCAAATAAGTGGTTAGTACTCTGGTAAAATTACGCAAAAGTTTGATATGAATCTATGATTCTATGACATGTAATACAAATATATCTATAGATAAATATTACGAGTAGTAAATAAACAAAGAAAAGAGGAAAAGGAAGACGATGATTGGACCACATGGGTAGGACTGACATCATCATATCTGGCCACGACTTCACCTCTTTCCGATGTTTCCAACATTCAAACATCACGTGCTTTTTATCTTTTTTTACATTTTTAACCCCTCAATTTTCGAATCATCACACTCAGTCTCCATTTTTTTTTATTAAATTTTACCTCTTCCTTTCGAGAAACAAAAAAAAAAAGTAAACCGTACCAAGGCACAGAGGCAGTGGAACTTTTTAGTTTTTATCTCAAGTAAATATTTTAATATTAATTTTAGTTTGCTAGATCGAAGTCTGACAATATATTCAAATTCAATGTTTTTATACTATTAGCTTTCACATACCAAATGTTAAAATTGACGAGGTCAAGTTTATTATTCAATTATATCATAAACATAAGTTTAGGTATTGTTACTTTAAAAAAAGTTACTGCTACTTTAAAAAAATTACAAATTAAACTTTTGAATTTAATAAACATACATAATTCCCCTTGAATTTTACATAACCTTCCTTGAATTTTATATAATCTCCCTGCTTTACCTAAAATAGGTATTGCATGCTTTACATAACCTTTCCCCTAAACATAATCTGTTGTATGGTATGCTTAGACTTGTTTTATGAATCGAACTTGGTCTAAAGATTGATATCCAAAAATAATCAAATGAGTTATAGTCGTAATCTGAACATATATATATACCCAATATATTTTTTACTTGTCACCTATCTTCTACAAATAAATTTCAGAACGTATTGTATCATTATCAAAGATGTCTTAGTTTCATTTGAGACATCTAGTTAATTAATTCATAACCGAATGAATAACGCAACACAAAGTTAGAAGTATATTTGTTAACAAGACAAAGACCTGATAGTGGAACGACTTAACTATATGACATGCATGAAAATTAGCATTTAACGATCTTAAGGAAACAGAAAGTTGCTATAACTGTTTTTATCGATTTATTTTAATTGGTTTTGATAAATATACAACGAAGTATAATTTTATATCAAGACCGACATGACAGGGACATATACATGTCGTTCTATTAACAAGTCTAGACGATCGAGCCGAATAACAAAATTTGTGTGATTAAGTTAGACGATATTATCCCACTCCATGACCGATATCTAAGGAAGTTCTTATGGGGCATAACAGAGATACTACTTTTTAGTCAATTTTTGATGGTTTTGTCTCACTCAATTGCATTTAGTACCTTACTAGTTGTTGACCCCGCGCGTTGTCGCGGGGTACGTTTTTGGCGAGCGTCTGAGTAAGTTGAGTGAGAAAGTGAGAACCCTAAGGAAGCGGAGGGTATACAATAAAGTTTTGTCAGATTTATGTCAAATATTCGAACCTAAACTTTAAAAATTACAACTATCTAGCAATAACATTATGAATATTGTAAAAGAATAATAAGTCGTATAAGAACACAAATAATAACTATATTAATGTTTAAATGTTTCATGAATGTAAGACGTAAGCATGATGAAAATTATTATATATTAAAAACGTTATATATGTGTGCATAAATATGGAAGAAAAAATAATAAAAAATTAAATCTTTACAAATAAAACCATAACTGTGTACAAATTGTATGATGAAACTTAGGAACCCAAAAGTTTAGTGTAAATAATAATGAAAACAAAACTTTTGATATAGGATACAAGTTGAAAGATGAAGACTTTCATTAAAAAAAATAACTAAACATGTAACAATACAATAAAAATAATGTAATCATATGTTTAAAAGTAAAACCGTAACTGTGTGAAAGTTGTTTGATGGAAACATGATAATTTAAAAGTTTAGTGTCACGAAAATGAAAGCGAAACTTTGATGTGAAGTAAAAGTTAAAAAATAAAAATTTTAGGAGGTTAAAATGAAATTTGGTTTTAAATTTAAGGGGTTAAAATAAAATTTGATTAAAATTAGTACGTGTTTTAAAAAGCCTATACATTTTACGCATAAAGTACTTATACATTTACATAGTTTTTTAGTATATATAAAGATAATAAGAGTTTACAATCCATATCATCTAAGTTGTGAACGGAGAAAGGAAACAATATAAAAGTTTGATATTTTCTTTATTAATATAGTCATTTTGAATGGAACTTTCTTGACATATAACATTGTTGAAATATCAATAATCCAAGACATTTGATAAATATCAAATAACAATACCAAGAACCAGCAAGAGTCAAAATTAAGTATAGTAGTTTTCTTTCTTGTGTTTTTAGTTAACTCATTGAAAATAGGTAATGAATTATTTTGAAATGTTGAATTTGAAAGCTAGTTTTCAATATTTTTAGAAAATTATTGTCACATGCACCCAAGTATAATATGATTTTAGAGTACAATAATATCGGAAAGAAAGTGGATGGATACCCACGTGAGCAACCTCGCAAAATTCCCTTTTCTTCTGTCACAAGCAATATTAAAATGCTTGTGCTTTTTTTTTTTCACCTTCAGTTTTTGGGCACATTGCCAGGAGTATCATATGCTCGTGCCTTTCTTTTTCGTCTTTATTTTGATTGATTATTCTTTTATCCTCCTAAATCTACAAAATAATCATTCACAACGGACATTTAAGAAAAACAACGGCCTAAACGCCTAAAATTCAAATAATTTCGAAGATCCCAACACTATATCGAAATAGTGAAATACATAGACAAACTTGAAACACTAGAGCGATATTATAATTTCTCGACAACAAATTATACATACGAATAAACGATTCTCTCATCCATGTTGTATCTTCTGGTTAACTAAATCTTTGAAGCATAAATGATTAATAAACTTTGTTTTACCACAGTTGCTTAACTAGCTGAGTTACGTGTGTTTTTGGCATTAGTAGAGAATTTTTACAATTTGTACAAATCTTGAAATATAATCAGGATATATATATATATTACGAGTATAACAAGGCAGGTTTTCCACTTTTCCTCCGCCAATATCTTCTCGCAGCTGACATTATTTAATTATTACGAGTATTACATTAGAATTTTCTTTATTTAATTTAATATAGTAATATAATATATACTTGTGTGTTCACACTTGCATTTCAAACTTATTCTTTGTCTTCAAAGACTTTTTTGGGCTCTAACTTTATCGTATTCATGTAAAAACATTCGTTTGATATTCGATGGAATAAAACTCTTAAACTGTTGGTGGAAGTTTTTTAGTATCACTACTAGCAGCTAGGTTTAAAATAAAAAAAAAAAAAACACTAGCAGCTAGGTCTAAGACTCAAAGTATTGTTTATGACCTACATTGGAAGTACCCAAATGTACCTTACATATCATTTTGGGGAATTCTCCATAATAGTTTACAAACTACGTACCCCAGAGTATTTTTTTTATTTTTATTTTTTAATATAAAAAGCAGAGAGGTTCATTGATATAACACATTAGCAAGTCCTAGACGCTAAAATACATACAATTAGTTTACAAACTTAAAAATTTTATTTTCTTTTCACATTTGTTTTACATATAAAAGTTGGGTAAGACAAAGAAAGCCATAAAACCGTCACAAAATTTAAAGCCCAACTCAGAGTAATGATACATAAGAAAAATTGATATGTGCATTGTAACTTCGTATCCTATACAATAAATTGAGTAATACAATGGATATGTCAAAAAAAAAAAAAAAACATAAAACAAAACAAAACAAAAAAACTATGGATATGTCGGCTTCAACGAAAAATAAAAAAATCTAAAACAAAGTTACTATTCTTTACACGTACTTCTATTTTATAATGATAGCACCTATTTCCACCCTTCAATTGGGACGACTTTAGGGGCACAATACGGTTGACACACGAGATTTTAACACTTGGACCCAAATGTTGTTTGTGCAGAAACGGAAACAGGATTTCACGTTGAAGGAGGTTCAACCGTATTTCTTTCCCGATCGTTGTATACAATATAATGTGAAAGACATAACAATTTAATAAAATGTTAGAAAAATAAAGTTTTATTACGATGGTTTACTTTTATGAACCAAATATAAAGGTTTTACTTGAACAGACACAGCTAGAAATCAAACATTTATAAATTGGGGGTGACTTGCTTCAAAAAAACTTTTATATTAGTTGGCTATGAACTAGTCTTGCAATCAAAAACATGAATAGTTGACGTGAATTAAGCACCCCCAGTACCCCTGCTAGCTCTAATCCTGTGTTTGTGTCTTTGTGATGTGCATTATTCGTTTCCATATCAAATCCCTTGCAAATAATGTTAAAAAAAAATCCCTTGCAAATGTCCAAATAAAATACACAAAGATAAAATAATTGATCCGTCAGAAAACTTATCATGCATTGGGTGTATAAACTGAATACGATTTGAAAAGAGAGGGAAACCATCAATATTTTAGGGAGAAGGATCATAAGGGGGGAATCCAATGGCTATGTACTTTTACTTTGACCCATCCATTCCCATTTGCTGACAACTCAAATACTTTTGTATACATATACAAACAAATATACAATTATACATACAACAAATACAATTCAAAAATGGTAGCTACGTTTACATTGCACTCTCTTTCTTTCAAAGTACTAAATAAAAGATAATTAGATCACATTTTAATATTATATATGATTCTACAACAACAATGACTTTCATCCATAACTAAGAGCACCTCCAATAGTCAAGTTATTGACTAAAAGCTTTTTAAAAAAAAGTTTTTCATCAACCTATTGCTTCAATGGTTAAACCTAAAAAAAAGTCATTTAAATGCTTTTTAATTATGAAACAAAGAAGAGAGAGTATGTAAAATTCTTTCAAAGACTTGAAATTCTTCAAGCTATTTGAAGAAAGTTTTTCACTCCAATGATAAAAAAGTTATCAAAAAGCTTGATGAAATAATAAAAAGTTTTACAAAAAGCTTAATAAAAAACTTCATTGGAGATGCTCTAATAACCAACATTCATACATGCATACGGTTGTGAAGTTTGCTGAAATTGAGATATATGGATATGATATTATACTAGATCTTCTTTACAAGTACATGATTTGTTTATAGTTGAAATTTATGAATTAAATGATTTACTCTACTTTTTATTTGAAGATAATTAACTACATAAAACATAGTTCGAGTACCTTTTTATTCAAAGTAATTTGAAAATAAAAGTATTTTCCATTATAGTTCAGTAGTTGAGTATCAGCTTTACATGCTGGAGGTCTCGAGTTCAAAATATAGGAAAGACATTTAAAGGAATTTCACAAATAAAGTCATGCATTGAACCAAGATCACTTTCGGGCGGTTTAATTAGGAGTTTCTCCTCCTACTAGGTATTAAGGGTGAGAGGCTCTATAGCGCAAATCCGGTTAAGACAACGTAAGCTAGATCTTCTGTTGCAAGCAAGTGATCCACACATTCTTTCTTTCTTTTTTTTTTTTAAGTATTTTTACTTGAGTAAACACAACGTGTATAGTCCCAAAAAAGCCCAAAGTAACAAATTATATGGTTCAAGAAAAAGAGAAAAAGAAAACTATGTGTGTGTGAGAGAGAAGTCCGGAGAGAAAATAGGGGGAATGGGAAGAGGTTTCCAACAAAAAAACACAAAAAAGGAAAGGTGGTGGATCTTCAACAAGGATAACTAAATTCTTTGTCTCTAGCATCCCCGATGGGTGTAGACCTTGGGATCTTTCTTCATGCTTGAAAGATTTTGGAGAAATTACGGGGGTGTACATAGCTAGAAGGAGGGACAAATACGATTCAAGGTTTGGGTTTGTAAGCTTCAAAGGGGTTAGAGATTGGAAGGAACTGGAGAGGAGTCTTAAGCATGTCAGGCTGGGGAAAAATGTAACACCCAACATTTAAAAATATGGATATCCAAAAAATTTCGCCTAACGGCGTTAAAGAAAGCGGAAAAACGTTTAAAAGTCCAAACCAGAAAATTCAGTTTGGTTTATTCTTTCAAAAGGTGTTACTCATCACATCATTGAATAAGTCTAATGGAAACCCATTGATTGCCCAACATAAAGCAACCAATCATCAAACATTCCAAATCTGAAAATTGCAAAAACATAAATCAAAGTCTAGATGGAGTAGCAACTATGGGTAAACTAATGTCATCATCACTTGCTATCTACCCATGCCTCTCTTTATTTCATCAACGACCTTTAGCTTGCTAAACCTGAGGGGACAACACATTTCAAGAAATAAGTGTTAGCTAACGAATTAGCTAAGTAAGAATACACAAGGTTTAAAAAGCATTTGTCCAATTAAAACGTTATAAAGATCGTTTTGCAACATTAGAATACATATCATTACATATCATCTCATTCATCATCTTTCATACAAAATAGGTCACCCTCATTGTGCCTAAACATCTTTAACATCATCACATAACACATCATAACATCATTTAAGTGTAACTAAAGTCACACCCGACTAGATGAACACACCTTACGGTTGTCCATCAATGTCGTTAAGGAATGGCAAGCCAATTCCAAGAGTAATCCGTATGTTCAATGACAATGGGGCTGGTAAGACCTCCCGTATTACTCTTCACGTTATACCTCGTTGCAAGGAGCCACCCGAGCAACCACATCAACGCACTTAACCGGGCTAGGGCAAGTACGGGTTAAGCTTAACACTTTCACATCAAATTTACGAGCTCGATTTCACATCACATATAGTTTAGGTGTTTACACAACCTAAACAATCATCACATATACATCTTTTACGTTTGGGCCCTTAAACGTGCACGTGTCATGGCAACTTAATAAGTCTAGTGAACTAGATGAACAAGCCATGTAATCATGCACATTTCACATATCATCATCATACATCACATTTCATAGCATTTCATAACGTCACATATCTTTGGGGTAGCATTTCAGGCTTCAATATGCATATACATAGCCCATATCACCTCCCGTATAATCCTGAATACCCATAAGCAACCAAGATATCATTAGAGGAAGTTATTATATGAAAACTATGTTTTTGTTGAACCCTCAACGTGTCAAAGTAGTGTATCTTACCTGATGATGAGCACAACGATCAATAAGCAACTTTAAAGTGTCTTGTATGTGTTCCCGACTACCTATAATCATTAAATGATTATATAATCATTAAATGATTATTAACAATCTAATCACCTTCTTACTTATGATCATAACCAAGCTTTAAATATTTGACCCATGTCATTGCTTGATTCAACAAAGATCCGACCATTAGATTAGAGTTCACTAAACTCGACAAAACTTGACCTTCGCTCACTATATTAACCATCTGAGCACTTTTAGGTTTCATTCATCTTTAAGTGATATTACCATTGGAAAATGGACTCTCCCACGATTTCGTGGATAGCTTATTCGACAAAAACGGAGTTACGGTTCAAAAGTTACGGTCGTTTAAGAATGTTAACAAAAATCAGTCCCTAACGGGAGTTACGAATATTTGTAACGGGAGTTACGCACCTAACGGGAGTTATGAAAATTTGTAACGGGAGTTACAGTGGAGGTGTTATCGCAATTACCCAGCTAACGGGAGTTACACAACCGTAAGGGAGTTACGATGACCAGTCATGAAAAACAACCCCAAAACCTAACCAAACACATTCCAAACGACTTTAACACATCTCCAGGTCTTATGAACATCAAATACACTTAAAATAAGACCAAAATCACTCATTGAAAATACCAATTAATCCTTGAATCATTCACCACATAAATCAATCATTGAATTACCCGAATAACATGAAATCGGTAACCGTTTAATCAATTAACCCAACCCAAACCCCATGGCCTGGATTGAATACTCATCTATGACTCATAAGAACAGATTTCAAGGAGAATATTACCTATATTACCTGTAGAAGACTTAGGGGATTCAAGATCTTAACAAAACTCGATTGAAACGACACGAAACGATGAGATCTTGAAAGAAACTTGCAAGGAAAGGAAGGGAGGATCAGCTGGGGTATTTCTCACGTATGTCCTGAAGTTGTGACAATCAGGGATACCTAATTGCACCTTAACCCCTAGCCATCAACTCCTAATCTTACACGTAGGGCTCCTTAACTTCTAAACTTGACTTTCTTAGCTTAATTCACCTTCTTGGAGACTTAACGATCTAACAAGCACTTAACTTTCATAACGTTGCTTTAATTACTTTCATTATACATCATATTAATCATATCACATTTAGCATATAACATCAAATCACATTATCACATATAAGGCACATAAACTTAACGCGCTAACGTTAACTAACGGAAAATCTGTTAAAGATTAACCTGGCCAGATTTGCTGTGGAGAACGAGGAGTCGAGTGTTCGTGAAAAAAATAGGGAGAAAGGGGTTCATCACCGGTTTCCAAGGGAAGGAGCCCGTCACCAGCAACCAACAAATGGCCGATTTGGTGGTGGTACTTCTGGGTACGTGTTGAAGAAAGGGATCTCTTTTAAAGACATGGTAAAAGGGGTTAGCAATATTTTTGAAACTGAGAAAGAATTGGTCATAAACAAGGACGTCAATGTATTGTCTTCCCTTCATGACAGGGCGTTGGTCGCCAGGTGCTACTCTTTTGACATCTTATCGTCGGTGAGTTCTTGCTGGGAGAGATGGAGATGGGAGGTCTAAAGTTGCAGTATTTAGGAAGGCTGTACATGCTAGTTATATGCCAAGATAAAGAAAGTGCTCATAGTTTTATTTACAAAGAAAGTGTGTGGCGGCATTGGTTCTCTATGGTGGACATTTGGTCGGGACAGTTATTACCATTCGAAAGAATTGCTTGGGTTGCAATTTTTGGAGTCCCATTGCACTTATACTCGGCTGAAATCTTCAACAAGATTGGTGCAAGACTTGGTAAGGTGGTCGTTCAGTCTAATACTCAAGAGTTCACAGAAGATAAGTCCGTTAAAGGCATCGGGATACTGACTGGAGACAGAAAAAAAGTGAATGATACCATCACTTTAAAATGGAAAGACAAAAGATTTCGCGTTTGGATTGTGGAAAAGGCTGTTAATTGGTGTCCAAACTGTACGGTTGGAAGCAAAGGTGGTACTCAACCATGTTAGCCGGAAAATTCTGAAACGGCATCCATTATTGGTCCAGTGGAAAAGAAGACACAAGTGGAAGGCGAAGGGGTGGAGGAGGTTAACGATTAAGAAAACAAAAGGGCCAAGCATGGGGAGTGGAAATTTAATTCGATGCATGGGGAAAGAAAAGAGAACTTATTGCGAAAAAAGCATGCGGGGGGATTCAAAAAAATTAAAGCACGTGATCAGCTCTCTAAATCTAACCCCACAGAATCCCATTTAGAGGAAGTATGGTATATTAAAGTTGTTGGGACCTCCCCTAGGCCCAAAAAGAGGCCCAGAGAACTGGATTTCTCGTTTGATGGGCTTTTGGGTCCAAATCCGAATCGAGCCCAGGAAGACGTTTCAAAACAGCCTGTTGACCTTAATATTGAGGTCGATAAAGATGAGTCAGGGGATAACAATAATATCCTTAAAGACCAAAATAATTTTGGGGATAACAATAATATCCATAAAGACCAAGTGATTGAAAAGGAGAAGGAGAACGAATTTTAAGACATGGATGGAGTAGAGATGGAGATGCACAAGACCAAAAAGATGGGAAAAAGAACAGGGGTCAATCTTGCCGGAGCTGGGGACAAGGTTAGAACCATCATCATTGAAGAAGACAACAATGCAATTGTCCAATGAATGTGTTATCTCTAAATTGTAGAGGTATAGAGGGGGATGAGAAGGGTAAGTGGGTTAGAAGCTTAAAGATTAGAGAGAAAGTTTCGCTCTTAGTGTTGCAAGAAACACAAATAGGGGGTATTATTAATGATGTGGTCAGAAAATTTTGGGGGAACACGTTGATGGATATGGAAGTGGTTGAGCCGATTGGTAGTTCGGGGGGTTTGGTCAGTGTTTGGGACCTGGGTATTTTCAAAAAAATCGATTGTTGGAAAAATAGGAATTATTTGATAACTAAAGGACATATTAAAGGGGTGGATGATTTGATTTTTATTGCAAATGTTTACGCTCCTCAAGGAAGCAATGACAAAAGGCTTCATTGGGATACTCTTAAACAAATGATGGAATCTCATAAAGGCTCTTGGATCCTGAATGGAGATTTTAACTCGGTTAGATATGAAGATGAACGGAAAGGTTCCAATTTTAATAGAAATTATGCGAGGGTTTTCAACAATTTTATTGTGGGAGCGGACTTACACGAATATGAGATGAAGGGGAGCAAGTTTACATACTTGAAAGAAGATGATAGATGTCTGGTTAGCAGAAGTGTGATTGACAAGTGGCCAATGGCATGTTTTAGATCCTTACAGAGACAGTACTCGGACCATAATCCAATACTTCTGTCGATGTTGGATTTAAATTTTGGCCCGAAACCGTTTAGATTGTTCAACTCTTGGCTGGAAAAACAGGACTGTATTGAGGTGATTACTAAGGCACTAGAATCTTTCTCTTTCGATGGGCCCCCTGATGTGAAACTGATGAGAAAGTTTAGATGGGTTTGGGAACATTTAAAGGTTTGGAGATATGAGCTTTTCAGTAAAGAAGGGGAGGAACTCGAGATGTGTAAAAAAGAAGTCATGGAACTTGATATGCAACTAGAAGAGGCTGATCTTACCGAAGAGGAAGCGTGGATTAGACAGGAATGTAAGAGAAAGATAGCTGATATTGAAGATAGGAAGAGTAAAGACTTGAAGCAAAGGGCCAGATGTAAATGGGTTGCGGATGGTGATGATAATACGAGGTTCTTCCATGGGCTTATAAATAACAGAAAAATTTCCAACACAATTCATGGCCTCGAGGTAGATGGAGTTTGGGTATCTAAGCCCAAGTTGGTAAAAAAAAACAAGTCTTTAATTTTTTCAGGAAGAAGTTTGATGAAGACTGGAAGGTGAGACCCAAGTTGGAGTGTTCTTTCGACTCAAGGGTTTCAGATTGGGATGCTGACAATCTGGTCTCCAATTTTGCGACTGATGAAATTAAGAAAGCGGTGTTCGAGTGTGGGGATGAGAAGGCACCGGGACCGGATGGATTTAGCTTTAAATTCATTAAACGGTTTTGGGATTTTTTTGTAGATGATTTTGTTGATATCTTGAGGAATTTTCATGAGAGTGGGAAGATCAGTCAGGGGTGCAGTGCGTCCTTCATTACTTTGATCCCTAAGGTTAAGGACCCGGTTAGTCTTAATGACTATCGACCGATCACCTTGGTTGGAGTAATAAGTAAAGTGATTTCTAAGGTTTTGGAAAATAGGTTGAAGTGTGTGGTCGGCCCGCTTATAGACAACAATCAGACAGCTTTCCTCAGTGACCATCTTATTTTTGACGGACCACTAATTCTCAATGAAACTATTTCCTGGGCCAGAAATGAGAAGAAAAAGGTCGTGTTATTCAAGGTGGATTTTAACAAAGCATATGATAATGTCAATTGGAACTTTCTAATTGACATTATGGGTCAAATGGGCTTTCCTCAGATGTGGTGTGACTTGATTTTGGGGATTTTATCTTCTGCCAGATCGGCAGTGCTGGTTAACGGTTCTCCGACCTTCGAGTTTAATTGCACCAAAGGAATACGACAAGGAGATCCTTTATCACCTTTTATTTTTTTATTATTGTTACGCAGGGTTTGTCTTGTATGATGAAGATGGCCTCGAATAATGGGGATTTTAAGGGAGTCACCCTTCCCAATCAAGGTCCCGTTATTTCTCACCTGCTCTATGCGGATGATTGTATTTTCATGGGAGAGTGGTCAGACGAAAATGTGTAGAATTTAGCCAGGATCCTGCGGTGTTTCCATATCTGTTCTGGTCTGAGAATCAATATGAGGAAATCTCAACTTTACGGGGTCGGGGTAGAAGAGAATGAAATCAGAAGAATGGCGGAGATTGTATTTTGTAAGAAAGGGTCCTTTCCATTTATTCACTTGGGAATCCAGATAGGGGCGAACATGAAAAGAATAAAAAATTGGAACTTTATTTTCGAGATATTCCAAAGGAAACTTTCATGCTGGAAAGCGTCTTGCTTATCCATTGGTGGGAGGGTTACATTGATAAAAGCAGTTTTGGAAAGTCTCCAAACCTATTATCTGTCCTTGTTTAAAGCACCGATTAAGGTTGTGGAGGAGTTGGAAAAGATTAGTAGACGGTTCCTATGGGGTGGAGCTGAAGACAGAAATAAGATTCATTGGGTTGCATGGGAGAGGGTCACGTCTCCTGTGGAAAGGGGGGTTGGGCCTAAGTAGAATCAAAGATTGCAATTTGGCATTACTTTTCAAGTGGCTGTGGCGGTTCAAGACAGATCAGCTGGGGTTGTGGAGGAAAATTATCAACGCAATTCATAATACAAAGAAGTGTTGGGAATCCCTTCCTGTTAACAAAGCTATAACAGGCGTGTGGAGTTCTATTGTCAAAACGATTGATGTGTAAAATCGAGTTTAATAATTTATAACAAGATCTACCGCTTACTGACTACCACACACTTACGGGCAGTGTATTCGTTCGTATGTAATATAGTTAATTGGTAAGACCAGGATCGAACACAAGGACCGAATGTTGTACTTAAGGTTGTAAAAATGTAAATCTAGAGAAAGTTTGGTTTGTAACCAAATTGTCACTTTGCGTTTAGAAAAGTTAGTTTGCGGAAATTAAAACAAATTAGTAATTCCGAAGAATTAATCGAAAATGGTTTTAGTGTAAACAATAATTAAAAAGCCATCTATGTCGAATCCGCTCCACAAGAAGTCTAGGTTGTATATGGTTTAAGCTCAAAATTCAATAATGTTGGTGATAATAATCGTGACAAGTCAAAAACACAAACGGGTGCACTACGTTTGTAAAATCTACTCAATCACCTAATCAACTCAATTTCTTGCAACAAGTGGTACCACCAACCCTATTACAATTCCTTGAACTAACTAGTTTGCTTGATTATTTAAATAACAATTTTAATGTTGTGAAAGAAAACGTGGTACCACCAACCGTAAAATCCACTTAACAAAGTAATTTCTATTGAACTTGTATTCTTTACTATCATACCATGACCTAGCAAAAGTTATTCATAGACAAACAACTAAAATAATACTTGCATTCAACTAGTACCACTATCGAAGAACACAAATACTACCAAGAACACAAATTTAAGTATAAGAAATCACTTCATTAAGATCTTGACAAAATGTTAAGTAAACCAACTTGAATTCAAAATACTATGCAACCATAACTAATTGTTTCACTTCATCTTCATAGATGTATAAAGATTTAACTACTCATATTGTTAAAAGCTAAAGATTGAAATAAGAAGGAAGACATAATGTACCAAATATGAAGTAATAATCCAAATCGAGGTTACACTCTAGCTACAATCACTAAACAAGAGCCAAATTCAATCTTCAAATCTTCCAATGATGTTGGAGTGATGAAAACCTTTAGAAAACCTTGAAAAACGACTGGAGTATAAGTGTGTGAGCTAAAGTGTCCAAGACTAGGGTTTGGGTGGAATGGTGGATGGTATTTATACCCCAAGAGAGAGAAAATGGTGATGTCAGCTCGATCTCGCGCCGCTAGGAACTCGGGTCGCGCCGCTAGAGGTGTTTTTGAGCATTTCTGACCGGAAAACTGCAAACTAGCACTGCTAGGACACTAGCTCGCGCCGCTACTGGGTTGTGATCTCTGACTAGCGTCGCTAGGACACTAGCTCGCGCCGCTAGTCTTGCCTGGAGTTGCCGATTCAGCTTCGTTCTTCACCAATACTCATCCGTTAGTGCATATGGACCTTTCCTAAGTCGTTTTCTACCATTTGTGAGCGATAAACTTGCTTTATACCTGAAATCACTAGCAAATACCATAAAGCACCACAAAATATGTATAAACGGCTATCAAACGTGTCTAAAACGTCCAAATCGTATGAGGGAAACATGTATAAATTGAGACATATCAACGATCACCAAGGTTAGTGTTTCTGGACTCAATCTTAGTTCTTTGATTAGGGGCAATTGTGAAGATGGTAAAAGTATAAGATTTTGGCTCCACCCATGGGTCTACAATGAACCTTTGAAAGTCGTGTTCCCGGTTTTATTTAAAAAGGAAAAAGATATAAAGTGTTGGGTGTACGAGAAATTCGATTCTCTGACAAACAAGTTTAAGACGTTCGGGGGAAATTCTAGCATTGGGGCCCTGGATTTCAGGCCTGATGATGGCAGTGTCGCTCTTGGCCGATTATTAGAAGGGAAAACCTTATCTAGCAGAAAAGATACGTGGAACTGGATGGTAGGTAAAGACAAGATCTTTAGTGTTAAAGGAGTCAAAGAGTTTCTTGGAGCCGATAGAGACTATAGCAATCGTTTTGTGTTTTCTTGGTCGAAATGGGTGCAAAAAAAATGCAATATCTTCATGTGGAGGGTGGGTTTAGATCGTATCCCGACTATGCTTGCCCTTAAGGATCGTGGTTGTCGTTTCAACTCTACCCTGTGTGCTCTCTGTGAGAAAGAGGAGGAAAGTGTTAATCACCTTTTTTGCTCTTGTGAGGTGGCGATGGAAGTGTGGCAGAAGGTTTCTACCTGGTGTAATGTGCAACCAATTTATTTGTTTTCGGTTTTGGATTTGTTCGCGGTTCATTCCCATGCTAAGGTGGAGAAAAGATTGGCTCGGGGAATACAAGGTGCGGTATTTATCACTTGTTGGTGCTTATGGTTGGCTCGAAATGATAAAAGGTTCGCTAAGGGAAGGATTAGTATCGAGAAGATTTTTCAAGATATTAAAAACTTAGGTTTTTTGTGGTATAGAAATAGAAGCAAATCCCGTTCTATTACGTGGGATGATTGGTGTAAATTCAAGCTTTTGTAATTATATAATTTTTGGGGAGCCTCATCACTTGTTGGTGGTGTAAGCGGTTGTGAATAAAAGTTAAATTTAAAAAAAAAAAAAATGGTTCAAGAATAGATCACTGTGGGGAAAAATTATAAGCAGGTCGCACAATTTTTCTGATTATCTTAGTAGTTCATAATTTTTTATTTTGAAAGAGGTTACACAGCTTTACCCATTTCTCCCTTAAATATCTAAAATATTATTTATAAGTAGGTTTTGAACCAAAAATATTTCTCCCTTAAATATCTAAAATATTATTTATAAATAGGTTTTGAACCAAAAATATCTAAGTAGTAACTTAAAACATATATAAAAATGTAGCATTTTAGAAAATGATAAAAAGAAGTTTTACATGCCAAGAAGAAAAAAATTAATTAACATCATAATATGTGTGATGATATTTTAATTATACATATGCATTCTCTACATTTTAAAATTCTCACTTTGAGTTAAATAAAGTGTCTTTTTTTTCATATAATGTCTCAAGTTATATTTTTTTTAAGGTGAATTTCGTTAGAAATTTCGTGTCATGAGAAGTCTAGCATATGTTATTTTAATCGGGTCCGCGCTAGAGAGCCCCTTCGAAGTAGAAATATCTATTTCAAATACCCGATGGGAGAAAAACCCCTACTAATCCGCCGGAATGCACGACAATTTTTAGGGTTTACCTAAGCAAAACCCTCATAAAAGGACTTAATTCCTATGTACCCTAAGACTTAAACACAATAACTCATTCAATGGAATGATCTTTAAAGGATTGAATTAAAGCTCAAAGACAATGTCTTAAGTTCCAGTCCTACTCTACGTATATTTTGGTTTTGAGTAAGTTTTCCAGTCCAGTTTTAAGGATGATACAATCGTATATTAATAGCAAAATACGTGCATTTAATGTGAATGGGTAAAAAATGGAGTTTTTTTTCCAAATTAGTGTAATGGGAAAAATTATTTACCAAATTAGTATAGTTTCAAAAAATTTTATCATTATGGATTAAAACATATTTTAACATGATTTTTATTAAAAAGATTTATAATAAGTAGATAGAAATTCTTTTGTACTATTACATATAAGGATTAATCGATTATGGCTTATTTTATTATACCATCATCTCAAGATTAAGTATTACATGTTGATGCAAGCTTTTATAAACCTTGAAATGGTGATCAGATTTTCAGAAGTGGAAGCAAATCTTTTTTAAGCATGGAAAATTCAACTTAACTGGAATGAAGATAATATAGGTGAAACTTAGATGGGTTCAAGTTGAATGACTGAATCTATTAATATCACAAAAGTTCGTCTTTTTATAAAAGTTATTACTTGTTATTTCTTGTAAATATTGACATCAAAATAACAAAAATTATTATTAAAGAAACCGATAATATCAAATAGCTTCATTTACTGATGGTATAATTAACAGACCACAATCTTGTTAAATGTTAAAAGCGGATGATATAATTATAAAGCTTGAATTTACTTCCAACTTTTTGACCAAATGTTATAGATTTGTTAAAAGCTTAAGGTTATGCCCATATCGGAATAAATTTGTTTAGTTGAAGGTTTTGGTTAAGGATATAAAATTCAAATTTAACGGGATAAGGATAATTTATGTGAAATCAAATAGGTAAGATATATATGAGATAGGTATTGTATTGTAATTTAGATGGAAGATAATTTGGGTGGAATAAGTTCAAATTTTTTTTTAAAACCATACTAATTTGGTAAATATTTTTAAAATTATATTAATTTGGTAAATAATTTTTCTCACTACACTAATTTGGAAAAAAACTTGTAAAAAATGTTGTGAGAATACCATTACTATCTTTTTTTCCCGAGATATATATGTACTAGTTTAATTCAACTATGTATCCAAATTTGAGAAACTAAAAAAAATAAGGCATGTTGTGTCATTCCATATTTCCATCCATACATCATTGATTCATTGCTACCACAAGTCCACAACTATGCTTTTGTAAACCAGGCGAGATTGTACTAACATAGTAACATGAAGTCATGAGCCGTGCGTTGTCTGATATATCTTCCAATTTAGGCCAACTCACATTTTCAAATTAATCAATGAATGTGTTCAACTAGTATCTGAAACGTGAACCTGGTTACTTTTTAAACTACTTTTTTTTGTATGACCAAAACAGAACATATATTAAAGAGACTTTTAGTGCAAAAAGATTTTTGGAGTTGGAACGAAACAGATCAAGCACATTTGACTAGACATGAAGATAGTTGAGTACCTTTCAAAAAAATGAAGGTGGTTGAGTGAAATATCTGATCTTAGGTCCATAGGTTATTGTGCACATTGAGAGACGCAAAACCTCAAGGGTGTGATGAGCCATCCATATAATCCAAGGGACTACATAGGTAATTTATGCTTTACAGAACTTAAACTCTTAAAGTGTGTTTGGTTTATGGTTTTGGGCTAGTAATGACTTCGATTCTTATTAAATGTGTTTGGTTGAAGACATTAAGATTGCAAATTAAGTATCAAACCCATCAATTTAAAAAGTATTTTAAACTCACCAAGGGTGATGGGTTTAGGAAATTTTTATTTTTGAAAAAGTAACTTTCATTCACACAGCAAAACATCATTTCTAGATGGGTTTAGGAACTCATCCTCGTTCCTACTCAAAGGCTAAAAGCTAAACCCCTAGGGCCCGTTTGGTTGTAACAAATGTTTTTTAGATTTTTCATTTTTAATTTTTTATAAAATAAAAGGAGTTTTTATTTTCTAAAAAACAAATAAAATTGAAAACATGTTTTAATTAAAAAAACTAAAAAACATATTATAGATGTGAGGGAGGAGGAGAATTAAAATGAAAAATGAAAACGAAAAAAAAAAAAATATTTTCAAATTTTGTATGGAAAACATTATTTTCTGTTTTTTTGGAAAACATTCTTAGAAAACTATGATTAGAACGCGCTTTCTGTTTTTCATGTTTCCTTGAAAAACAAAGAGTGTTTTCTGTAACCAAAACACCCCTCTAGCAATTCCAAGTTACAACCAAAAACCTGTTAGTTTTCCCGAAATAACCTAGGAAAAAGGTAAAATCTTAGTGGTCGTGGACTAATGGGCATCGATGACCCAAGTTGATAAATGAAACGTGATGATATGCAACTCATATAATATGTTTTAGCAAATAATTGTTAATGATGTAATTTGCATTGGAGTGAGACAACAGTTAAGTTATTTTTCGTCGGGGTTGTAAGTTGTATACTTGTATCACTTTGTTTTCTTTAGTCGTCGTCTTGTCATACATAATAAGCTTAATTTCTCATAAACTTTATGGTATGTTGTCCAGTCACATTTGATTTAATTTCTCTTTTCTTCGACATGTTGCCTTCCATTAATAACAATTCGGCTCACATGGTATTCATAGAAACACAACTGGAGTACCTCATTTTTGAAATATATACTGTAGTAAAATAAAGTTCACAACCATCATGAACAATCCCAACTTTCTATTAAATCACATCCGTGCCTGAAAAAGTCAGCAGCAACAGCAGTAGCATGGGTATGTGAATATATTGAATAAAGCCTGACAATCTGTAAGTAAAAGAAAAGAAAAGAAGGTTTACAGCAATCAATTAGTACCAACATAAGACACACAAGACAAACAAATTGCTCCAAACCAACTCTCTACATCCATAGCATTCAATTTCCATCAACCAACTTCCAACATTATTAACCATGCATCCAACCTTTTAATGTTTACATCACATTACTTTTATTCAATCTTTTAATAATTAAATCAAAAGATTGACAATTGTTTTCTTATCTTTTATAGCTTAAATTCCATTAATAACACTGCACATGTACGAAACCAAAAGGTAATATCACAGTAATATGCTACGAGTAGTAATTATAAAGAAAAAAGTAATTTTTTTGGATTGTTTTCCTTTGTAAATTAACCCCCATTTGTACAAAAATGACTTCCCCGTTTATTTATCTTATATATCATCTCCGGTGCCCGTCTCCGTCCATGTTTTCCGATCATCTAACAGCTCAAAGCCTCGTACTTTACGGGTATAGGACGATTAAACCCGGCTTGAGATAACAAGTTCCCAACGACCGCAAGGTCTCTACAGAACACTCCTTGATATACCGGTGCTGATTTTTTGTTTTCACAATTGTGTTCCTCCGTTGCTGGTTCCGTTTTCATTGGTTCGGGGTAATGATCATGGACTTGTTGAGACTGCGTTACATCTTGTAACGCCATAGATGATATCTTTCTATCCTTTTCTGCGGTTTCGTCTTCTAAAATGGTTTTCATCACATTGGTGTGACCTCGTTGAATCAACCTGTATAGCAACAATGCAGACATATTCGCTCGGTCCCTAATAGAATCTATATCGAGCTCGTCAGCAAACTCACACCGGTCAATAAAGCTATTTGACTTATCAGGCTTATGACGTAACATAAGCAACAAATGGGCTCGTTCCAGTTCGGATTTGGAACAACCCCGCCTCAACCCGATTAACGAATAGTAATCTACATTCCCTGTCTCCCCTGAAGCAATCCTCTGCTTCAACTCATTACTTTTAGACCCTAACGAACACAGCTTCCCCGGTATCTCGCGATACCGAACATTTTGCCGTTTCCAAGCCGGCCCGGGCAACTTCCTATCTCTTAAAATCGAATTATACAATAATTTCAAATGTTCAAGATCATGAAGTGAGTCAGGGAAACACCTAATGGATTCAAACAACGAAGCTCTAGTACTTAACGCCTCGATACACGACGGATATAAAGCTAAAGTCCGATTACAATCCGCGATCGCCTCGGCAATCCGGCCCGAGGATTGGTAAGCGATGGCCCGGTGCATATAGCATTCGGCCAAAAAACCTTGAGGCGCGCCGCGCCTCCCATCTACAATTTTTGAAAAATGCCTAATGGATTCGGCGTATAGACCGGCTTCTAAGGCGGCTATGGCTGCAGTTTTACGACGGACTAAAAGCTTGACGTGGCTTAACATGTGACAGATGCTTTCTGTCTCTGTTCTTGGAGGCGATGGTGGCTGGGTCCCATCTGTGTAGATCTCTCCAGAGAAGGAAAAGCTGTCGTCTGACCAGCAGACACTTTCCCGACGAAATGCGGCTGACCGGAGCCGCTTTCCGGTTTGTAGCAACGCCATGGCATCTTCCATTAAGCCTAAATGGCAACACGCCTGACCCAAAACCAGATACCTGAAATAGTACGAGTCGACTCGGTTAGGAATCACTGAGTCAAAACTCGGGTTCACAAATATTATACTATTATATTATATAATTTACTAAATTGAGTTAAGAGTGACATATATTACATAAATAAATGAATTAAAATTTTTACTAAATATATATCATTTTGTTGTCTTGTTATGTAAAGTTTGTGACGTAAATTAGAAGTAAATCCCTTCAATTATCATCGAAATTGGTAAGGATTTAATTAAAATTGAGAAAATGGAAACAAGAATAAATAAATTAAAAAAAGATATTGAGGTGAAATCTCACCTCCATTGACCTTCTTTGTCACAGTTTTTGCCAAGCCCAGCTCTAACTTTTTTCTTCAAATCGGAAACGGAAAAACACTTAAACGACGGTTCATCACGGTCCGGCGAGTTACCGCCGGACGACAAAAGCTTAACACGTTCTTTAGTGAGCGGTTGGGAAGAGTTTCCGTCAGAAGAAAGTGAAGAGGTGGAGGAATAGTCATCAGTTGAAGAAGAATTTGACGACATTTTAAGACTAGGAATATAATCTTGTAACATATCAGCCACGTCTTTATATCTTCTTATGTATAAAAGAGATCGCGCTTTTAATTCTAACGCCTGTTCACATTTGGGCGATAGTGTTAATGCTGCATCCAATAAATTTATTGCTGTTGCGATATCGTTTCCTTGTTGTTGTTGATGTGATGAGATTAAAGTCCTTGCGTCTTTTATGTATTTGTCAACCATCTGCAAATACAAAAATATAATAAGTATTATATTATAACTGAATTTATGTATGTATGATGAGAATATATAATTAAGATAGAATAGAATGAGAAATAATGAAAGAGTACCTTTTTGTTGGTGAGCCACCAATGTTTTTTTTCAACACAGCCATGAAAAGGAGAAGCAACCATTGTAGATGTTGATGATGAATAATTAGGAGGAGGAGGATGAATAAGCATTAATCAATATCAAATATTGATCAAGAAGAATTTGGTGAGTGAATGTGAATAAATGATATCAAATGTACGTTGTAAATAAATGGAGGTAGAGAGAGATCTCTCCCTTCGATTTTTAATATTAAAAAAAATTGAAATGTTAAAAAGAGAGAGAGAATGGAGAGAGATAGAGGGGAGATGGCTGGGTTTTAAATGTATGTAGGAAGAGGGGATGTGTTTTAATCAAAAGTGCCAGCTGGGATTTGATCCCTTCTTCCTTCCTTGTATATCATGGCTGGCACTGCCACCATTCATTTTCTCTCCCCCTCTTTTTTTACTTTCTTCTATTCTTTTGTTACCACAGTAATAATACCCACTCTGATTCCAACCCCACCCTCATTATTACACTTTACTAACTATTACTGTTCACCTTTTTCAATTTTTTTAAACTTTATCTATAAAAAATTAAAATTAAAATTAAACACTGGTAGCAAATTTTAAGGCAATGGATATATATTTTCAGAACAAGAAAATATTTTTTTTTTTTACCGACCATCTTAATATAACTAAGATTTTGTTATGTATTTATTTGATCTTTATCATTTCATTTTCTCATCATCTTATCTTCTTGTATGGTAAAAAAAACGTATCAACATTATGTAAAATATATATCATTTAATAATTTGCCCATTTGAAAATATTGGAGAAACTTGTAGTCATATTAATCAAAACAGCTTATCAACAAAATCTTTGTTATAAATACTTTGAAATCTCGACATAATTGTTACGAGTATAAATACTTTGAAATCTCGACAAAGTAAATGTTGTATTCATTTACCAATTTCGCAATGTCAAGTTGTCAATACATCATCAAAATAGATATATCGTCATTGTGTAGAGATTAATGTTCATCGATTTAAATTTAAACGGTAATTTGACTTTTTATTAATATAAAATATTAAAAATTGACAATTACTCATATTATTAAACATAATGACAATTACTCATATTACACAACTTGTTGCTCATCTTGACACATGTTTAGTCACATCGTATAAAAATATGATCAATTATTTTATTTTATATATATAAAAAGAGTATAATTATCCTTCTAATCACAATATCATGTAATAATGAATGTATTATAGGTTTAAACTAAAACTACTTAAAATTGTTCAGTCATTCTGGTTCAAAAAGTTTCATTTGTGCGATTTATCATATTCATATCATTAATAAAACGATATATTTATAACTCCATATAAAACATATTGATCTCTCCTATTTTAAAAAATTCAACAAATTTTTATATCCAAAATACCCTTATTTCTTAATCCTAATTTCCATATACACATAACTTATACTTTTATACTATTTAATAAACAAAACAACCATCTCTTTAAAAGTTATGGAAGAGTTACCGTTAATGGTTAAATTGCAATATCAGTCATATATTCAAAATATCTCCACTAAACTTTTATATTAATTACCTTTACATCAATTATTTACACCACTCAACGCCGTCTCTACCACCAGCAGTCGCCTCCACCACCACACCATTGCCACCACAACCACTGCCACAGTGTGCGAGAACCGTGCTAGTGTTTTCTATAAATAGCTTTGTAGCTTTTTAAGGACTTGATTATATGACAAGTAATTCAACAATTATCTCTTTCAATTTGATTATTTATCATAACAAATGTCGTGATCAAGATATTGAAAAGATTATTGATTGGTTTTAATTAAATATATCATTTTTCATTATATAAACTACTAGCTTATAAACCCGGGTGATACCCGGGCATATTAAAGATATTAAGAGTATGAAAAAGATAAATATAAAAAACAACACTATTTACATCTTTATAAAAAGTGACGATAAAATAAAGAACCATACGATTGTGAACATGATATCATTTGAACTTTTTTTAAAAAAAAGTGACCAACACTCGGGCGAAAATGTATTTACGTAATACAAAAACGTAAAAATGTTGACCAGATTGATGGTGGTTTTACATATTATTTCGTTTACTATACACATATCTAACTGTTATTACTGAACTCATAGTAATAAATGATAATAACGAAACACAATTATGAAAACAAAAGTAAATTGGATATAATCAATAATGTACCAGTGGTTTTTTTAAATCATACTTACATTGTAAAAACTGGTAATCTCTTATATAAACAAAACAAAATTGTGATGACATCAATACTTTTTTAAGAAAATCTTATTTGGCATCATTAAACTTTTTCTTATTAATTATTAATTTTTTCTAAATAATTTATGACATCATATTTAAATTTAAATTTTAAGTCCATTTATTTGAAAGCTTTTAAAACTATGAAGTCTAGTGTAAAATAAGCATATTGTATAATAATATTTTTTCTGATGTAGAAAAGGTTGAATCTTCTCTTTTAAATATAACAACATTAATAACTTGCCACTAAAAATATAGACATTTTTACCTTAGTGGTTTTTCTATGTTTCATTATGATAATAGACATGTATTTACAAAACTTGTTTAGAATATCTGGGTTGAACCCGGGTTAATTAGACGCCATTGATAAATTATGACATATGGTTGGATAAAAAAAATGTTTTACATTAAGCTTGATTAGGTTTTAGAAAAACTCCATAGTAAAAGGATTATCAATAAAAGTTATAAAATGATGTCATAAAACAATTAAATAAAAATAATAATTATTAAAATTTTTTGTGAGGTTGCCATGTAAGATATTTTTGAAAAACAGTTATGTCATCAAAATATTGTTTTATTTATGTAATAGATAGATTTATTTATACCCGTTTTTTTCATTTGATAAACTTAATATATTTAGTTAAATTTTATTTTATTATATATTATATTGATTTAATACATAAAAATAAGCATCACTTATTTATTTTAACTTAATAATATACATACATTATTTATAAATTTAATTACTTGATACATTTGGTACTTAATGGAAAAAAAAAAGAACAAATGGTCTTAAATCATTAAAGATTTTTTATTTCAAATCAAATTATCTATACTTCTATATACTATATAATAAAAAGAATAACACTTTATTTTTTGAGTGTTGAAAAATATATAATATTTTCATTTAGCACTCCTTAAAATATTTTTACTTATACCACCGCTTAACATTAATGATGATATTCCACTATCAATCCTTATTTTTGAAAAAACTAGCTAATTAAACCCGGGTTTAACCCAGGTTTTTGAAGTTAAATCGGTTCTGACCCAGACATTTTCCGTTCAGATCAATATTAGAAGAAAAAAGTTGAAAAGTTCAAAATTTAAAAAAAAAAAACCGTAAAAGGTTTAATGTTAATGTTGATGACTATTCATTTATCATTGTATATATAACTAAAGGAAGTAAACATGTTTAAGGTAAAAAAAAAAGCAATAAGAAAATAAAAATACAAAGATTATGATGTCATATCTATTTAAATATTATGTTAGCAAAATATGAGGGTTTGTCATGTCATTCTTTTTCTAAAAATAGTTTTTGAAAACAATTTTGTTTTATTAATATAAGAGATTTACATTAACCCTTTACATCAATAATATCATTCGACGTCTCATCTACCACCAATAATCATCCTACCACCACATCGTCGTCACCACAACCACTGCCGTATTACGCGGATAACGTGCTGGTACATATAAGAAGATTGTACAAATTCTGTTTAAGTAAGACTAATTGTAATTATCAGTACAAAAATGTGGTACCGGTCCCGGTCCCAAATAAGGCGGGATCGGGACAGTACCAGGAATCTCGTAGTTCGCGGGATTTTCCCAGTCCCAATCCCGAAAACCATCAAATTTCAATACCGGTCTCGATCCCACTTGGGACTCAATACCACTTCCCATTACCGGGATCGGACGATACCGGGACGAAACTCGGAACTTGGGATTTTCGGCTCATCCCTAAAAAGTTATACAGCTTTATATGGTAACTGGTAAGTCCATACTCCATAGGATTTTACTGGCAATATCCGGTAACAGGTTACGAATCATTTCCATATTTTATTGGGTGGAAAACGGATAAATCCCGGAAAATTGCTCTTAGGTAAACGCCTTTTGCTTTTTCACCCTTTTTTCTTTTTATACTATATCAGTGTATTTATACATTAACCCAGTCATTTTAGCTAAAAGTTTTACATCGTACTATATTACAACTGTGTGAGAAAAATTCTTAAATTGCTTTTTCACCCTTTTTCCTTTTTATATTGTATCAGTGTATTTATACATTAACCCAGTCATTTTAGCTAAAAGTTTTACATTGTACTATATTACAACCGTGTGAGAAAAATTCTTAAATGAAACTTGCAAACCAAATTAAACATATCATTAAATTCAAATAATCCGTGCATGTTTTGAACGAAATATTCTTTAAAGACAATGTATTGCGCTATACTATTTTTAGATACAAACTATCAATTCATTGAACATTTAGTTTGATGTTATTATTTTAAGGAACATAAGCTTTCGATTAATACAAATAATGTTAAATGTATAAGGAAGATGCTATATAGTATAGGAGAAGATATACAAACCATCCATTTTGATCTATATACATCACAATTACATAATTTAAAACCAATGTTTTAATTTATCACCTCCTACTATAAATAGATATAGAATGTAGGTATAGATATAGATATAATGTCGTAACCAAGATTGAATATGAAACGTAGTACAAATTTTCACTAGCCTCGTATCGCTATAAAATAACGATAACGCCTACATTGTTATGATTTTTAGGATTTTTAAAGGATTTTTTCGATTTTCTAAAAGGTTTTAAGAGTTTTGGCACTTTATATTGATCGGTATCTCACATTTATTTACCCTATAGCACCAATGATTTATATTTTTTTAATATATATAAAGATAATGATTGACATTTTGACAATTTAAACCGTTAACGAGCCAAACTACGTACTAACTACTAACCGTGTTGACATAACTTGAGATTTAGGACTATAAACGAGACAAAATACTAACCACCACTAACATTGATACTATAAGTCTAATCAATGTTTAAATACCGGTAAATATCAGGCGGTATTACCGGTACCGGAGACCACGCCGGTATTTTAAGTCCGGTATTTTCACTATTCAATACCGGCCGGTATTTCTGGTATTCCCGGTATTTTCAAAAAATAAATTTTGATTTTTTTAAAAAATTATTTTTATGATACTTTAATGTTATTTTTTGTTATTTGTGAACTTTAAAACTTATATTTTGTTATGAAATACATATTTGGAATTATTTTTGAGTAAATTATAATTGCATTTTGACTATTTTTATTAAATTGTAATAAGTTTTGTAGGATTTTTACACAAAAAAATATAATAAATTAAAAATAGTCGTACCGGCCGGTAATACCGGTAACATGGAAAATTTTTCCACGCCGGTATAACCAAAATACCGGTTTTAAAACATTGAGTCTAATATTATTAAAATTAAAAATTTCATAAATAATAAATCTAAAAATGGACAGAATGTTAAAAACTCATTAAAAAATTGATGAAAAATCTTAAAATACATGACAAAATCTAAATTTTAGAATGATCATTGGCCCTCTTTTCTCCCATGTAGTACCACCCCTGAATACTACAACCCCATTTACGTTCAATGGTATATGTACACTACCACTAATTTGTTGGGGAAATTCAAGATAACAAACAGATAACCGGATATAAACAATCTTTGAAGGCACGTGATCGCTTTCAGATTGAATCAATTTGGCGGTTCACCCAAACTATTTAACCGGATACAATCAAAGATTAAGAAATTTCTGTGTGTATGTATTTGAGAGAAAGAACCAGAAAAGAAGAAGAAAAAGAATGATCAGAATGTGTTACGGGATTTTGTTTTATCAACAAAAACGACAGTTATTGCAAGGTTTTGAAATTGCCATTTTTAGTCCCTCAAGTTCCGAAAATTTAATTTTCGGAGGGATTTTTATTATAGCAATTTTTACTCTGCCCCTTGGACCCCGCCAGGGGCTGCCGCCCCTTGGACCCCGCTCCCAGGGGCGCTGCCCCCGGACCCCCGTAACTTAGGGGCTTTGCCCCTAAGGTCATAATAAATTCAAATAGGCATGCACTGCGCACCACCAATCCTATATGATGCATTATTATGACAATACTGATCAAACAAGTTAACCCAATTACACTAAAATATCCAACATAATTAACATATTGATATATTGGTTAGCTTCTAAATTGTTATATTTTTCTAATTTTGTATTTTGTTAACAATCACCATAATTAATTCTAATTGAAGACGTGACATAAAATATACTCCATAATCGTGACGTAACTTTTCATATTGTATGTGAAATATGGCAAATGCATCACAAAAATGCTGCTGAAGTTTTGTTAATGTCACGACACTAGCCATTTTTATTTAAATTTTGAAGGACACGCTTATTAGTTATTCAAAACAAAGTGGAAAAGAAGCTAATTCTAATGTTAAGCAAACATTACTATAAAAATTACGCACTATGAAAAACTTCTGAGTGTCAGGCCCGAGTTTCTCAAATAGAAAATGTTTGTATTACTTTTATTTATTGACTAAAAGTTAAACAAAATAATTTACAACATTATATTTCTTTGAAAAAAAATAGTTATTATTATTATTAATATCATGATCATAATTATAATTGTACTGAACAAAATTCTACCCCATCTAAAATAACAAACTTTTTTCAAAAGACCTTAGGTTATGTATAACTTTAGAGGTGCCCAAGAAAATGTGCAAAAACCATCACATAATACCCCACTTACACCACATTCAATTAAGTTTGAAAGGCTTGCTTTCTCTCCATATAACCTGAATGTATACGTACTCATTCACCCGTATATAAAACAAAATTGTATAGAAATAGAAGTAATAGTGTGAAGGGCAAAATGGTATATATAGATGAGAATATTTCTAAGGCAAGGAAGGAAAAAAGCGAGGCTTATCTTGCAAGGCACAGGAATCACGCCCTCTTTTCCCCCCAATATCTTTAGTAGATGGTCATGGGTAGTAGTAGTAATATTATTCAATTCTTTACGCTTTGGCCTTTGCATTGCTTTTATAATTCATCTCACCAACAGTCCACATCATAATAATTCATCTACACCAAACTCTTTAATTAATTAGTGAACAAAGCTCATATGAAACCTCGAATAGTCTTATGTTGAATTGAATGGGTAAACGGGAGATTTAGTTCACCATTTGCGGTTGTATTTATACTGAGAAATGATATATCATTTTAAGTAGAACTTAGTCAGTATTTGTTACAACGTGATTTTTTTTTTTATCAGATGTCTTCTAGCTAATGTATCGGTAGGAATTGATCACAAAGTATAGCACAAAAGCTCTTTCGTTTGGTCCTTAGATTATATCAAATGAGTGATCGAACGTAACAAAGTATATTATTTTGTCGAACAATAAGAGGTAAGTCATCTTCTTAGAAGCTTGTGCTCATGTTGAGAATCAGGGAGCACAAACAAATGATATTTTTGTATAATCATGTTTTCAATTCTTATTAATCCTGTTTAAAATTAGCGAAAAATATTAATCATTTTCTATCGGCTCTAATTTAGTGTATAGTATTATTAGCAGATATATTTACATTCTTTTTTTTTTTTCCTTCAATCCTTCTCTCATTTTGATATAACAATGACACATTACTTTTGAAACATTAAACTTAATAAAATATATTCATCGATGTAAAAATTTGTTTGAATTTATACCCTCGATTCCGTCGATCGGCTATTAGGTCTGTTGGAAATAAAGAGGATTCCTACAATCTCGTGAGAAGTGGCCCACCTACCCATGCCACATCAGTTAATGCAGTCCACCCTGTAACCACGTAGCCATCTCGCCATGTGTGACAATGTCCCCATGGATTCCCTATTTAACTTTTGCCCAATTATGAATGAATGAAATTGTGTAGTTGTGGACCATTTATGCCCCACTTTGTGTGCTGCCTACAACTGGTTCATATGGTGACTTCAACTTCTTTAATATTCACTCAAAACTTGTGTGTCCCTATATATGTCAACCTAGGTAGTACAGTAATTCGTATACGATTTTGGCTTGCTAGGTTCGTATAACTTTAGCTAAATCATGTATAGATGTTGGACCCTAACATGTACACACTACGTTGTAAGAAGTGTTCCATCTTTAAATTGCCCCCGGACCCCGGTGACTATCTCCAATAGTCCAGTGTTATTGATATCTTTTGTTATTTTTCAACTACCACATCAAACCTCTATAAATTTAAAATTCTACAAATCTTTTAGATTTTATTAAGAAAAATAATAAATCCTCTTAATCAAATAGCCTAATAATCCTTCTAATACATTAATAATGTGACATGTGATATCTACTATTCTATTTCCTAATTTTGCCCCCTGATTTTTCCACATGACATAACCTCGTACTTAGGAGGATTTTTAGGCTATATAGTTAGGGGGATTAATCATTTTCTTTTTATTAAATCTTACATACATCTTTACATATCATTTTTTAAATAAATAAATGTTATGGATATCTAAAAATATGTCTTAAATATGCTATGAACAATGAAAGACAAATAATGATATGAAAAAATTGTGTTAAAAACATCCTATTGGTGAGTTTTAGTAATGTTTTTAGCTCTTTTTATTGTTTTAATTAAAGTGTTCTTTTAGCAATTTTCGAAATAAAATTTTTATATAACAATTTATATACAAGTACTTATCTAGTTGAAAAGTTGAAATGCGTGATAGGAAAGAAATGATTAACGTCTGCCTCACAAAATAATTGAATTAAAACAAACAAATATATACAGGGAGCACATTTACAATAGTTTTGGGACCATATATACAGGGAGGTCTAAAACCTTGTACCTAGCCAAAGTAGGTGCCATCTGTTACGAATTACGACAGCTAAGTCTATAGGATTGATATATGTGGAGCCCTACATAACATTGATAACGACTTGAGGAGTGCATTTTTTAGCTTGGTTTGGAGTTTGGGTGGCTAATGTGGCAACGTACAACCACTTAAAGTCTAAAACCAAAAATGTCTCATCCATGTACCCATGATCCTTAATATAGAGAAAATCGTGGACTAGGTGTGCCACTTTAGGGTATACTGTCCCTTGTACAATCATCTTGTAGATAATTAGTATGTCGTGTGACGAAATTCATCAAAAACACTAATCGCCTGATTTATAGACGAGAACTCATGATTTTCAAATATCTTTTTTCGTGAAAAAGCTTTGTGAGATGCTCGAGGGAATATTACTTTAGTAATTTAGTTAGGGCATCTTTAAACAAGTTATAGATTAATCTGAATGTTATTTTCTTAATATTAAAGGACAATTGGGAAGTCTGATTTATTCTTCTTTATGATTGTATCGACAAAGGGGAGTTATTACTCACTAATGCCACGTTGCTTGCATATGTTTTCCTAAGAGCATGCGAAGTGATGACTTCATCGCAGCCTGATTACAATATCTTTGTGTGTGTATATCAAATATCATCAAGGCCGGCTGTATAATACTATAATCTTGCAACTTTTCACCAATATACTATCAATAATAGAGAACTTTATTCTGCTTAAACAAGAGGTAAATAACAACCATCGATAAAAAATAATATAAAATTGGTATTCCAGGACTTAAAACTCTGAGTTTTTGGGTTCAAATTTTTGTATAAACAAAATGTTTACATGGGTTTCCAAAATAATTAAGTTTCATCTATAATTGGAGTTGAATATGTAAAACCCATGACGTTGAATCCGAAATTGCCGTTCAAAATAACCTGTTCTCTTTGTCCATTGTGTAGTGAGTGTAAAGATACAAGCAATCAAAATTGAGTCTCTATGTCAAGAATAGACCGAAAAAAAGGCTTTTGTGTCGTCAGAGTAGGGATGACAATGGGACGGGTATTGTCGGGGATCTCTATCCCCATCCCCATATCCAGTTTTCACTTGTAATCTCCATCCCTGTCGGAAAGTAAATTACATCCCCATACATGTCCCCATCAAGTATTGAGGATACCTTTTTGAATGAACATAAATTTATCATAGTAAACGATATGTAGGAAAATGTGTTTTCTTTGTATATATAAACTAATATATATGTTAAGTAAATGTTTAACAAAGTATAACACATGAAAAGTATTAAACAAAAGCTCTAAACTTAAAAATGATTTTAATCTATAGAAAAGAACTTGAAATAATTTTAATAAATATATATAGTATTTTCGGGTTCAGGTACGGGGATCGTGGATTTACGGTTTCTCATCCCTGTCCCCATCTCCATCAGGGAATATATTTACATCCCCATACATGTCCCCATCTCCGGTCAACTCGGGGATTCCTCAGTAAAATCAGGTGCGGATATCGGATTCCCAATCGGGTACGAGATTTTTGCCATCGCTATGTCTGAGGATTGGAAGTGTTATTCATTTCTGTAAATACGAAACAAAGTACCCGCGTGTTGCGGCAGTGAGATGGTGGGGGTGATTGGTCATAAAGTGTGACAGCCAAATGCCTTAGCCGTACGCCTCGGATTAAAAAATTCGTCGAAAGTATATCGAATGACATCTCTAATGAAAGAGCATGAAATTTTATGAATACCTATAAAATTCTTATAATTTATCGATATACGTCTTTGATATAAAATTTTTTGAATAAATTAGAGGAATAAAATGATTTATGAAGCAGAAAGAAAAGTGAGTTGATGAGATTCGAGGAGAGAAAAAAAATGAGTAGTTGAGATTTGTTCTAAGAGTATTATGAATAAGTGACAGAGATATTTTTAGATTTTTAACTACTTTTTAGTTGAAAAAATAAAGGAAATAAATGCTTTATAATGTAGTAGACATATAGTTCCCGAGTTGCATTTGTAATTCTTTATAGTATTTATACTCGTGATTGGTGATAATACAATGATATTTGCGTTTAAAAAAAGTAATTGTCTTGTTAAACTAGTTAGTAATGTTCTCCCATCTACTTTGAAATGGAGGCATCTTTTATTATCAAAGATGGAAAATCCAATTGGGTGCATATTATCTAGGATTATATGAATACGAAAACATATGAATTCAACCACATTACCAAATTTTGTATCAACAGAAACTCCAAATAGACCTAGAAAAACAAAATGAAACCATATTTGCGAACGTATTTTCACAATATATATATCTAATTTAATTAATAACTTGTCACATTTGTATTCCTTACAACCTTGTTTCCCTACAAGTTATCTTTAAAACTCACATATCTCCAGAATTTCCGATTCACGTACTTTTCGTTTATAGCGCAATAGATTTGATCAAAAGCACTAACCGATTTACCAATAAATCTTAAATACGTTTAAGAAAGTCGTCTCCCAATTGGTCTATAAGCATTTTGGATTTCTAAATTCGGAATGTCTTAAAAATTCAGACTTTCCATATTATCACTCTTACATGTTTATAACATATATCATTTATCTTTTAATATAATTATACTATCACACTTTATCTATAATCTATATTGGATTTCTAAATTCGGAATGTCTTAAAAATTTAGACTTTTCATATTACCACTCTTACATATTTATAACATATATCATTTATCTTTTAATGTACTTATACTATCACACTTTATCTATAATCTATAATCTATCTATACCTTTATAAAGAGGATAACATTAAGACATTAAACATATTTTTTTCTCCAAAATACCCTCACCTTATTCCTGAAGTTTCAAAATTACCCTTCCACTCAAACAAAAAACCGACACATATTTACAAACAAAAACACACATCCTAAAAAACACATAACCGAGCCATCGCCGCCGTAATTGGTCATATCCACGAACCGCCACATTTAACAACTGCTTTTTAACGGGTTCCGCTGCAATGCGCGGGCACCAGGCTAGTATATATAGACAATACTCAATATGATATAAGTTCTTGATCCCCTAATAATTTTGACTTTAAGTCGTTGGTCATCTTTGTGTGAACCATAATGTCGACACATATAAGGCTTACGTTAGGCCATGGAAAGCTAAAATACAGTTGGTGACCACATGGAAAAAAGAGTTAGTTCGAACAAATAATAATTTGGGTATTGAATCTCATAAATCATTTAGGGGCTTACCCTGCCTACTTGAATTGGGTGTCATTCCCACATTATTATTGACATATGGAAAACATTTTAAAAGCCATTTTCATACCTCATAAGTCATATATATATATATATATATGCACAAAACACATGATGTGTTTTGGCTGCTTTTCACATGATTCTAACAATGATAATATGCAATGTTTGGAGGTATAAGACCCAATTGCTTGATCTAGACTAACCTTCTAAAAAGTTTAATTAACCATCATGTTATTTATGGAGGGAAACATATGATATTGGGTACCCACCATTAACATATATAAACATAATTACCATTTATATTTATTAAATGCGCTGCTTGCTTAATTAGAAGTAGTTGATCTAATAATTAATCATCTGTTTTAGCATCATAGGATTCCCTGAGGTTGACTCTAAATATGTTAATTGCCCATCATTGTAATACTAATGATTTAAGAATTATTAACCCCCATTCTTTCTACAAATTTTTATTTTTGTAGCTGGTAGTATTGCAATAATATCAAAATAATCATACACTAGCAAACAATCTGATAGAAAATAATCATACACTAGTCTTCATACCTATCTTGTTCAAACATAATTTACTGCAGAGTTCTAATTGATGTTGGTAGTACATTGATTACTAATACAACAAAATTCTAATAATACGATTACAGTAATTTTAAATAATCTATTAATGGGTGATTAGTGGATTGTGCTATGCGTGGAGGTGGAGAGGATATGTAAAGTTGAAGTGCTTTTAAGGGTGGATTTGGAGGTTTTTTATTAATTAATCAAAATATATATATATATATATATATATTTTGTTGGAGCTTTAGTCAGAAGCTAGCCAATCAAATAAAAAAAATACGGTTAATATTTGTTGGACTCCACAATAATGTGGGAATCAGATGCACATTGTTTATTAATTTTAATGTGTACAAAGTTAGTTAAGGTTGTAAAGCCTTATTATAGTTTTAATTGGGATCGAAGGATTAGGATTGGGTAAACTTTTTTTTTTTTTTTTTATGTTAGTATTATTCTGATTTCCAAAGTAGAAAAACAAATGACGAATAAATTTAAAAAACAAAAACAAAATGAAGTGGGCATGTGAGGGCACCAGGCTTTATAACAAGATCCTTGTTAAAAGGGATTCATAAACATGGGAACACTCTTTATCATCATCTCAAGCAACAATAATGTGATCATTATAATATTGCTGTTTTATATAACATATTGATTTCAATGTTATGCTGGAAGTAATCCTATCCAGTGTAACATGTTTACATACGTGTGTATATATTGAATTATCAAATTGAAACAATACGTGTACAATTATCTTGAATCGTTCTATACTTGTATTAAAAATTTATAAATGTGATTAATTTGATAGGTTCATGGATATGTTTGAAAATCCGGTAAAGTTAAAGGTATTAAAGACAAAAATAAAATTAAGGCTTAATTCTAAATACGGAGGCTTCATTATGCGGATGCTTATGTTTGGTATATAACAGGTTAATAACACATTTGATCTTCAGTATAATCTTGTTTACAAATACAAATCCTCATAATTATATGTTCAAAATTCTATTTTCTAAATAACTAATTAGTCCAGTATTTGAACATAAGCGGGAAATTTCAGAAATGAGTGACACAGAAAGGGATATATGGATATCATCTGATTCGATTGGTGGTAAATTAATGGATTAAAATTTAAAAATGTTCCTATTAGGCAGGGATTGGATAATGGTAGGGAAAGGCGCATTGGGTTCTCTGTAGATTCTCTTATCAAAAATTACATCTGCTCCCTCTGTCACTGTGCTTCTGCCTCTAGATAACCCCTTCTCTTCACACAACTAGAAATATACTACGGAGTAATATATATATCCAAATACAATAAAAATAAAGATATACTCGTACACGTAATATATATCTTTATCTCTATAACAAATAAAATATGATTATCTATCAAAATAATTTAAAAAAAATATTATGTGGCAAGTTTAATTTTTTTAAAGGTCTATATTTTAATTAAAAATAGCTCATTAAATGCTTATTTAAAATTCCTTATTTTTTATTACAAACAAAAATTTTTTTTTATATAATATCTTTTTATGAGTTTGTTAATGCAATAAGTACTTTAATTTATAATTTATTAGGTTATTCAATTCAATATCTCAATATCCATTTGTAATATATTAATAACAAAAATTCGATGCATATTTTTTAGTTTTATAATTTTAATTAAAACGTCCGGGTTAAACCCCGTAAATTCGCTAGTATATATATAAATATAATTGACAGTGGAATTTTTAATAATTTTCAAAGAAATAGAAAACAATTAGGCAACAAGTTGCGTCGTCACTTTTTTTTTTTTTTAATAAAGCTAAAACGTTTAAAAACTAAATTGATACTTTAAAAGTGTATATGGACTTTGAGTGTGGGTTTCAAAACAAGGATATGAAAAATGGGTATGATACAAGGGGTTAATGGATATGAAAACCCAATAACATTTTCTTTCTTTATAAAGTAGAATGATTTTATTCTAAGCCTAAAAGACATCCAAATATACATACCTTCCTATATCAATCTATACGACCATACCCAGTTATACACAAAAATGAAAGAGAAGAAAAAAGAAACCAAAAGAAGATTAATCGCGATCAATTAGCCATTGGTTCCAAACAATGCTACTATACCATCTCCAACTCAGTTCTTGAGCCAAAGCAAATATAGTCTTTGTATAAAAGAAACAAATCCTCATCTATAATGTAAAAGCTTCATCCGCTAAGCGTAGTCCGTTGCGCAAGTCCATATTGTCCATATTGCTGAAGAGCACATGCCCAAAAACTTCCATTTGCATCCTTTTCGCTTTGCCCCAAGTTACCAACAAAAATGTTATTAAGGGTAAGGGGGCTACACTCCACCAAGCAACCCATTAATATTTCTGTTACTCATCGCAAATCAAACAACCCTTAATAAAGTAACAAGTCTGCTTAGTACTAAGGGTTTACAGAGTGGGTGACCGGGTTGGGGCGGGTTGTGGTCATATCGCCGGCTACACCTTTGCCACCCCCAAAAGCATAACCCGACGGTTTGATTGAAAGGCTCGGAGTCCAGTGCCCATAAAATCGGAAGGTGGGGTCCACATGAAAGAAGGACCATTGCATTTACGGGGGAGCGGAAGTTTTTGGAAAATCCGAACGTTAGGAGCCAATTTCTATAAAAAAAAAACACCCCTTTTTACATACACACACACATATATATGTATACACCTTCTACCTTTTTTAAAACACAACAAAAAAATACAAAAAAATGTCTAATTTATATTCACCTGACGAACTCATTATCCTACCCATGCTTCAAGACTTATCCACGGGAAGTTCGTTTTTATTTTTTGAAGACGCTTTAGCGGTGGTGGAAGAGCTAGAAGACGCGGGTAGCTCTAGTGAGACTTGCGCATATATCGAACGACATCGAGAATAAGCCCACGGAAAACTAATGCGTGATTACTTCTTGAGACCGCCAAAGTCCATCGAACGCTTCTTTCGTCATCGATCTCGCATGAGTAAAATGTTGTTTTGAAAGATTCTTTGTGACATTGAAGCTCAATACCCGTATTTTCAACAACATATGGACCCAAGAAATATAAAAGGGTTCTCACCAATACAAAAATGCACGTCGGCAATCAAGCAACTCTTGACCGGTGAACCATCGGATAACTTTGATGAGTATTTATGCATGGCCGATTGCACGTCACATGAATGTCTTACCTATTTTTGTGATGCGATCATTCATCTATATCGTTGAGAGTTCTTGCGTCGGCCGACGTCCCATGACGTCGCTTTGCTCAACAAGTGCATGAAGCGTGACATCATCTACCCAGGATGCTCGGTAGTCTTGATTGTACACATATCGAATGGAGGAATTGTCCTAGGAGTTCGAAAGGGCAATACACGCGTGGAGATCATAAAGTCCTTACTATCATGGTTGAGGCTGTCCCTTCACAAGATTTATGGGTTTAGCATTTGTTTTTTGGTCCTCCCGGAGCAAACAACGATATCAATGTGTTGAATCAGTCGCCGTTGTATGATTCGGTTCGAAATGGGACAGTTCTAGACTCGTCATTCTTTGTTCACGGTCGGTATTACAAACGTGACTATTTGCTAACTGATGGAATTTATCCTAAGTGGTCTACGTTTGTTAAAGCTTATCCGCACCTTGTTGATCCAAAGGAAAAGAAGTTTAAGAGATACAACAAGCGTCAAGGAAAGACGTTGAAAGAGCTATTGGTGTTCTTAATGGGAAATGGAAGATTTTGCAACCCCCAATTTATTTTTTCGATGTAGACAAAATCGGCAAAGTCGTCGAAATGTGTTGTATATTGCACAACAAGATCATAAAGGACAATGGGAGGGCAATTTCACCGGTTCATATAATGGACCCACTGACGCCGATAGTGTATGACCCAAGAGTATTACTAGAGTTACATGACGAATACGCCCATCATCGTCTTTTGTATGATCTTACAGAGCATGTAGTGGGTATAGATTTGTCATACCTCGATGACCCGACTTTTTAACCACCACCGATTGAAGATTTAATTTAGTATGTTTTAGTATATCGTGTGTTTTAGTTTAAAAAATAATGTTGAAGTGTATTTTTCTTTTTTTAGTTTTTAAATGTAGTATTGTGTTTTTATTTGTAATATGTTTTCATGTTTTAATATAATAAAATGTTGTTTTTTATTTATTTAAAAAAAGAAAGAAAAAAAGTAGAGAGGGTTGAAAATTTATGAAATACGTCTAAAAAGTTAGGATGGTTGATTGAGAAAGTTGAAATGGTAAATTGAGTTGAAAGAATATTATTGATTAAATTTAGGAGGTTTGATAAAATTTGTAGTTCCCACTCCTAATCCCCTTATATTGATATCTTAAATGTTGAAATGATACAAAATTAAGTGCTTATGTGTGACGTATAGGCTCACAGCAAAGCAATGTTTGTTTGTTTATTCTTAGTTATGAAGAAGTTTGATGACACATAGCGTAAACACAATTATTAAAACCCATATCTTAACAACTTACTGATATACCCAATCCAATATTATATCAGTCGGTCAATTGTTGATAACTAAGCTCTCAAAATGATACAGGTTTATCTTTTTTAATCATATTAATGAAATTGACGTTCAAACAACACGCGTTTACAAGTTATATGTGTCTAAATTATACCTACGTAAGGTGACACTATAACTAACTTTTATGTTTAATAGGTGTGAATTATGAAGGTATATCAAGAGAAGCGGACTATAATTTTTAAACCTGGCCACGTTGCGAAGCTCCCACAATACATAGATCCCATTTAAACCCCTTGAGGAGGAAAACTGTCTTATCAAGACTCAACTCGAGACCTTAAAATCAAGTTATATAAAAAAAATGTGAGATTTTGACAAGTACTTTTTCCTATGTTTATCCTATGATTCGCATAAAAAATCCTTCAATCCAGCTTCTAGAAAACGCTATTTGATAAAGAGTTTAATAAACATACATATACTATCATTAATAAACATAAATGAATCTCAAGGGCTAAAAGTTATAGTAAAACACATGGGTGTACAAGTTTTAGGGTGTAAGTCAAGAAGGTGAAAAAGCTAACTATACAAAGCGTGATAAAGATTTAAGTTTTGTTGAGTAATATAAGGTTTATGTGTTTTAAGTGATATCATATATCTACATTCTCTGTATCATTCTTGTAAACTGTTTCCAATTATTAAAAGTTGAAACAAAAACCAATTAAGGAGTTAACATATAGATGTGAAATTGAGTGAAAAACGATATAATTGGAAGGGATGACTTTGGTAAACTAAAACCCAAAGTTGCAGGCACGTGGGTTTGTGGATGAGGGGGGGTTTCATGTGCCTGGCCTAGATGGTGATGTCCATGTGGGTTTTATCTTCCCATTTTTAACCATAACCCAATGCCATATATCTATCCCTATCCATGTTATGTTTTCAATTCACTTTTATGGAATCCCATATTTTGTGAATGTCAACCCATAATTACTTGGTTCGGGTCGTGCATTTTTCATCTTTTCATACTGATCAAGTCAAACCAAGTTGTGTATTTTATACGTATAAACTTGGGTGATTGAAGTTGTATTCAGATCACGTATGTGAAAGGCTGATTTTTGTTTGACAATAAAGTACTATCAACCTGTTCAATTCAACTTGTAACCAATCTAATTCCTTGCATAGCTCTACATTAATATGACAAATTGGCTGGAATGTACACAAGCTATTGGTAGCATTACATACTATTATCGAGGCATAACAATGTAAAACATATTATATATGAACACAAAAAAATGAGAGTGAACTTGTTGAAACTGAACACACGAAATGAGAGTAAACTTGTCAACACTGAAACAATTTCTACTAGGTGGGGCAACAATTTGTAGCTAGAATCAATGAAAACAGTGATATTAGCACACATCAAACAACAATTTCTACTAAAGATGTGATAAAGTGCTGTAGATGAGGGACTAAAGATGTGAAGAATGAAAGTGCAAGGACTACTCAACTATTAAAGGAACTTGAGGGTTATTAGTGTAAAATAATTGGGTGTATATAAACACACCTTATTCCCAAAATTAGGGTTAACACCCTATTATTCTCCCAAAAATAAGCATTGCAGCCACATCTCTCTTGATAGATATTATATCTGTATCTATATTTCTATATCTTAGATTCTTAGTTTTTTCTTTCAAATTTATCATTGTATCTGAACATTTAAACTTTTAATATCAATCATTCATTCATTCGGGTATCTTATTTGTGTTGTTGCTCTCATCTGTAAGATTGTTTTTGGATTGTGTTGTGATTTCTTACACCCGTGAAGTCTATCCTTCCAAGGCCTTTTTATGGGCTGTTTAAGAGGTAATATTTGGGTATTTATTTGATAGGTCCACTGGACGATGGACTTGAGGATCCATCATAGAGAAAATTAAACCGGGACCAATATTCATTGAACATAAAAACTGAACCATCAGCCTACCAGGGTTTTGAGTGATAGAGTGATAGCTCAGTGCATCAGTCACATTTACTCATTTATTGTCCATTTCTTAGTACCACTTGTCGACACTAATGCACTGTTCCTTTTATTCATAAAATAAAATTTCAAGCGTAGTATATTATTCAGGGTTTTGCTAAACATTGTTCTTAAGACTAAATTAAAAACAGTATGGCATATGTAATACGAGTAATGGTTATACTTTAAGTATAACTAGATTTATGGTACAAGTTAGTTTTATATAAACCGGCTATAATATTGAAAAAGAGAACAAGTTTTGCCTATATAGATTATTCATATAATATATTTTTGACTTGGATGTCTACAATCTAATGAGAGTATTCTCGCGACAGTTCTAACTTTTTCCATTGTTGTCCCAAGATGTCAGCTAAGAAGGTTTACACCTAAATAAAACCTTTTGTGACGAAATCAAGACGTCCGATGAGTATATATCGACTTGGCGGAGGCTCTAAATTCATGTATGAATATCCATTATATATTTTGGTGATGTGGTGTTGGATACTTGGATTCGTTCGAGTTAATAGTCGGCCCAAACAAAACAACTGGGCCCAAATTCACTACAGAGTAAATGTTTAGAGGTCCTGTTTGTTGACACTCGCACACACGCACCTACTAGTATTTTAACTCTACCGGAAAATAAGTGAAAGCACGTGAACCATAAAAATTTTTGGTTTGTCGCATTAGTGAGCCTTAAATAAATAAATTTATTATTATAAAATTATAAAACTTGTTCAAAACTGATTTGTCTAGGGTCAAAACAACACCACCACCACCACCAAATCAGATCCACACAACACACACACACACACACTTGTATCAATCAATTGAGATCAAAATCAGTGGATCATCAGATCAGATCTGAAATTAAAGAAGAAAGATGTTTTTGTTCGATTGGTTTTATGGAATATTGGCGTCGTTAGGATTATGGCAAAAAGAAGCCAAGATCTTATTCCTTGGCCTCGATAATGCCGGCAAAACTACCTTGCTTCACATGCTCAAAGACGAGGTTTGTTTTTACCTTCTTCTTCTTTTTTTTTTTTATATAGTAATCTAAATTCTAATCTAATCGTGATTGATCATTATCTGTTTTTGCCCTAATTGGATATCTATTAATAATTTGATTGAATTAAACAGAGATTAGTTCAACATCAGCCAACGCAACATCCGACATCTGAAGAATTGAGTATTGGAAAGATCAAATTCAAAGCTTTTGATTTAGGAGGTCATCAGATCGCCCGTAGAGTCTGGAAGGATTATTACGCCAAGGTATATATATATATATATATATATATTTCCATTTATATTTGATTAAATTATATAGATCTAAGGGAATTTGGTCTAGGTAGTATTATGTTACAATGATATGTGTCTCGCTATGCTAGAGTAGTTCCGAATTGGCTCGTTCGTAAGAAAATTTGAAATGTAACAACCTTTTGGCAACGTACATATTCATCACGTTTTGAGATCCCTTGACAAATATATTGTTAAACATGCTCATGTGGTCGTCTACGCCGTCTACCTACGGTAAAGCGTTTTGATTTCTTATTTCCAGCTAGTGCATGGTATCCGGGTTTGACCATCTGGTTTATCTGGATGTGCTGTTGAAATTCTTAAAGGAGATGATATTAATTTGCATTTGCTTATAAGTTTGATTGTTGATGGAATTGCGTGTCTAATAGACTAATAAAATAATGGTGTTACATAGTTCATGGTGTTGGAGAACTTTATAGGGACAGGACACGGGCATCCCTGAATGTTGTGTTTAAGGTTACGGTGTGTCCTATCATAAGTTGGTTTGCTATATGTTAATTTGAGCCAAGGTAGGAAAATTTGAAGGTACCTTTGGGGTGGCGTTCCAGGTGAGTCTACATGAAGATGGGGCCTGCATGAAGTTATGTGATTTAAACATTGTCATTGCGGATTTTAAGCACATCAGAGGGAAGTATGACAAATAGTAGTAGTAGGGAATATCAGATACTTTTAAGCACATCAGAACAATTAATACTTCGTAGTTATATCGGTGTTAATGGAAGACTTGATTTAGTAGTATAGGAAGATTAAACAGAAGGCAGAGAGATGGCGTGAATGTTTAATTGGTCAACATAACCTAGTGCTAATTTTATTATAAAGAGAAGAAGATGGAATAATAATTAATTTAACTATGGAACAAAGAGTTTGACTGCTTAGTTGATTATTAAGTTACTTATTTTTTTACGATTGTTCCATTGACTAGTCCGCTACTTTACTTATCACATCAAAGTGAAGTTTCTTTTACCCAAGTCGGTCAAATGGTCAAGTCATCATACTAAACATTCATTTTCTTTTATATCCACCTTTTGGCACCCAGATTGCCTTAATAATTTTTTTGGGCACTACAAAAACAAACCATTTTGAAAGTGTGAGAGAACCGGAGGAATACACTGAATTCTTACCCCCCATTTGTTTGGTTTCTCTTGTCATAGGACAGGGTGATGGGTTTTGGGTAGTACAAGCTGTATTAATATTTTTGATTGTTTTCTATAAGCTGGATGACATAGGTACGAGATCTTATAGAGACTTATTGATTAATAATTGCAGAAGTTGTAGGATTGATTACTCCATCCTTTGTTTTCGTAATGAGACTTGATAGATACCAAGGGATCAAATAGTGTTTATCGTTCTGAATGAGACGAGATGTTACATTATGGTCCCTGGCTGGTCTATCGGGAGTCTTCAACCTGCCGTAGGTAAAATTAGCAGCTAGATGGCCTCATGGTTTCGGAGTTGTAAATCGATTTTTTAAATGGTCTTAAAATTCTTTTTCTTATTTGCATAGTGAAGTGATGTCTTCAATCAGAAACTACCACATGATTATGATTATGATATTATTATCTTTTATTTATGATCATATTGTTAATCTGTTATAAACTTGCAATGCCATCTGAAACCAACATGATTTTGTTAAAGCATAAAAAGTTAGCCCGTGTTATCATTTTAAACCTGGTTTAGCTCATGCATATATCATTCTTAGATAGAATGATAGTTCTACAATTATCATTGATGGTTGATCAGCTTACTGGCCATGAATGTCCCTTTTTTATAAAGAAAAATATACTGCTAGTTATGTCTCATATTAAATTTTCTGAAACAATAGATTAAGAACATACTTTAAAGGTTTTGACTTTGCTAAAGTTCACATATTCAAGTTATCGAGTAATGGGAAACCTCAAACAAAATAAAACCAAGATGTTCAACCTTCTTGTTGCTAAAGAAGTCTCGCTATTAAAAGGGCCTGGCCATCATCTGATTTACTACATTCTACATGGAACAAGATTCTACGCATGGCATCATTTTTTTCCCCACAACTTCCCGCGTTAGGACATCATCAGCATATAGCCACATAACTATTGCACAAGATAACTGAAGTACAGTGAAGTAAAGTCTATTATGCATGTTCTAGAAAGCCGTGTGCCAAAATTTGCATGACCGATAACCAGAAATTGGTATCCTTATTATACTTGCAACCTTTAAATATTTGCAACGATATGTATTCATAATAATCCTTGCTGTGGCGTGCACCACTGCACCTCACTGTTCCACCAATAGAATCTGCTGATACAGGGATTCATGAATGTGAAGAAGGATCCTTGCTTTCTAACCCAAAGATCAATGTTTAAACTTATGATCCCGACCATGAAACTTATGCTTTTGCAGCTGCTTTTAGAATAAGAGCATTTTAATAAATGATTTTTGGTTCGTGTTTGTTATTCCATGCAACATCAAAGACTGTCTAAGTTTTAGTGTACATAAAAACACAACAGAAAAATGCCTGTCATTCTCGGAGGCCAGAAAATGTTAATATAATTTTCAAAGTTTAATCAAACGCTCCAATGTATGCCATCATCAATGAATTTGCTTTTTTGTTTTGCCTGCTGATATATGCACAGCAGTCATGCACACATGCATTGTATAGTTACTGTCTTTATAGTGGTTGTCTGAAGGCCTACAAGAGTAACATTTACAGAATAAATCATGCATGATGTTATTTTTCTTCTTCTAGAATTTCTGTAATTTAACAACACTTATGATTTAGTTTCTGGCATCACTTGAGGTATCTGTAGCTACTTATTTATACATGTGTTATAGGTTGATGCGGTGGTGTATCTTGTGGATGCATATGATAAGGAACGGTTTGCAGAGTCGAAGAAGGAATTGGATGCACTTCTTTCTGATGAGAATCTGTCTGCAGTGCCATTCCTGATATTGGGTAACAAGATTGACATAGCGTATGCAGCCTCAGAGGATGAATTGCGCTTCCACCTTGGACTCACTGGTGTAACCACCGGCAAAGGGAAGGTAAATCTCCAGGATTCTAGTGTCCGCCCGTTGGAAGTATTTATGTGCAGCATTGTGCGCAAAATGGGTTATGGTGATGGATTTAAATGGGTCTCTCAATACATCAAGTAGAAGGGGAATTTAACTCAAGAAGTATCTGGAAAAGCAAAAAATAAGAGGTAAGGAAGAATATTATGATTTTCCCCAATTTGATTTTTGATTTATTTTGTAAGTGGGATTTTGTTTGATGTGGATGTGTGGAAGAAAGTACTCTATTTGTTGATCTGTAAAATTTAAGTTGTAGCTTGCTTAGACCAAATTGCTAGTTTGAATTTTACTATATTAAACTTTTTTGCAATTGGTATTTTATAGACCGCCTGAATCTGATGACCCATACAAGCAAAGCCGTATTTGAAAAATCTTTCTCAAAGTATTGTGATTCAAGGTATAAATTACCAGGGATTGAAAGCTTGGTTTTTTGCTATATAGATTACATGCGTATGCTGTAAATTTCATCAAGTTGGGGTTCATCAGGTCAGATGCTTCCAGATAGTATCTCTGTAAACTCAGCTTGACCGTTAAAGGATGTGCAAATTGCCTGAAACTCCTAAAAATAAACAAAATGGATCTACAAGATAACCGAAATATAATTCCTTATTTTGTATGCATCTTTCTGTCACAAGAATGTCCATGGCCGAGTGCTCTATATATTGATTGTGAAAATTTCCTATCTCTCCACTCCCGAGTTGGATTTCACTGTTGCTGTTGGTTATACTACCTTGTCAAAGCACCCAAACATGTCATTAATTAAAATTTATCTATTGTTGGTATTCGGCAATGCAAATAGCCCAAATTCTGTAAGGACATTACTTTCCTGTCATCCAATCTTAGCAATCAATTCACACATTTCAGCCTTTCAAATAAAACAAATAAAAAAAATTCACACATTTCAATAATGTTGAGAATTATCCGAGTTAACATGCCATCATGGATAAAATTTTCAATACATGAGATAAATGCATTACTTGGGACAACCACCATTTTCCAATCCCTTTACCCAGATACAACTAGAAAACACGAAAGACTAATTAAGGAACTGTTTGGGTTAGCTTTTTAGTGATAGTTAATTGATTTTTAGCAAATTTGTATATTAATTATAACTTTATCAAAATACAGTGAAAGTGTGTCTGGATTAGCTTATTGTATTTTTAACAAATCCAATATTGAAAAGCTAATAAGCCAGCTTCCATATGTTATTTAAAATTAGCCTTTTAAACTCCTAAAAAACTTACAAGCACACACTTATTTGGGTTAGCTTATTGTTTTATAAAACACAATAAACTAGTGAGACCTGAAACACGCACTATAACCATTTGAAATAAGTTAAGCCTACGTATAAGAAGGGTAAAACTATACTGACAAAAAGTGATGGTCACGGATGAACTTAACAAGAAGTAGATTAAAGGTAAAAAAAACAGGGAAAACAAAAGTAATCAGGAGTAAAATAAAAGAGTAATCAAGCTTGTGGAAAAGATTACCTTAAATCAAATAAAGAGGATTCTTTCAATGAAGAAGAGGCAACCAAGATTTGATTGAGGACAAGTAGGTTTCAACTTTTTGTAAACTAGTGTGATTTACCCGTGACTTTTGATTTATACCATTTGTTTGCTTAAAAAATTTGCCAAATTTTTCACACGACAACACAAAGAACTGTTCTTTAATAAATTAAAATTCTATACTTAAAAAATGGACATTAAATGAAAAGGGATCATATCACAGGAAATTCCCTAAACTTTCAAATCACATTTTACATATAATATGAGTTTTATAAGTTAAACGGGCAACAAACTGCGTCGTAAACAAAATTAGAATTGAATTTTTCCGTATCTCCCTCTTTTTTGCGTAACCAAACAGAAAAATTAAAATCATTTCCGTTTCCTCTTTTTCATTTCATTTTTCTGTACGGAATATTCCTTTCCTTCCCTTAAAACTATAAATCTAAAACTGAAATTTGCTTTGCAACTAGTCATTTAGACATCTCTAACGTATTCACAACATGTTATGTGGAAGAAGAATTATTATTTGCGTCCAATTAGTTTTAGCTACAATCTTTACACATCAAATTTGAATATTTCTTTTTTACTACATTTAATTGCATAGAATAGATTAACTATTTTAATATGAACATTCCACAACTATATTAGATAGTTTAATCATAATTATATTTAAAATATTGATATCGATACAAAAATCTTGTAAAGTGAGTAAGTGACCGACTGAGATGACCAAGGATAATCCCACTTACGAGCACTTGACAAATATATAAACCAGTGAGATGACGTGTATTTTGTTTTGGATACATGTAAAGAGGAGTATAATAACAAAAGAAAAGATAGATATATAAAAAGTTTAGAAAGTAATAATTGTGAAAATGACGTATTATATTATACTCGTAGTTTGGAATGGAGGAGGGTATGGGCGTATGTGTATAGTTTGGTTCGAGTAAAGCAGGCCCCACCCCATGAAATCACTTTCACTCGACTTTCTTTACCAGATTCTGATTTTCACCCCGCAACATCCCTCAACGGTATTCCCCACCCAATTTCCTCCCGCCTCTCTCTTTTATTTTTTGCTATTTTGTTTTTCTTTTTTGATTCGAAAAAAGTTATTATATCTTAGTCCGTCAATAAGAATATGAATTTCTAAATTATATTCAATTTCTCACATACCAATGAAACTGAATTTTGACATTTGAATTATGTCACGAGTCACGACCCATGACCAAAAAGGATCAAAGGCAGAATAATTATAATCTAAACCGGAAATGAAGAAACATGTCACTTGCCACATTAGCCACCTTAAGTCCATTTCCGATGGTGGGTAAATCTTTAGTCATCTTATTTTCACTGTAATTTAATTGATATTCTTAAAATCTTTATAATTCTTATAACGTTTATAATTTTATTTTCAGCTATACAAACACTTTTACACATTTTTAACTTTTTCACCTCACTATCCATTTATATTATTTACAAGTATTTCATATACAAACAAAAAAAAATCACTAGCGATTTCCTTTACACACATCTTTTAATTTACACCGAGTTTCCACTAACTCAACGATACATCAGCCATCCATAATGTTAATGGATGAAGATTTTGTCAAGTTATTTTTAACTTAAGGGGTAAAGTTAAAATGATTTTGACTCTTAAATTGAAATCAAATGTTAAAATTGAAAAATAACAATTAAATATTAACTTTTAATTATAATCCAATGATTAAGATGATCTCAACTTTACCCTTCAAGTTGGATAACTTAAAAGGATTCCGATGTTAACATTTCATAATATACAACTGTACACTCTTAAGATCAGATGTTATCATATTCTGAAGGCAGGTATATATATGATTTTAAAATATTGCTTTCTGAAAAACCAAAGGAAAGCGATATTAGTCATGATAGCTTCATTCGTTGGATGATAACTATGTTATTGCCATACAATTAGTTGCAAGATATTGGTTGAAGAGTGGTCCCTCAACTTTAAGTGATTATTGGTTTCATAATCTAATCTAGTTTATATAACTTTTCAACCTTAATTATTTGACTAATACTGCTTAAGTGATAAGTATACTCATGTATATCAAATGTATGTATATCGATGATTGTAACTTCTCACTTACTTGGGTCGGACCCTTAATTTATATTGAATTATATTATATTTTACATCTTTCCTTTAAACTAAAAACATATTTTATTTATTTTATCAAAGAAAGTAACTCGTTTCCTAAAGTTTTTCCATTGCATGCGGTTACATGTTATTAAATCAGCCACATTTTTTATTTTATCAAACAAAGTAACTCGTTTCCTAAAGTTTTTCCAATACATGCGGCTAAATGTTATTAAATCTGAAAGTTGATGTGAAAATAAATGTTATTAAATCAACCACATTTGTGAAAAGTTTGTTTTAATAAGTTGGATTTTATTTTTCTTGGTTAGAAACTTGGGTTGAAAACGTTAGTTTGGCTACAAAATTTCCAAGGACTTATAACTAACCAGAAAGTTAATTTATTGATAAAATTGATCAATTTATGCGGGTTATATATGGTCTATTTGGAGGCTAAGAAACGAGATGGTGTTTGGGAATCAACAACAAAGAAGCGATTTTCTTTTTGATTTCGTTATTAATTTTTCTTATGTTTAGTTTTCCGGCCTCTCTAGATGTAAGAAATCTTGTATGTTTTGGATTGAATGGGTATAAATTCGTTTCTATATGATGTATCGGTTGAATTCTTTCTAATTTGTATTAGTTATCAATGAAATCTATGTTAAATAAAAAAATTAAAATATTATAATATTATTATAAAGTTTTGCATTTAACAATTTTCATGGGTTGTAAAAAGCTATATGTTTCACAATTTTGACTATCAGAACCAACTTTTCAAGATAACAATAAGTACCTTAGGTTAGATATGTTAAAATATGATTACATAAGCATACATAATCACGAGTAAGTGCAACGAAAGAAATCGAAATAAATATGCAATCAAATTAATTAACAAAGAATATAATTGAGTTGTGTACCTTATGCAAAGCTTCAATAAAATAATAATAATAATGATATTATTATTGCTTAAGTTTTAAAGCAAAACCCATCTACGATCGCACACTAGACACCCTGAATAATGTATGCTAGTACCCCGATCACTAACCGAACAACTCTTTGTTCAAACCCTTAACTTGAAGTCGAAATCCCCTTGAGGAAAAGAGATTTCGACCACTTCAAGAAAAAGGGAGAAAAAGGAGAGAAAACTTATGTGAAAAACCAAGAATTAAGCCTCTATTTATAGGACTTAATTAGGTTAAACTTAACTTGGAAAATAAGCTACATCAAGGCTTAAACAAGCCTCAAAGTGGCCAGCCCCTTTAAGCTTTTAGGGTCCAAAGTCCATTTCCAATTTTCACATTTTAATCATCCTCTTTAATCAATTAAATATAATTAACCTCTTAATTATGTTTAATTAATCATTTCGTGATCAAACTAATCAATATATTACTTTAATATATCAATTAATATTATCGAGTTACCGTGTCATTTCGTGTAATCCCGTATGCTTAAATTATTCCCGGACATGCGATTTATAATAAAATGATCACACTCCAATCAGATCTTCTTATGAGGTTTTAACCGCGTGAATTACAAAATGGATGAAAAGATTTATGTCATTACGAAGGCCTCAGAAAAATTCTCAGGAGGTTGCATTACTAGTTTTCACCTTAAATGTCTTTTTGGTGGAATTTAGTACAAGTCGTGGGACATTTTTTTAATGGATACATAAAGAAACATTGATACAAACAATAGTTAGTTATACGAGTATTTGGTTTTGATTATCTATTTATCGAACTTAACACTATGCTGATCATTAAAACTTCTGCTCTAAATTTTTTTAATGGTAAATATTTTTCCTAAGAAATAGAGAAAAGAAAGTATGAGGCTTGCCATATGTTGACACAAAGTGTTTGAATATATGTTTTTAAGATTCCGGGATGTGTTGTGTGGCGAAAACGTAGACGTTGGTGGCAAATTTAGAAGCGTGTGGACTTTGTCAACTCATACCATAACACCACGACTCCAAGTGGCCACCATTCTTTTAAGAGAATTGAATAACACTTCCATATTGTTTCATTTTTTTAATCATACACACCCTCAATAACCCATTTGTAATCCGTATACCACAAATCTTTTTCCCTTAACACTAGTCTATTATTTACTCATATTTATTTTATTTTTTGTTGTGTTATCTTTTTCCTTTTTTACTATTTGAATTTAGTATTGAAGTTAGCCAACACTTCAATTCTTTTATGTAAATTAAAATGAATGAGGCTTCAGGTTAAATTATTTGAAAAGGACGAGTTTTTTCTACATGTATGTTATCTGGTTCATGATTATTTTTTTAATTTTTCATGTCATCCTTAAAATTGTATTTACCATAATTTATATATGAGATCTCTTTTTAAGATGTTAGCTATTAGGCTATCTCCGATGAATTAAAAGTCTACAAAGTAATAGCACATGACTAACAGAATCGGTTTATGGTGTACATGTATGTGCAAATTTATAGACATACTAACTAGAAAAATTAAGTCTAGTTGTTTTATTGATAAGACAATATTGGTAAAAATAATGAGGAAAAAAGAGTACTAGTCCAACCACATGTAAACAAAAATATATATTATAATGGGATAAGTATCCTGAAATGTAACAAACTTTTGACGAATGTCTATAGTAGGAAATAACTAAAGTTGTGTGTATTGTATGCAAACAACTTTAAAAAATGTTTATTGTATGGAGTGTGATCATTTTATTTAAATCGCATGTTCGGGAATAATTTAAGCCTACGGGGTCACACGAAATGACACGGTAACTTGATAATATTAATTGATATATTAAAGTAATATATTAATTAGTTTGATCACGAAATGATTATTTAAACATAATTAAAGGGTTAATTATATTTAATTGATTAAAGAGGAGGATTAAAATGTGAAAATCGAAAAATGGACTTGGACCTAAAGCCCATGTAGGGGACGGCAATATGGAGGCTTTTTTAAGCCTTTATGTTGCTTATTTTCCAAGATATGTTAACCCTAATTAAGTCCTATAAATAGAGGCTTAATTCTTGGTTTTTTATATACTTTTTCACATAAGCAAATTCTCTCCTTTTTCTTCCTTGCTTTGAAGTGGCCGAAATTCCTTCTTCTAAGAGGGGTTTCGACTTTGAAGTTGAAGGTTCAAGCAAAAGGTTTGTTTGGTTTGTGATGGAGTACTAGCATACGTTGTTCGAGGTGTCTAGTGTGCGATCGTAGAGGGATTTTGCTTTAAACCCTAATCATTAATAATAATCTTGTTATTATTATTTTTATTGGAGCTTGCATAAGGTACACGGCTCAATTATAGTCTTTGTTAATTAATTTGATTGCATATATGTTTCGATTTCTTCCCTTGCGCTTACTCGTGATTATATGGTTATGTATGTGTTCATATTCTAACAATTTCCTACTATAGACATTCGTTCAAAGTTTATTACATTCCAAAATACTTATCCCTATTATAATATACAAACTAAAATTCTTGATGATGTCAAAATACATATGCATTTTTAAGACCTTCAACCTTGCTGTATAGTGTAGACTATATATAGACTACGATTTCTTTGTTTTGGTGCTCTTTTTATAACATCCTATTGCATCTCTTATTCAAGAGTGAGGGGGGACCTTGTTGTATATAAGAAGGTTACATTATGACATACAACTATCATTTGGTTTTTATATATAATAATGCAAAACAGCTTAAATATAAATTATTTTGGTTTATTATTTCAGCTTAAGTTCTGTTGATCTTATCTGTTATTGAATATCAATCCATTGTTATATCAAGGCACCAACCAATAGTTACAATCGCTTAACCTAAACCAGAATAATAATTTATTTAATTAAAAATTCATTGTAAGACAATGATATTGCTATTAATCTCGTCCTCTCAATCATCAGAGATTATGGTTTCAAGTTTCAACTATTGGACTGTTGTAATAATACTGTTTTTATTTATAAATATATTATACATTTTCTAAAAAAATATCGTAAGGTGTTATGGATATAAAAAAAAAGGTATTTAACTGTAACTAATGTTTCTTCTTCGACTTGGTAGTTTAGGTACGAACTTATTTAAAAGTATATAATAAAAAGATAAAATGGTCATATGATCAAAGAAAGTTTATTAAAAGCTTATAATTGTAATCTGATTTATTTTTGCATTCAACAAATTTTAGTTAAAGGCTTTTACGAGCTCATTAGAGCTTGAGTTCAGAGTGAAAAGTTATTTTGAGAACTTTTTTTTGTAAGAATTTTTGAGAACTTTTCAAATCAAGTCCAACCGATGATTATTCTTTACATGAAAATTGTTTTTTAATTGTTTATAGAATAACTTATATGTAATTTTGAAGTTTATAATTGTGTGGAGGCATGGATTATCATCCGTTATACAATTATGTGAAGATTTAGATTTTTGATCATATGTGCACGAATATTGTTATGATTACATGTGATCGACTTGCATACATGTGATCATAGCAATATTCGTGCACTTGTGATCAAGAATCCAAATCTACACATAATTGTATAACGGATGATAATCCATGCTCCACACAATTATAAACTTCAAAATTACACATAAGTTATTCAGAAAATAATCAAAAAACAATTTTCATGTAAAGAACAATCATCGGTTGAGCAGTGACTGCGACACGATCATATAGTTAATAACTTGAGGAAAAAACCCAATAAATTGGGAAAAACACCCTGTGGTGGGAATCGAACCCGTGATTATACACATCCGGGGGGCCTTAACACACTTGTCTATCTATAATATCCTTAATGAAATAACTTACAACATTAATCCGCCAACCATTAAATAACCATATTAACTTCTCTTACATCAATTAATTTACATTCACTACATCACCACCATCACTGCCGCCTTCGTTACACCGTCGTTGCATCGTGCTGACATCCGTCTGGTAAACAATAAAAGTAAAAGAAAGTTTATTTTCTTGAAAAACTTCCGACTAAAATAATCAAAATGATTTAAATTTGATGGGGTCATTAAAGTGCGCATACACACGTCCATATTTTATGATCGACATAAAAGATTATTATTAACTACGAGTATTAATATTAATATAAAATACTAAATATACATACGTAAGGGCAAGATTGTAAACTCCATACTTCTGGCTTCACCTTTAAAGCCAAAGAAAACTCTCCACAAAACAGAGCCAATTCACAAAGAAGGAAAGAAAGAAAAAGTGCGAGGGAATTGTGTAAAAATAAAAAAAATACATGATGACAGAAGTCAGATTAAATATATATGAAGATGATGATTCAGAACAGGTTCTATTATATTCAACAGCAGCAGCACCAGAAATGATAATCTGCAGAATTTGTCACGAGGCAGAGGATCAGTTGGAAAATTCAACATTAGAATCTCCATGCTCATGTTCTGGTACCGTTAAGGTACGCCTATATATGTTTATATCCCCTCTATTCATTCATTCATTATAGTATCGGTTGGTTTTTTTATGAAATTAATTTTCTATATAATAATTAATGAATTGAAAGTAGTTTGTGTTTTTTGATTGATTGATCAAACAAACTGCAGTATGCACACAGAGATTGTGTACAAAGATGGTGTGATGAGAAAGGAAACACTAATTGCGAAATATGTCTTCAGGTACGTCTTTAATTTCTTTCTTTCTTTTTTTTTTTAATTAATTTTATTTCTTACATTTGATACTCGTATTATCCGGCCATTTTTCATGATAATTGTTTGAATTCAAGTACGGATGGATTAATTTGTTGTCGTTTTGGTTAATATACATTATATGAGACAATCTGACATATTTTTCATCGTCTGTTATTGGCGTTAATTTGTTTTCTCGTGATGGTTGCCCGTACAACCTTTTTTTTTTTATTTTGTATCAAAACATTTTTTTTTTCTATAAACTTTAAAGAAAAAAAAAAGCACCATGTTTCTGTTAATATGGATGAATATTGAATTGTGTATGTACATGTGTCTCGTTCTAACAAGTTAGACACAGATTACTACGTTCCTCCATTAAAATAATAAATACTTTTCTATTTCCAACTCAACTTTGCTAAGTAAAAAACTAAATATAGTAATATCTCAACGGTGGCTATTAATACATGCCTATATATTTATATGTTTATATAAAGTATATTTTTATTTAACATGTTTACGTAAAAGTATTATGTTTGAATTTATTTTTATACGTATCTAAACATATATACCGCAGGATTATGTGAAAATGTTTTTATTGTTCTGTATAATAAATTAATTGGGACTATTTGAAATTATGACCGAATTAAGTTTGGTCAAATGATGGCATTGGCATGCATATACTCAACTTTTAAGTCAAGAAATGAAATCTGTATATTCATATTTGTATTGTATCATATTCCTTGTCGACTATTAAAGCCACGTAAGATATATGGATTACTCTATCTATTTGTCTATACTTTCCTTCCTTACTAATATTATTATTTTAAAAAATCTAATAAGGGAATATTGTTGGTGTATGTATATCTTCTTTCTATCCTAAAAAGGTTACTTTAGGAAATTCAAGCCATCTACCTTCAAACTAATTTGAAATTGACACGACTTTAATTTGTTCTCTTTTATATCGATAAAAGTTTGAAAAAGAACCCAACAAACTTTGCTTTCAATAAGCCATTTCCGGCATAAATAACTTTTTTGTTTCGAAATATAGACCCACTTTAGCATATAACGTATTTGTTAGATGATAATAGTCATAAGGGGCAAGGATATAGTCAGCAAAAACTATCGGCAAATTGGCTCCCTACATCATTTACTTTGGCAAAAATCGGCAAATACCATCGGCAACTTCAATCGGCCAAGAATAGCCGATGCATATGCACGTTGGGTGTATTGGAAAAGGAGCTTTTGACCAGGTGTGGGGGGTTTGTGGGTGGGTGAATATATATTTTAGTATTTTACAAAGAAAGATACAAAGGAACCGATCGGCTTGTATTTTCTCACTACACCCACTTATTTGGCTCCTTTTGGCTAAAATTGGGTTTTTTTTTTGTTTAGCTAGGTGTCCACCTGTGATTGGGTATAACTTTGTCAAAATTTTGATAAATCGGCACTACACCCTTGCCCCTAATGATGCCTAGAGAGGCATGAACCTTGCGAAATATGTACTATATATATTCAGAAAGTTATTCCTAAACATGAAAGAATAAATGCATTGCTAAGACAATTTCATTAGCTTTAGTGTCAGTGATATATATCTACTTTTTTTTTTTATAATTTTAACAAGAAAATATTAGCTAGCTTCAACGAAAATTTATTAGAGTCTAAAAATATCTATGCTTATTTTTTTCCAATAGAAAAGGTAGAATGATTTATTATTATTATTTTTGTAATAAATTGATGTTTGCTTTGAAAACAATTTTGTAATGAAAATGAGAAACATGTACCAGAAAAGAAAAAACTCATACCAACTGAAAATGACATGTACTTGTTTGCAGAAATTTGAACCGGGATATTCAGCCCCACCCCCTAAAAAAGACGTCCACACGATTCGGTAAATTTACTAGTTTACTACTCTACTCTTCCCGCTTCATATTTTATTGTTCATTTATATTCTAGTCGTGTCACAACACTATTTGTGAGAACAAATATACATTATGAATACAATCTAAAATTATGGTTGATAGATTTTGTAATTTAGTAACATGTTTAATTAGTTAGATTTCATTTGATTGTTAGTTAGTTTTGTTTTCATTTTGGATACGCTTATATATGTAAACATGTCCTAATCCTAATTCTTTACCATACCATATATGTGGCTTTAGCCAATCATAGACAAAAAGGGCTCAATTCATTCCATTAGGACCTCCCTTTGTGTCATTTCTTTCCTTGCCAGCCTGGGGTCGAAATCGAAATGCTAGTGGGGGGCCATTGCCCAAAATGTATGTAATCTGAGAAATGTATATTCTTAAGACATCGACGATTATTCCACATTATAGTTGTATGTTTTTCAAATGACAGCTCAGAACTTGCTTGTTGAATTTTTTTTGAATATATGATTTTTGGGTAAACAAATGATGAGTTGGATGCCTTAATGATAAAGAAGGAAGGAAGTCTCCGTGATCTTAGATAATCCATCTCCAAATAGAATATCTAATAAACATGTTTATAAATTCCACCGGCTAATATTCCTAAATTGCAATCAACCAGACAGACATGTTACCCTTTATTTAATTTTTGGCCCAAAAAAGTGGAAAACTATCATTCTAGGTACAGTCCCCTTCTAGAAAGCTCCATAATTCAGCCTATGGACAACTATTGCATTATTTGTTGGTTCTTGTATGTACAATTTTAATCATGCTAATTGTTTTATATGATAATATTTGTAATATAATAATAGAGGAAGTTTGGAGGTTCCGAGAGCAGACGAAGATTTGGAAACGACGGTCATTACTGAAGATGAAAGTTTGGCTGAAAGAGAACATGAGGAGTGCTCATCTGCAGCTGACACAACGGCTTCTATTTTTCGAACTTTGGCTCTCATTGTAAGTTTTTCTTGGTTTCTTTTAGATGATTGGATGTTTGAGAAATACTTAATAAACTTTTACACTATTTTTATATGGGTTTTGCTAAACGAATCCCTTACAGCTTTTGTTAAGGTGCATTAATTAGTTGTACACTTACTATAAAATTTAGGGGTGGACTTTTAATATGGAAATGTATAATCTTTTTATGTACATTAAGTGAAGCCCTAAGGGCTTTGTTTAACATTTATACAAACTAATGTCCACGGTAATAAGTCCAAAGGCATATAATTATTGACTTATGTACATGAATATAAACTTGTTTTATGTCAATGTACATGTACATAACATTGTTTTTGAAGTGCTAATCAAGCAAATACAATTATTTGATTTAGTATTATTAAAATTGAAATTGAAAACTATTAACATTTATTGGATTATAGTAGGTAGTAGTCCAAATAGTGTTTTTAAACAAAGTGCATTTATTACACAATATATTATATAGTGTTAGCTTAGCTAATATGCTTTTCAAGAATAAGGATACTAATGATCTTCAAAGTCAAAGTATGTATTTTCTTTAAAATACTAGTAAAATTAGTAGGAAGAGAAGAAATTGTATGCCTTAAGTAACATGGCACAACATGAAATTTTGGTCCTTATGGTTTGACAAGTCTATATAGGGCCCCTACTGTTCACGCGGTATTAAGGTTGCCAACTCTTTAGGAAGAAAGTAAGAAACCATTAATAAACAACTGTTTACCATTAAGATTCCTACACCTTGATGTGACCACAATTGAATTACAAATGAAGAAAATAAAATGTTGTTGTCTGAGATGTTTCAAACTTGAGAGTGAAATATGTAACATTCTTATTTGTTAAATGATAAGTGAACACAAATGAAAGCTCAAATAACAACTAGAGCAAAAATGATGCTAAATAAATTGGCCATACCTATGGAAGTATGTTAAGAATTCTCCAAATAAGGCAAAGTTATTATGAGACCATGTGACCTTATATTAATGTTGCATAGACATAGTACAAATGAGATCATAAAGATTTCCTGTTCTTTTCACTAATTATTGGCTACATATTGAAACGTGCAGTTTACGGTACTTTTACTAATCAGACATTTTATTGGAGTGCTAATCGGCGAAACAGGAGATTACCCATTTACCCTCCTAACAGTAAGTACTACGAAGTATTACATTGCTCCTGCCTTTTTATCCATTATGTAATAATGGTTTAATTTGATTAGGACTTACTCGTTTGTTTGCAGTTACTACTTATAAAAGCTTGTGGGATATTGCTTCCAATGTACATAATAATGCGGGTGATCGATGTGGTCCATAACAGCATCACACGTCCACATCAGGTTTGTTCCAAATTCTTGATAGTGCAGTAAAGTCAAGACTATATGAGATGACAAGATGGATGGGTTGGGCAGATTGGGGTAATGGGTCAAAAGAGGTGCTGGTAGAAATGGACGATTTTTTAGTACCGGTCTAAATTGTACGGGTCAGTTCGTGCCAACCTACAAACATCAGTAACAAAAAAATATTGTTACAATAATAATAATCTAAACCTTTGAAATAAACACACCGTTTAGGGATTGGTTTGTGATGAAGATAGAGTTCGGGCCACTATCAAGTATCAACCATATGCCCATTTGCGATAAAACAACTCAAATCAATCTTTTCATGTAAAAATGGGTAGAAATCATAGCCCTCTAGATTTAGAGGTTGCAACTTGTACTAAGATAAAATCTTGTTCATGTGCAGGATTCAGAGAATGCTACATTGCAAAGGACGTTTAACTTATAATTGATATGCACAACCAACAAGTTTCCAGCTTGATTGATATTCAAGAATTCTTTACATTCTTTTTCCAATGGGTTAAAGTAAAAGAAGATATCAATTGTACCTTCATTTGTACTAGTTGATAGCTGTATATTGATGTTCTCCTTTCTTTGTGCAAGATGATAATCATTATTAATTGTAAAGATAAAAGAGAATCAGTGTAGACCTTGTTTCAAGCTAAAAAATCAATGTACATCTTCGAAGTACACATCATGTTAGCACAATTGCTCCATACATTCATTACTCTTTTATCTACATGTGGATTACATAGTTGATGCTTACAAAGGTTGAAATTAGGCTTGCAAATTCAAATTTAATTTAGTATCACCAAAATTTAAACATGGACACTCTGATCTAAACCTTTGCAACACTTGCACAAAAATTGCCAAAAATCTATTGGCTTTCTTAATCTTTTCAACTAATTACATTGACAATATGTTAAGAGAGGCATGCGGTTCTACTTTTGCTCCAAAAGAATCTTTGCCCTATTTTGTAGTTCACATATGGGATCAGCTGAAGAACCAGAATATGTATCTACAAGACAGTTTCTTAAGCTCTGCAAGATGACCGCCATGTCATTGTTCCAACCCTGACTGGTGGGCTTGGATTGGTTCATTTTCTTACCATACATCATCTCAAACTCTTCTGACTTGATTGCAGCCTTTTGAAGCACAGCATCAGGAAGTCCTAAACCCAAAGTTTACAGTGTCATTTCTATTGCTTGAATCAATATGATCAAGAAGGAAAAAAAAACTAAAAAACTTGCCTGCTAGTCTTGCAACATTGACACCATAGCTTTTGGGGCATGCACCAAGTGTCAACTTGTAGAGGAATGTTACCTCCTCTAGACCTCCAATTCCTTTTCCAACTTGGCATGCCATGTGACACAGGGAAACCTACAATGCAAAGAGTAACAGACATTACATGATTGTTAGTGAGCTTAGCAGTTCATCGTTTTAGTTGATCAGTTTGTTCGTAAAGATCAGGTAGCTAATAACCCAAAAGATTAGACAAAGCTTAGAAATATAAAAAATTCTCATAAAAAGGTAAAATAACTTTTTTATAGCTCTGAAAAGCTAGGAAAAGAAGAAATGAGAGAGCGTGCCTTTGGAGTTTGCTGATAATCCAAAGCCAAGTGGTGATAATGAGTAGAAAATAGCCCCCGACAATGGACCTTGTTGACAAGGTGTTCAAGAACTGATGCACTGCAACCAAACAGTTTCATGTAATGCGACATGTGCTAGTTAGTGAAAAACTTGCAACAATAATTGCATCTGTGAAATGTTTATGCTTTTCTAATATATACAAGCATAAAACATACGCTATAGCTTGACCATCTGATGTTGCTGTTCCTCGTCCAAGTTCATCCAATGCCACAAGTGAATTATGGGTTGCTGATGACTGCATTGAATATATATAAAAATTTCATTAACACCAACACCCACTTGATATCAAAAAAGAGCAATAGTTGGACACTTGGAAATTTCATAAAAAGTGTTAGAGTAGTATTAAGCATTTGAAGAAATTTACACGCAGATTTTGATTCAGCAATTAATTTATTTACTTGGCAATGTGGCGATAGTGAAGTTACCATGAAATATATTGATATGGTATAATATCTAATAAACTGGTAACTTGCAATGAAAGCAGGTGGGAATGACTGCATATTATTGTGATGACAATGTCTATCTCCTTTTCAGTCACTTAAGCAAGAAGGTCCTAGTCATCAACAAAAAAGCGTTTACTACCTTTTCATGTCTAGAATTTAAGAGAGGAATGTCATGAGAACTTAGAGGTGACAAAATGGGCAGATCAGGCAAGTTGAATAAGTAACGGCGTAAAAGTTGAGGCATTTGTCCTGACGGATTTATTAATGATTGATATCTTCAACATGATTACAAAAAGATATATATGATTGATAATTACACCAAAAATGAACTTTCTTCCTTTAGCCAAAAAAAGAGGTCTATGCATTCTAACACACTCAGAATCGAATTCAACTAACATACCCACTCCAACTCATTATTTTTAGTTAGATGTTGACTTAACCTGTTTGAACCCTTGAAACAATACATATTCCAAAACGACCCATTTGTAGGTAGATGGGTCCAATTACCAAGTGTAATACAAACCATAAAGAGCATACCAGCATAGATGCAGTTTCCAGAAGCTCGGTTAAAAATGTACTCTGGCCTGCCATTATATGGTCTTTTGCACCCATCCGCACAAATATACGATCAATAGGGGACATCTTAAAGCTTTCAGCAGGCACATCTGCTCCCACCTGGAACATACTATGGTTGGGCATCATTTCAAAAAAAATAGGTACCTGACATGACCACATGAACTAACCTGGGCCAAAATAACTGCTAAACAAACTTGACGCAGAAGAGTAGACTTCCCACCCATGTTAGGACCAGTAAGTAGAATAACTTTGGGATGACCAGAACCACCAATACAAACATCATTTGGGACAAAGGTGCCATCCCCTAATGTATCATTTCGAAGCACAGGATGCCCTAAATTCTTGGCAGAAAGAAATGGTGATTCATTCTTGATTGATGGATCCACAATAAGTGGACGACATGTTGGTCCTTCATACAGGTCGCTTGCAATGGCTATACTGACTAGGACATCAAGTTCTAGAAGATATAAAACAGTTCAAGAGTTGAGGGAGTCAACAAAAACAAACAATAATAAAATTTTCAGGATACATATCCAAAATAAAGACCTGCAACTGTAGTAACCAACTGTCTCCAGCTAACATGATGCTCACAGAAGCGCCCGATCAACCTCTGCATGATGCTTTTCAACTTTGACTCTTTCTCAGATTCAGCTTCCGAGAGCTCCCGAAGACAATCCTTAATAACAGGAGTCCAGTAACGGGAGAAACCCTGGAAAATGTAAAATTAGAAAATATATTCAAGTAATTTTCTTATAACTGAATATATAAATGCATGCCAAATTTTAGGTTCATACAATCTCAGGCTAGTAGATCTACCTTTTTAGATGACTGTAGCTCATAATCACGAGGAAGACTCCCACACAAACTTTCAGGTACTTCAAGAAGATAAGATTCCTTCCCTACAGTAACATAATTGATCTAGACAAGATCATAAAATAAACAGAATTAGTATGGTGAACTCACAAAATTATTCTAACCAATGAATAGCAAGTAATCTCACTGATGGATCTTCAAGTAGTTCTCTTTGTTCCTTCAAGTGCTTTTTCAGACTCAATTCAATATCTGCAACGGTTTTGCAAGCCATGTCGTATACTTTATCAGCCCCTTCCCGAGGGATTATACGCCCTGAATTTTTTGCCTCTGTCCAATCAAAAGCATCCTTGAACTGCCTAAAAACTGCAGAAACATCTGGAAGATGTTCACCTGTATATAAATATCAATAATTCATGTTAGACAGCAGATAATGATCATGAAATTTGAATAAATCATCAACAATTGTACCAGGTGTAAGTAAGCGATGCAGCAGCCTAGAATCAGTATTTTCCAGAATGGCATGTAGTGAAGAGCATGCATTTATAACTAAATCACAACCACTGAGAACCGTTATGAACTCTTGAAGTTGTTTCTTGCCTGCATCCTCATAGAGAACCACTTTACCCGAATTTCTACCATTAGCTTCACTGCTTCATATCAAATTAGTGAACATTAATGACACAGTTGTAATATTGGTAAATACTAGGTTCATTCTTTTGGTACTTACCTGCAAGAAAAAATGCGTGCAAGCAACCGCTCCATGTCTGGAAGTCTAGACAACTCTTTACGAAATTCAAGTGCAAGAGGTAGATTAACTCCCTGCAATAAACTTATATCAGAAACAGTGTATACATCTGTATGCATTACATAAAGGGGCAACGAAAATCTGATATAACTGGTGAAATACGAGAACCTTCACACCAGCTACAGCTTCCTGACGTTCCCTGATTAAGTTTATGTCATATAAAGGTCTAGCAAGCCATGCTTTAAGCAACCGTTTCCCAAAGGCTGTCACGCAACGGTTTAGTTGGTCATATAATGTCCTGCATTGATGAAAATAGTAACTTTAAAAGGATTGTTCAACTAGTAAATGCCGTGTAGTGTGACCGACAGTATTGCCGATGATCAATGATACGTGAACCAACTACTAAAAGCAAGTAATCGAGGTGGCAAGATTGGCAGGTGAGCAAAATGGTTTCGGGTTAGAATATCTTTTTTTAGTATAAATCAAAACAGTCTGGTTAGGCTCGACCCACAAACACTTTTTATCAATTTTTAATCTTTCAAAACTAATTAAACTTATTATTATGATTACAGAAACAATAGTAACCTGTGTACCAACTTAGGCCACATGGATTAAAAATAGACTTTGGCAACTCTCAACCCGTCCGATCCATTTTTTCACGCTTTTTAGTTTGATCCGTTTGAGATAAAAGACACCAAAATTGATCCTAGAGAAATTGATTGGGCAGGACTTGCCACCTCTATTAGAAAAAATGATCTGCAGAAGGTACCCTTTAGAGTCTCCATTTACACTGTTCTCAAACACTTCAAGGTTCTCTAGAGCCGTAGCATCAAGAATCATATACAGCTTTGTGGTGAAATCACTGGTTCCAGAACATTGAAGAAGCTCAAATTTTGCAAACCGAAGCAATGACTCATCCAGGAAGGCCTTTTTCAGATAGAATAGAGTGCCCCCAAGGGCTGAGAGAGCATAGTTACCGATCTCTCCTGCAGTCATTAGCTCAGAGAGAACTTCTGGTAAGCAATCATTAGTGGCAGATGATGTGGATTCATTTGAAGACGATGAAACTGATTGATTACTGATACGCTGGTAGATCTCCTTGATTTCATGGATAGTTTTCTTAGAATCCCAGAATTCTGTGAGGGGCACCAATTCATTTACAAGGGGCTTTCTTGTTTGCCTTAAAAGTACTTTTTCGGTTTCTGGGCTGAGCAACTTGATAGGTTTAATTATTTCCACCGGTCTTAGTTGAGACAATAAACAGCTCAATGCACTGCACTCAAAATCATCTTTGAACTGCAAAACAAAAGCATCATTTCCATGTACAACTTCTCCTTCACATATTGTAGTGATTATCAAACTTTTGAAGAGAAAGTTTTGACCCAATTACTTATGGAAGGGTCACTTCATGTAGTCTTATATCTCTAACAGGCTAAGCAAGTAATGGAAAAATAGCAAAATAAAAACAGCTTAAGCAAATCAAAAGCTTCCCAAAGTGATTTGTGATTTTTTCAATTCATAACACTTCTAAATCATTTCATTCGGAGAACTATAAGTAGCTTTTGTAATCATGTTTGACACACTAATTATTCACACGAAACTTAAAATTATGTGGAAACAGTGTCTCTTAGCATCCAATTCAGCTGATTTGACCCATTACCCAAACCACTCAACCAGCCCATCTTTGACCTTTAATGCTCTATGGTGAATGAAATTAAGTCCGGAAAAGTTAAAGTAGAAAAATTATACAAAAGCAGAAACAAAAGTAAAGCATGAATTCAAATTTTAGATGTAGTTCACCTCTCCAATCATGATCTTGCTTGTAGCAACATCAGCTACACAAACACCATATATTCTATCATTTTGTTTGTTTTCTGATGCTTGACAGCATTCAGATATCGCAAACAGGTAAGAAGCATCAGGATGTGCTGACATCATTTCTCCATCAGTTAATGTTCCTTTGGTGATTACCGCACATATTTCACGTTTCACAACCTAACCACAAGAACAAGATGTAAACAACTGGAAACTAATAGTCATACGATGTCATTCAAAAAGCTGTAGTATACTGGTGTTTAATTACCTTATCTTTAGAGCCCTGCTGTTTGCGACGCTTGTCAAGCTGTTCAGGTGTCTCTGTCTGCTCTATAACTAGAACACGGTAACCCTGCTCCATAAAAGCCATTTTAATAAAGATTTTCCACAATGAGATATCGTGAGTCAATTTAAATTAAAGTATTCAAGTGTAAAAATATTACCTTGCGGGCTAACTTCTCTACATTTGATTCGAAGTTCTTCTCTGGAAATCCACAATGTGGCTGGTCACCCTGAAAACAATTGTCAAGAGAGTTAATTTCATTCAACCACCTAATACCAAAAGATCATTTTATCATTTGAACTATACACTATCATTGAACTTAAAAGTACGTCATTTCATCAAACTAAAAGCAGCTTTTTCCCATAAACGAGAGTAAGTACCCGCGCGTTGCGGCGGTGAGATGTTAGGGGTGATAGCTAGATCATAGAGTGTGATATGTCATAGTATGATAGTCAAATGCCTTAGCAGTACGGGCTCCGCCGTCGTATTTAAAAATTCATCGAAAGTATATCGAATGACATCTCTATTGAAAGAGCATAAAATTTTAAGAACACCCATATAATTTTTATAATTTATCTATGTACCGTTTTTGAGATAAAAGATTTTGAATGAATTTGAAGAAAAAATGATTTATAGAGGAGAGAAAAAAAAATGATTGGTTGAGATTTGATGAGAGACGAAGGGTATTATAGTTAGTTTAAGTAAATATAGAATGGATAGAGGGACATTTTGAGAAAGTAAATGTTGAAACTTAAAATGTTAGACATGGACTTTTTGCTTTATAATATAGTATAGATATAGATAATTAAGTAAAAGAAACAAGAGAAACCTCATAAATGTCACATACAAGGTTTTCAGGATAAACATCCCAAGATGATGAGAAATACCCTTTGATTTACTGTTATGGAAAAGAGTTTTCTTTTCCAGTAAGCCAAATTAAAGCATGAATCAAGTGTGGTTTATCATCGAAAAAAAAAAAACAATTAATGACTTTCAAAAACTGAAAAATAGAGTGATTGATGGTAAACACATTTATACCTTCATATACTGCAAATCAAGTTCTTTTGCTCCAACATGTGCATCCATTTCAAAGAGCTCGTAAAACTTTCCCATCTGATAGATAACATGCCGTTAGCAGACATCTACAAAAAGATACTTGACAACATATCTTATCCTCATTTGATAGATAGATAGATTACCTTGAAAAATAAAACCTTATCCATATGATTTGCCTTGAACTCCCACCATTGCCTCTATATTTAACAAAAACAGAGCACTTCAATCACTAATTTATTGCAATACAAATACTTCCCTATGCAAGTTATTAGCAAAAAACTATTACCTGGCCACCAGTTAGTTTATTAAGGAAATCAGAAGGCAGGTACAGAGTTCTTGGATCGTAACCATCATCTCCGGGGGATCTCCTCTTGGAGTCTCTGCGGTTCCTGCTCAATACAAAGCCCCGGTAAAAACTTAACATAATATCACCAACAACAAGACCAGGATAAACAGAAACTAAACTTCAAATCCGGTATAAAATAAAGGGAAGGCATTATCTTCACATCGCTAAATTTGTCAACTTCTATGCTAAATCTAATATAGAGGCATTATAGATAAGGCATGTGATATACATGTATATGGCCATTTGTTTTAACAATGGGGAATCAATAACTCATATAGCATACAACATAGAAATTTAAAAAACTGACAAGATTCTCAAGTACTTACTTTCCAAGAAACTTAAATTTCTCTTCTTCTCGCAAGGCAAATCTGTCGGCTTTATCACCAACTACAGCAGTGTTACCTACAATATTAGATACCTTCACACCTGCAGCTAAACATTACCACCTGATCATTTATAAAACCATACAATACCCAATTCAAAAACAACTAAATTTATTTCGACAATTACTTATTACTTACAATTATCCTTATTCTTAGTAGCCTCCAAAAATGTGCACCGGCTTATTGGAGACTCGGTCTTAATCTTCTTACCCGAATCCGAATTCAATTTTACACCCGACCCCTTTCGTTTCTTGAAGTCCGCTTTTTTAACATCTTCTTCTTCTTCTTCCTCCTCCTCGTCAACCAAACCCAAATCCACCATTTCATCATCATCAACAACATCTTTATCAACCTTCATTTCCCAATCTTTATCATCACTGTCATCATCAACAACATCCTTATCAGCCTTCATTTCCCAATCATCATCATCATCATCATCTTTACTTTTACCCACATTGTCCTCAATCGAAAACCGTCTTAATCGGCGAAACCGTTTCGCCTTTTCCTGCTTTAAAATCTCAACTTTCTCCTTGGATAGATCCAAAAGCTCCTCTTCAGAATCATCATACTGAACCAAATGCTTAGATACACTCTTATCAAATGACTTAATATAACCTTCGTACCAGATTTTATCAAGTGGCCAGTAAACCCTAATCCTTCGATTCACTACTTCTTCGCCGTAGCTCGGGTTTTTCGGAGCTTGGCCGATAACTAAGGGGAGCTTTTTAGTGATTTTGGGTTGAAGTGTGGATGGGGAAGGGGAATTAGGGTTAGGGTTTGATTTAGGGTTTAATTTAGGGTTTGATTGAACAGGGGATGGAGATTGGGATTGAGATGGTGAGGGTGATTTGGTGAAGAAAGATGTGATTTGACGTTGTGGATTCACTAACGGTGACCGGCCGTTGGATGGTCGCCGGAATGCCATTTTGATTTGATTGGTTAACAAACAAATTGTGAGTGTGATTATTTTTAGGTTAGTGATATGTGTCTGTATACAAATTATACATACAACTGTATCTACATGTATGTATAAAGTATGTAGGAGTAATAAGGCGGGAATCCAGTGAGAAATCCGGGAATCAACTTTGGCGGGAAGCGGTAGTGTGGAGACTCCTGACGATTTGTTTTCTTTTTAGAAATTTGCTGGCGCCAACACTAGACCCGGATACTATCTTGTGAAATTCGATCTTGTGTCATTTTCAATATTGTTTCCGATATTATTTTACAATAGATTAGTTTAAGGGATTCCTATTGACACCATTTTAACCATTTTAACCCTATTGCCATCCCTCATAAAGGACGAATTTTAAGAGCAGAAGGGGCAAATTTCACCTTTTTTGAGTTAGCTCATTTTTCGCTCTCTATTAAATGCAATAGTCGCATCAAAAGTTTTTTAATAAGTTTTTAACTTATCTTTTATTCTTTTTACACTTTTAACCCTAATTGTTAATAATATTTTCTAAATGGATACAAGTCTCTAAAACAAATGTATATACAATGGGGGAAATGGGGGGAGTGAATAGAAGGCTATTAAACATTCAATTTGACTGAAAAATCCGTCATAAATCAATTTTTAATATTAAAAAAATATGAGTACTCAATCATCTATTCAAAATATTAAAAAAATTAACATGTGAAAGGTTTTTACTCAAGTTAGATTTGTAACAGACCTATACTCAATTTATTTATAAGGTTGAAAATATTGGATAGTTTAATAGAAAGTGTTTTATGACGTGATATTTTGTTTAATTGACCCGCGTATCTTAAAACTTCAAGCATACTTTTTAATACTATAAATAAATAAATCTATTAAAACTATGATATTTAGTTATGGATTGGATTTACGCTCGTGTATTTGACCCAAAAGGCTAAATAATCAAAAGTTTTTTATTGTATTTTGTATTATATCCTTTGATACATGTTCTTTTGTAATTAGTTAACTTTGTAAAATATAAAATGACGTGATGATATCTTTTAATATCCTAAACAACAATTTTATAATGACTATCGATTAATCACAACTCTCAATTTTTCAAATTGACTTTTTTTTAATTTTGACTTTAATTTACAATTTTACGTTTTTCATCAACAATCTACACTTTTTAACCAATAATTACACTTTAACTTATACTTTTTTGTTTTTTTCATCACCAAGTTACACTTTTTAACCGATAATTTCAAACAATATAAAAGTAAATAATAGATACTTGTCATAATAGTACGGTATATCTTATAAATACAAAACTAAATAATTAGAAACTAACAAAATTAAATGTAAATATATATATTTTTTTTTAAAAAAATTGTACTATTATATAATCTGGAAGCTTTTCTTAATAAATGTTATGACACATATAAGAAAAACAAAAACAACTATAACATTGTCATATTCTAATTAAAATATTTAATATATGTTTTTTCTAAAAGTAAAATATTATTTTTAATAGTGAAAAATAAGAATTTAATAAAACAAATAAAAATGATAGTGACATATTATGACATATTGTTAAGTATGCCGCAGTCTACAATTTTAATGGACATATTAAAAATTTGTAATATTTAAATATCGTTAAACATGTCAAAGTAAACAATTTCAATAGGACATACTTTAAAAATAAATTCAAAAAAAAATATTAATTTATATTTTTATTAATAAATGTAATAAACTAAATTTAAAATGCAATAAATTTATATATAATATTAATAATGTCGTTAACTTCATGTATTGTACACATGTCTAAAATATAATAAAACACTAAATTAAGGATGTTAAACTTTCTTTCCTTAATATATATATATGTTTATTAAAGTAAAAAAAAAATAAAACAATATGTTTCTCTTCACTGAAAATCACCGTGCATTATAAAAATCATCGTACATCAATTTTTTCGTGAATCTTCGTACATCAATTTAGTCATGATCTAAGGGTCAAGATCTTGTCCTATTTGTTTTACTTTAATATTTGTTTTATAATACCCAACCATTATATATATATATATATATATATATATATATATATTAAATACTTGTTTTACAATACTCAACCCTTATATATATTCTTTTTTTGAAAGGTGAAATTCGCTTGAAACTTCGTGTCGCCATTCGACAGCCGAAGTAAATTGCGTATTTCAAACACCTGATAGGATAAAAACCCATACTAATCCGCTGAAGACACAACAATTGATAAAGGTAACTATATATCTTATAATTAGTTAAAATAGGGGATAGAATATCAACATGGTAAATTGGTAATAACATAAAACTTTAAGAAGTTAGAGGTTATATGTGAAAATGAATAATAACATTTCGATTGCATATACTACAATCCATGTCTTTGTCTGCCACTGTTATCAGTACATTCAAAAGTCAAATCACTATTTTATTTGAAGAAGGGGCGATTATTGTTAAGCAGAGGAGGCGAATTTTGCCCCTTTTGAGGTAAGGTGTTAATAGATAAATTCCATGGTGTCAATAGCATGCCCCTTAGATTGAATGATATATAGGGGGGAGTGAAAGTGGTGTCGGGTGAAATCCCCTCACATATTGATTTTTTAATTAAAAAAAAACATGAGGGCTTATTATTTATTTTATATATTTATGGATAAAAATTTAACATGTAAGGGGGATTTTACCCATATAAATATGTTCTTGATTTATATAGATGCTTTGTACATGTTTAAGAAAATTTTTTTTTTATCACATATGATCAATTTGGACAATCCGTAACACTATTTATTGTTGATTTAATAACAATTGGTGACAAATTAGTGAATAACAATCACTGATTTAATAACAAATCAGTGAAAATGCAGAAATTAATTTTTAGGACGGGGAATAGTTATGAGTCAATGTTTCATTTATTTAAAATTCATAAAAAGATAATCTTTTTATATAAAATTTCTAATAAAGTGAACATATTTAGTTTTCGTCTATTAAAAGAATCATATTTTTAAAAGTTTCTCAGTAAATGAAATATCGTTAAAAACTAATGTTTGCCTTCCATTAAGTGTCATGTTACTATGTCACGTCATTAAATTTTGATTACATGGACTATGGACCGAAAAGAAGATACAGATATACCTTTTATATATATATATATAAGGATAATGACCTGTGAGTGTAGATAACTATAATCAAATGTGAGTATAATGTAACGATCTCTCAAAATGTCTATGTAATGTAAATGATAACACATTTTGTCCAAAAAATGTAACCTATCGGATGACTAGGATCCAGCTTACATGGCATTGTTGACTCAACTAATTTTGCAAACATGGTTGTTGACTTTAAAAAAATGCTTATGTGGCACTTGATAACTCATTTTCATCTTCATCACCCAATTCATTTTCATATTTATATATTTAATATTTATATTCATATTATATGTATATATATATATATACGTGTGTGTGGGGAAAATAATTATAAGGTTATCCGGCACTTAAGTTTATGTGTGGAACCCCTCACATATAAATTTTTTAATATTTCTTGATTAATTAATAAATACTTAGACCTCTATGAATTTTATGGATTAACAAAACATATGTGTGGGTTTCCACATCTAAACTTAGGTGTCAGACAACCTTATATTCTCATTTTAATATTTATTGATTAATTAATAAAACTTAGACCTCTATGAATTTTATGGATTAACAAAACATATGTGTGGGGTTTCACATCTAAACTTAAGTGTCAGACAACCTTATATTCTCATCCCATATATATACATATTTATATCTATATATCTGTTGATGTATGTATACTTATTTACATAAACATCGTTATCATAATTTTAACTCAAAATATTATGAAATATTAGTATTTTAATAGTTATATAAATTTATGTACCGAAGTTGTTTAGTAAAATATACATGTAAAAGAATAAATCTATCTATACTTAATATTAGACGATGTTAACTTTTAAACATAAAGTCATCTTTAAATACAATTTTACACTTAAGATGAAACTCAGAGTTGTAAAAAAAAACTAAGCAATTAGTTGTATAAGGAGAGATGAATTTTATTGTCTGTGTAGATTTAAGTTATTATATAAAGAAGGCCAAAAATGGTGTGTTATAAGACCGAAGCTTGTGAAATTTGGATATACTAAAAGAGAGACGGATCGAAATGACCAACTATTTCATTGTCACAAAATGAAAGAAATAGATTTTATTGAACCATAACCCGGGTGTTACTCTGGGAGACATTATTTTGTTAATAATTTAATAGAAAAAAATTATTCAAATCTATCAAAATAAATTTTTTTAGTAGAAATAACGAAATGTTTAAAAATAAATATATTAATACCGATAATAACACATTTAAGGAATAGAAAAATATATTACGAATATAATATGAATAAATATTTTTAATATTAGCTACGATATTTTGATAATAATGAGATAATGCATTACATATAGTTATGTGTTCATGGATCAAGGTTAAAAAAAAAAAAACTTTTTGAAAAATACGTGTATTATTCAAATGATTTTTAATAAAACAAAAGTTGACATTTGTCGGTTAAAAGATGAATAGTAAAAGTTTTGTGTGAAAATAAAAGTAGTTCCCATAAAAATTTAGTGCTAAAAGCGTAAGAAGTTAAATGTTTTGATGAAATTACAAAAAATAAAAAAAATATAAAAATTTAGTACTAAAAATATAACCATTTAAAATATTGTGGTGAAAAGAAAAAAAAAGTTAATTTTTTACACGTTGTTTTCAATATACACATATGTCAAACAATTTATTCAAAAAAACTAATTAAATTTATTAATATAATTGTATCAGTGGAAATAACAATATATGTCTAACAATAAGTATTAATATGGATAATGATACTCTTAGAAGAATAATATAATGTGTTACGAACATAATATCTATTATATAAATAAAAGAAAATTGTAATGACATAAGATTTTTAAAAAATTGTTTTGTATGGTTCTCCCAAAAATCCTTTTAATTTAATTATGACATCATTATCATATTTTATTAATTTAAAATTTGAAATATCTTTCCTTTTTTTATATATATATCATTGATATAGATTTTTATTAAATTAAATGTTCATATTGATATGTAAGATTTGAATCACCTTAATTTATCGTTATAATTTTTGTTTCCGTTTAGTTTCTTTTTTTTTTTTACATTTAATTTGTTACAACTTTTCAACTTATTTAACGTTGTTATTATACACTTTAATATTACAACATATTTTAAAGTTACATCGGTATCATTCGGTTTATTTGCAAAACATTTATAAGTTAACCCGGGTTAAACCCGAATTGATTAGTTAGTTTGACAATAATAGATAATATATGATCATGAAATGTTATTTAATATTAATAACGATGTGTTAATAACGATGAAATAATATATTGCAAATATGTTTTGCGTTGATGAATGGGGTTAAACAACCACAAATAATTTGAAGGGCCATGTAGTATTCAATCCATTTGGTTAAAAAAAAACAAATTGTAAAGAAAATCATATTGGTGTGTACTAAAAGAAAAATATAGCAAAAATAATATATATGTCACCGCATATTTATTATTGTGTTAATGGGCTAGCCCATCAAAACTTAGAAATTGAAACCAAACCCGTTATTGTAGTTTTCACGCGAATCGATTAATCATTTTTAATGTATATATAGAATGTCCATTTATTTTTTTTCTTATCCAATGACATTTCAAGCTACTGACTAATTAATTTGGATAAAGAGGCAGAGATCGACCATCCACTAATCGAGATTCATATTGATCAATTGATCTTTGCATCTTGTAAGTTCACTAGTGGGTGTTTGTCATAGCTTATATTTTTTTCTTATGCTTATAAAATATAAATGGTTTTTGGCTTTTTTTGCTTTAAGTTTATAAACTCTTATGTAGTGTTTGGATTAACTTTTGGTTTTTGAAAAAAAAAAAAAAAGAAAATAGGAAGAAAAGCTAAAAAGCTTTGATTTCTAGCTTATCAAAAAGTGGCTTATAAAAGCTAAAAAACATAAGTTTAAAAACTCACACAAACACTTAAAATGACTTTTTTCCTTCAATATAAGCAAAAAAGTTAAAAGCCCCCTCAAAAAAGCTAGGCCAAACACCCCGAAGTACCTAACACAGAAGTAGACTTACTTTACACAAAAATACCTAACAATGATGGGTTTTTTTTTTCTTACTCAAGATATTTATTTCCTCATATATTTTGGGACTAAGATTTAAAGTGGTTACAACTTCATAGTTAAGTTGAAGGATTTTTAACCTTTAAATTAAAATCAAAGGTCAAATTTTATTTTTGAATTTTGACTTTTGATTTAAATTCATAGGTCATGAATTGTCCAATTTTACCTATGGAGTTGTAACAAATTTAAATAATCCTATCCTATATTTAGTCAATACAATTATTCATGATTAGTATATTTTGAATTCCCAAATCTAACCTGAACAAGTATTTCCCCAAAGTATCGTATTTTTTTAACGGCAACAACTGTATCGTATGTTTTTTGATGCTCCCACCTGACCACCCTCTTCTCAATCTCTCTCTTCGAACCATCACCAACCAAACACCATCGGCGACCACCACCAACCAATGCTCCGCCCTCTTTTCCATCTCTCTCTCTTCGAACCACTATTGGGGAAATTCGACATAACAAACAGATAACCGGATATAAACAATCTTTGAAGGCACGTGATCGCTTTCAGATTGAATCAATTTGGCGGTTCACCCAAACTATTCAACCGGATACAATCAAAAATTAAGAATTTTCTGTAACAACCCTCAATCTCCAATTAGGATAATTTACTTGGACTTATATAGGTCCTTATTCGTAGAGGTTTATTAAGAGAATCGACCTTCTAGACATTCAAAGCATAGCGATAATTGCCCCATAGTACAGTGAAATGCCTTAGAAATGCCATAAACAATAACTATAATCATTCAATACGATCTCAAGCTATAAATTAGTTCTAATCAAACTTGGTGAAATGTCAATGAACCAAAAATTTTATTTCGAGAAGTTGAGTTACATAAATAATTATACAAGACTCACAAGTTGTGAAACAACCAAAAATCCCGAATAATAATAAGTACATACATATATTGCAACATTTGAATAAGTCTTCCAATTAAAAGATATGCATACAACTTAAACTTATTATAAATATAAACTCTTATAAAATCCACCAATCAACATACAACTAACCCACTTATTTTTACACTCTCCTCCATGTCTTACACTCACATATACATACACCTTTACATGTATATTGAATCTAGTCATTTATGCATCCAAATACATTACAACATTCAAAATCTACACCACCAACCTTTTTCTAACCAATGGGCATGCAAACACCACTCCCTCTAGCCAATAAACAAGCTTTCTAACTCTCCTCTCACTCTCTCTCACATGATTATGGCTAGGGAATACCAATTTTTCAGCCATTTCTTACACACTAGAACACACACATGCTCTCAAACTCTCTCTTCCTTTTCTTTCTTTCTTGGCAGAAAAATAGGTGAAAAACACCCTCAAATCTTACTAACAAAACATAATAATAACATGTATGAGTCATCAACTAGATAAGGGTTAAAGGTAGATCAAGGATGGAGCTCTTGGGAGGCCTTGGAGTCTCGAAATCAGCCCTCCAAGGTGGCTGATCGGCAGTAGCAAAAACGGGCAGCAAACAACCCTTATCTCCTCACTTTCTTTTGATTCTTGATCATCAAAGGGTACCCAACTTATTCCTTTGTTTGTTCTTCATATTCTCCTTCATTTTGCAGCTCATATTCCCTTCTTTTCAAGCTTGCTACAGCCAACAAACAACTCTTGGGCAGCCATCAAGAACAAGACCCAACAACACTCTTGATCTTCTTGTTTTGATCTTCAAAGGTTGTTAGCTTCAACTCTCTTGAATCTCACCTTACTAATCCTTGATTTCTTGGACTAAAAACACATAGATCTATGCATGCATACACATTTAAAATACTGATTTTAAAGAAATAATAAAGAATGCAAGAGATAATAATGGATTTAGTGTAAAGTGTTAGATCATCACATGCATGTTAAGATTTTTTTTATTGTTTTGGTTGATTTTTTTGATTTGGGACATGAGATGGATGACTGATGACTTTGAATTTGATAAGAAATCTGTGTATTTGATGTTAAAATCATAGGAAAAGGAGTATCAAACATGTTAGAGGTGAAATAAAGTGTAAATTAAGCAAGAAAGCCTATTGGTGAGTTGATATAATCAATAACAATCTGACAGAAATAATCTTCTGTCTTGTAACGGGTAAACTGGGCATGTGAGGGCATTTTCAAGCAAAAATTTCAAAATAAAAGTTGTAGAGGAACGAGTTAAGAATAACCACCAACTGGAATTACTCAAAAATACTGAACCAAATGAAAGATATGATTTTTCTACTGAAACTGGTCAAAACTGTAATTTTGTCTGAATATTTTGTGAACTTTGACAATTTTTATCTCCTAAACCAAAATGCTCCAGGAGGTCATACTTGGTGGAAAGTAATTTTAATGTGTCCATGACTTAAAATAAATTTGTGGTATTTTTCTGAAGGTCATATCATTAAGAACTTTTATAAAACATTTCAAGTCGCACAACAGCAACCATTCTGACCAGTTTTAGTTTGGAATTATTTAGAGGTAGCAAACAATGTCTAAAAATTAAGTAAAAATTTACAAAATTATAAGACACATATAGGTTGCTACACAAAAATCAGGAAGGTTCAAATAATTCTTCTTGACTCCAAAATAGTAGCTAACATTTCGTAAAAATAAAGTATAAAACAGAAAATTTGTAAGTAATCTTATAAATGGCATAATGGGCTATGTAATGAACTAAGAACCATAATGGGCTAACCCGGCCCAAATAATGAACCCATAAGGAACACAAATCAGTAGGCCCACTTGGCCCAATAAGCCTTATAGCCCAATAACCACTATGACCCATTAAGCACCTAACCCAAATAAGGTAAAGCCCAATAACTAATGTAAGCCCAAAACATTTAAAAGCCCATGACACTTAAGGCCCAATTGATAATGGCCCATAACAATTAAACGAATTTCCTGAACCAAGTAATCGTAAGACAAATCGAGAAATATACGAGTTGAAGATAAGTGTAATCAAAATAAAACAAAGATAATTAAGTGAGATTGACATAAGTAATTATGTTAACCAAGCTATATATTGATATCACAAATGCTAATTCACGCTAAAATCGGTTACACAACAAATGATGAATAAGGATAACATAACTTAATATGGCATTTCTATATGATAACTTAATATATCAAGTGAAACCACAAATGAAGCCAAGTTGCCGAAAATATAATAACTTATAACTACGCATGTAATGAAAGTAACTTTTTACACCATCAATCTCTACAACCAAAACGATGCGAGTGTTACCAATATACTTGGACCCTACAATTGATAGCAACATAATGAAAATGGCATTTCTAAGTGATGACTTAAGATAGGAACTTACGTATATTAGTCATATCGTAGGGATAGTCTTGGCTTGAAATATGATGGAGGAACATAATGGATATATGGTCAAGGAAGCTATAGATGGGAAGTACCCATTTTGGATAGATGAGTATAATATGCGGCATATCAAAGTAAGTCATAGCCCCCTTTCAAACTATTTTATGTGTTAACTATCGGGGTGAAAAACATGATATATAAACTAAACTACTTTTATGTATATATACATGAAATGATTCTTGATAATATGACTTTGAAATAAAATTGTTTCGTATGTTCAATGTGATAAATGTTTTATGATGAGCTTGAGTTCTGTCAACCCATTTTCTTTCGGTACACTACTATTTACTCCGATAGTGGAGGCCTGTAGTTAGATAGTTGCGCAACTAGGTTTCGTCCACCCACCCAGAGCGTAACGGTGGAAGGTTGGTTGCCTTTGTGACGACCTTCTCTTCCAGTCCGACTGGAGCGGTGTTCTAGCTACCTTAAATTTAAATGGTCGTCTCCATGGCACGACCCCAATTGTAATTAAAGCACTTGATTGACAGCTTGTGCTATGAAATGAAATAATATATTGTTTGGACATGAAAAGGTAGTAGTAGTGGCTCAAGCATTTACTCATCGAAAATTATGTAAATTATACCCTTGTGGTTAAATGAAATTGATATTAAATTATGCCCGTGTGGCTAATGAAATTGATATTAATATGTTTGGATATTTTGATTTGAACATACGGTTTGGGTATCGTCCCTCATAAGAAATCTTGAAAGTCGTTGAAATTGGCGATATTGAAATATTGATGACCGAATGGTTTCTATGTGATATATGATTAATCATTTGATATATTTTTCCCCTCAAGAAGATTTGACAAATGAGAACTTTATAATTACCATGGATTTTGAACGTTTTAAATAACATTGTGGTATTTGGGAAAAACTCGATAATATGATATGAGAATTTTTGTCGGTCATATGGTTTGGGTATTTCGAAATGTAATAGTAATCGGTTTTCTAAGTATTTAAAACGGTGATGTACCAAGATTTATATAAAAACCTATGCACTCACCAACTACGTTTTCGTAGTTGACACTTTTTCTTCATGCTTTTCAGGAATTAGCATAAGCTTTGAGGATTTATATGCATCATGATTGTTTGCATTGCACTTTGGAGTCGAATATCAAACCTTGTGATGGACAATAGAATCCGCCTTGATCATTGTAGTATACTATTCATGTGCTTGATATTTGTTTCGTGAACTTAATATTCAAGTATGGTGGACGCATTTGTACTTGGAAATTGGTTCACATGCTTGTACATTTGTAAATTCCTTTTTATCAAATAAAGCTATGGTGAATGTTATTTATATTCCTTGTTTTGAATACTCGACTTTCTGTACATCTCATCATTCCGCCTTAGTTGGGGTGTTACATTTTCCAGTGTGTATGTATTTGAGAGAAAGAACCAGAAAAGAAGAAGAAATAGAATGATCAGAATGTGTTACGGGATTTTGTTTTATCAACAAAACGGCAGTTATTGCAAGGTTTCGAAATTGCCATTTTTAGTCCCTCAAGTTCCGAAAATTTAATTTTCGAAGGGATTTTTACTATAGCAACCCCAGCCAGGGGCTGCCGCCCCTTGGACCCCCGTACCTTAGGGGCTTCTCTCCTAAGGTCATAATAAATTCAAATAGGCGTGCACTCCGCACCACCAATCCTATATGATGTATTATTATGACAATACTGATCAAACAAGTTAACCCAATTACACTAAAATATCCAACAACCACCGGCGAACCAAAATTATAAACGCCAAATTGAAACTAACCTTATTAAAATGTCTTGTTGCAAGAACTGCAAATCAAAGGTCTTAAACTCTTAACAACAGACCCACAAACGTGATACCTAGAATGCACATCATGCGATGTCGTACAACACTCAAAAACCTACGACCAACACACTTACAATCGAGACGGACCCACGGGTCACAATACCCGGTTAGGCACATCCGGGTCAAGGTATAATTATTCTTATCGTGAAACCAAGATTTATTTAGCCCAAAAAATAGTTTCTGGTATTTTGTTGAAATTAGAATTGGAAAATAGATTTGATCAAGTTAACAACATGATTAAGGAGATTATGGATAATGAATACGGCTGAGGTAATGACATGATTAAGGAGATTACAAAAAATAATAATTCATTTGTTTTGCTTCTACTATTATATAATGTCTTTAGGCTATAACGTTTATGTTTTTCATGTGTAATGTATCGCCTTTTTAGGTGAAAAGAATGATCGCCAATATCATTCTCAAAATGTTATGCGAGTTCACTTGAACAAATGGTAAAGCATGCCTCAATTTTGATCATACCATAATTTCTTCCTTTTTCCTACACTCAGATTTAGATTTTTTTTAATGGTGCCCCATGTTTGCAGACTTAGCTGCGGTACAACGGTACAACTTCATTCGACAGTGTGACCCAGCTTTTTGCAAATTGTTCTTGCCAATTCAAACAAGGTGGACAACCTCTATACTTGTTGGAGGTGTAAAAGTCTAGTCATTCATTGTTATGTATCTTACTCTAACCTCCCTAATATTTATGACCAATGAAAATTAACCTTGATTATAGTTTTGATATTAAAATAGTTTCCTAACATTTTATTTTTGAATACGGGATTAGATCAGTTGGAACTTTAGCGGATAGCGAATAAAATACTCTTCCTTTTTTGTCAAGGGCGTGGCACTCATAGGAGTTGCCACCCATTTTTCTTTGCGACTCATCATTATTTTCTTCTTATTCCTTTCTTCACTTCCATTGATCTTAATTTCTAGTTCAAATTCAAGTATTTTCATCTTCCATTCAATTTATCAATTCTCATAAATTACAATATCAATAATAACCATTGTTTAGAGAAGAATAACTTTGGGAGAAATGGTGTATGTGGGCGTATGTGTTGTGTGGGCTGAATTTCAAGAGAAAAGAGAGTGGAGAAGAGTTTGTGATCTTAATCCTTGACTTTATTCTTGAATACTTGAGGTAATGATTTTCCTTTAACCTAATTTTGATTTCTTTTAGAAATTAAAATTGGGGAAATTTGGGGCTTTCTTTAAAATTAGTTAATTGCTTCAATAGAAGTTAGGGTTCTTGAAATTTAATCAATTTGGGGGTTTCTAGTTGGGTGCATGAATGTTTTGATGAGTATTATGTGAGAACAAAATTGGACAGATTCTGTCTGTGATTTTGCCACGTGTAAAATACTCATATATCAGACTTTTCACTTGTTGACTCCTAAAAAGAAAACGTAGGGTATTGTGTTAGCTCGAAGTGGCCACTGGAATGAGTTTAAAATGTGGAGTAGAACTCGAGTTATGAATTTTTGAAGTCAGTGTTGTCATTCTAAATTTTAAGCAAAAACAATTTTGTGTCAGTTTTTAGAACGAGTAAAACACACTCATACGAGTCAAATTTTGTGTTGGTCACTAAAGATAAAATGTACTTAAATGTGTTAGATTGAAGTGGCCACTGGAATGAGGTCAAAATATGTTGTAGAACTCAAGTTATGGTCATTTGAAGTCAGTAAGGTCAAAACTGTTTTGTTAGTGAAAACAACAGCAGTGTTGGTTTTTAAAACGACAAGAAGTCATCTCTGAAGGACAATTCACATATTGGTCACTAAATATAAAATGTAGGTTTATGTGTCATATAAATTTGGTCACTAGAATCAAGTAAAAAGAGTTAGTAGAACCTGAGTTATGCTCGTTCGAAAGCAGCTTAGTCAAATATAAAAATGTGGATTTTGTTATAAAAGTGAGTGTGGCATTATGATAATGATATAAGAGATACATGTTATGTGAACCAACCCAAGATTAATATAAGATTGTAAATGATCGGTTGGGTGTTGAAATGCTAGTGATTACGGCTAGACGGCCTAGTATGTGATTGATGATCCTATATGCTTTTGTGATTTGTTGACAGGTTGAAGCATACATATTTTGTATTCTTGAGGCCATCTTGATTTATGACTTTGGTTGTCACGGAGGAGGTGAGTATTCTTGCATACCTTTATATATGTGTCGGGTCGATTACCATATGATGATGGATTTCATGTATGGTACTCGATTTGGCATTAGAACCCAATTTGGGGCAATATGATTATGAGGCCAAGGAACCTCTTAGGCCTAAGAACCTATTGAGATATGATGTATGAGGCCTAAGAATCTCTTGTGAATGGGGTCTAAGAACCCCGAGATTATTGATATTGATTGTGTTGATTAGCTTATATGGATCCATGTAATGCGTTAAAGTACAAAGGTGAGCATGTAGATATGGTACGACGGTGCCATAGACTACATGTAATATCCTTTGTGCGTTGCCCTCTTTCATGTGTACAAACGTATGCAAGATTATTCACTAAGCTTTGCTTACCTTTTAGTTGTTTACCCTTTTTATAGGTTGTCCCGGAAGCAAAATTAAGTAATATAAAGATTGAAGCTTAAAGTTGCTTTATGGATATTGATTGCCTTAGCAAAAATGCGGAAAATGGTAATATTGATAGGACTCGTAGAGACCATTTTGAACTATTGGCTCATGGTACATTTGAGTGTTTTGTATAATTATTGATTATGTCAAGTGTAAGAATTAAGGAGTTTTGGTCCACTCAATGGGTCATTTTGTAATAGAATTGAATTTGATTGTGATGAACATATTTTGGAAACTCGTTATCCGTAATAGTAATTCATACTCATTTGCACATCACGCGGGTAAAAGACCTATTATATATATATATATAAATTATATGTTTGCATGATGCTGCGGTGTAATGACGGTGTCAGTGGTAGCGGTGACAGGTTATGGTGGTGGTGGTGGTGGCGGTAGCTGTGTGGTTATAGATGTAAAAGTAAATAGTGCAAAAGGGGTAGTCTAGTTATATTTAGAGTTGAGAGATGTATGTTTTAAATAATCTAATTAAAGGTAATATAAGTATATTAGGTGGAGATATATTTATATTTACGAGTCATATGTCCGTGCAATGCGGCGGCGATAGTGGTAGTGGCGCAGGGTTGTGGTGGAGGCAAAGGGTGATGGCGGTGGTGAATGTAAAAGTAAATGATGTTAAAGGAGGTAGTGTGTGACATCTGTCACCAAAACTGGTAATTTATTATAGTCTCTAACTTACATTCCAAATTTCTTGACTAGTCAATATGCCTATATAGTATAACAAGCATAGAAATGTGGTGATCATTTCCAATATGGGATTTCTATTACTTGAATTTCAATAGTTTAGGATTGAGATATTTGATCTTCCTAAATGTAGATGACTATAACTATCCCCGTAATTTCTAGACTTGTAGTTGTTAGTCATATTTATTTCTAGACATTGATAAATTAGTATACGCTATTTAGTAGTGAACGAAATCAATAATTATAAAAATAATATATAATTAGTATAAATAGTAAGATGGTAATAGTAATAGTAAAATATCATATGTTTAGTAAAAAATTTTAGTCATATATATATTACAACAATTTATGGTGAACAAGGAATTTTAATTCCATTAGAATTCTTATGATGCATTAAGTCTAATCATAAACTAACTAAAACACTTATCTCCATATATATATATATATAATAACTATACCCTAAACAAAAAAAAATAAAAATATACAAACTCTTTGATTTCTCCTGCCGTCGAACAACACCAACAAAGCTCCATCACAAAACACAAAAGAATCTTGATCACTTTGTCAAAGAATTTTGGTGAGTTTAAATCATTTGCATTATTATTATAAAGATCTCCTATATAAGTTTATAGTTAAGATTCTTATAGATTATATTTTCTTTATTATTTTGTAAAGGTACCTTAAGGAGTGATCATCAACTTTGGTGGTAAAATTCTTAATCTCCATCTTTTATTAAATTATATGTATATATTTATGTATAATATTTGTAATCTATTTGATGAGGTGTATACGTATGGCCAATTTCAAAAGATAATATAAGGTTTTTTTTTGTTTTTTTTTTTTAAATTAAAAGTATGGTTAATAACTAAATAAAATTTGAATCGGTGGAGCATGGTAGAATTCATAATGTTACAAAGCTATGTGTTGTTATAAATTTAAATATTGACAAAATCTTAAAGACAAATCTGAAAGATTAATATAGCTATGAAGATGTGTTATTTACTGACTTACATAAGTGTTGGAAGGATTTGAAAGTTTTTATACAAGTATGTAATTGTAGTAGTCTTTAAAACAACAAGGTTGAGTTATTTCAGAATCTGGACAGATTCAGTTTGTTAACTTTAAGAGGTCGTATCTTGGTCATGGAAGATGGTTAAGTCACGTTTTCGGTGTCAAAAATTAATTTCAGGAAGTCTACTTTCTGGTGGAAGTGGTTTCGTATCAAAATATGAAGTTTAAGGTTGTCAAACGAATTTTATAACAAAACTGCGCAAAGTTGAGTTTTCCGAACAGATTTTGATCGACTTCAAATAGTCATATCTTGGTCGATTTTATGAACTGGACAATTATTTTTCTCCAGAAATGTTTTTGAGATGTTAAGATTGTACAGTAAAAAAAATTGGATTTTTTTGAATCTTCGAAGGCCCTTAACTTTTATAAAACTTTTCTGTGCGCGAACAGTGATTTTTCTGACTAGTCTGTAATCATTGAATTTTTTAAAAATAGTTAACGTGCCAAATAAATTATGTAAAAATTCATGTAAGTATATAACACTCTAAGGTAACACTAGTTAAGATTTGGAATCTTGAATCATTCGTTTCATCCTAATAAAAAATAGATAAAGTTACCAAAAAATTTCAGTTAATATGAACTTGTAGAATTTAATCTTAAATCAGTAAAACAAATATTATATATTAAGTTATGTGACTTGTAACTTAATAATATATGACAAATCAATTGTGAATATTTTGAAAGTAGCCATATGTGTATTTCATCAAATACGAGTTACAATGGACGGTTCTTGACCATGTCCATAATTGTAACTTGTTCATATTTATATGTTGTGTAGATTCTAGCGACCTTGTTGGATTTGCATAACTACTTGCTTGTCGAGGTGAGTTTCGTGGCCCCTTTTTATATTATTTCTTTGGGGGAAAATGATGCTTAAAACACTTTTCATTTCTTTACTAGCTGTGCCAAAAACTTATTTGTTTTCATGGACAAATACGTGTAATTATGAAATTGTGTATGCTAGCTTGCTTACATTGATTTCTTTGATGCAATAGATGTCTTTTGATATCTATTGAAGACTATTGGAAAACTATCGACCAACTTTATACTCCAGCTGGTAGTTGTTGGTATTTAAAGCATGATTGAGTTGTTAACAGGAGTGATGGGGATTGTGTTGTTGGATTACTATGATGGCATTGATCAGTATTTAGTACGCTACTACATGTTTATATTTACACTATTGTCCAAAACTTGATATATCATGCACAGCAAACTCATTTGTATTCCTTTAAACCTACGAACTCACCAACATTATGTTGACATTTTCGAGCATTCATTTTCAGGTAATAACAATGTTTAAGAAGATTGAGCTTATGGACTTTAGGAAGACCAATAAAGAGATCCTTCATGGACTCCTAGATTGCATGTGAAACATTGAACGCTATTTGCAATTATTACTTCTTTGCTATTTGAGGCGTGTTGCCTAGACTTTCCGTTTATGGAATTTACATTTATTTGAATTTCATTTAGTATGACTCTATTATAAAGTCCATGTGCCATTGCTATATCTTTTAGTCATATCCTACGATTCCGCCTAAGGTGGGGTGTGACATAGTGTGATTATTTTAAGGATTGAGAGATTTATGTTGTAAATAATTTTATTAAGGGTATTAGGTAGTTATGTTAAGGAAGTAGGTATATATATTTTTTTGAACAGCGAGTTAGTAGTTAGCAGTTAGCATTTGAGACACCACAGTGACATCCAATTGGGCACTATGCGATGCTCGAACCACCTAATAAGCGAGTTAGTAGTTAGCAGTTAGCATTAAGTAAAGATGTTAAATTAATGAATAAAAAAGAGGGATATATTAGGTAGTTCAAATCATCTTTTGAGATTTTAAAAAAGGTTGATATTATAAGATAACGAGAGAGAGGTACCCGCGCGTTGCGGCGGTGATGAGGTAATCTACCTGACGGGATCCGCCCTCGGATTTAAAAATTCGTCGAAAGTATATCGAATGACCTCTCTAATGAAATAACATGAAATTTTAAGAACAACCATACAATTTTTATAATTTATTGATATACGGTTTTTGAGATAAAAGATTTTGAATGAATTATAGGAATAAAATGATTTATGGAGGAGAGAAAAAAAAATGAGTGGTTGAGATTTGAGGAGAGAGAAAAAAAATGAATGGTTGAGATTTAAGGGTATTATAGGTATATTTGGTAGATATGTTTAAATTAGTGAATAAAGAAGATGGTAATTTAGATAGTTCAAATCATCTTTTGAGATTTTAAAAAAGTGCAAAATGCTTTATAAGATAGTACTCGTATTAGATATAAATATTAATGAATAATAGGAAAAAGGTAGTTTGGGTAAACCAAATATTTTTCAAATGAGAGGAAATCTTATACTTAATAATCTAGTATATAAAAAAGGAGAAGATATATTAAAGTAAAAATAGTTTAAACGATGAACTAAGAAACAAAATGTTGAGAAAGAAAAAAAAGTTATAATTCACGTATATGAAGACCTATGCCAACAAATGAGAGAGTTAATTTCTATCTTTCTTTTTTTCTTTTTTCTTTTCTTTGAACAGAGAAATTAAATAACGTTCAATTCAATAAAAATGAGTTAAACGTGTAAGAATAAAAGTTAGAGCAACGTATTTATATTATTTTTACAAGTGTTAAAAGAGTATTTTTGATCATAAAAAGCTTATAGTTTTTATAGACTTTCATTAATTTTTAAACTCAATATATTTAACAAAAAATAAAATTTCTAATGAAGAAATTACTTGTAGATTTTAACCGGTAAATAACTTTAAACTATATTAATGTGTTAAATAATTGGGAAAAAAAACTCTAAGCGATTTGTGGTGGTTTTTTTTGGATCTCCCAATAATTATAAAACATGGTATGAAAAGATTTTTTAAAAAAAGGCTAAACCCTTAGATGAATTTTTTTATTGAATTATGACCTTAGGATCAAAAGCTGACATCATATACCTTAATTAGCATACTTTAGTAATTTAATAATTAATTAATACTTTATAACTAATAATGAAAATAACTTATGCATATACTGGACCATCTCAATTTCTTCAATATTCTTTTACTTAATTGAAATGTCCTTTAACACATATATTATAAAAATTCAATTCATTCATATCTCCTACTCATAACACATATATATATAGGGACTATAAATTTTTTTTTTTAGCGAAATAGTCATGTTTCATCCCTGTGGTTCAATAAACTCATGGATTGTCCTTTATAGGAAAAAAAGCTTCACGTTTTGTCCTTTGACTATTTGACCGTCAACCCGCCTTTGTTAACCCCCCACGTGCCCCCCACGTGAAGGGTAGTCATGTCTTTTCCCTACCCATTCTTTGACTGTATCTATTTCTTCTCTCTTTTAGATATATAAACATGTATCTGAAAATCTATATATAAACATATACAAACTCAAACATATATTTAGAAATCTATATACATAAACATATATATGTAGAGATACACACACTCAAAAACAGATCTGAAAATTACATGTATTCATCATAAAAAACAAACTCAAATCTACGATTTAGTCACGACCGGAAAAAAAACCTACGGTCGAAAATTTTGAACTAGTGGCCGGAAATTTGAACTACTGGTTGGGAACCGAACTAGTGGCTAGGAAAGTGATCCCAAATACGTTGGTGTATAGATCTGGATTATGCGCGGTTGTAGATTCAAGGGCAGAAGGTGATGATAGCGGCGTTAATATGCACTGATGGTGGTGTAGTTTTGGATTGCGGTGATGGCACTTGAGGAGGGACCGATTAATCATAGATCTATACATATATGTGTATGAAAAGCATAGATCTAAGTCTATATTTATGGAAATATAATTCTATTGCCGCCAACTGCATTTTTCCAGCAAAAATGACTACAAATGGTGGTGGCCTTCTGCGTTTTTCCAACCACTGCTATTTTTTGGCCACTTTATATAGTGGCCACTGTATTTCCGGCCAAAATGACTACTAAAACGACAACCACTTCAACCGCCACTGCTTCTATATATGGGGCACAACCATTTTGACAACCACTTGTATATTTTTTTGTTTAGTTTTTCTTGTTTAGCTTTATTTTTTTTTAGTATGTGTTTTAATTTGGTTGTTGGTTGAATTTTAAGCGAAAGAACTAAAAACCAGTTATGTGTTATATGACGTAGAGAATCAGATCGAATATTTATGAATCCAAAAGTATGTTCATGAATTTTTGTAGGAAAAGATGGTATATTTCTGGGTTAATGAAGAACAGAAAAGAAGAATAAGGAAGAAGATGAGGGAAAAGACATGACTACCCCTCACGTGGGGGGCACGTGGGGGGTTAACGAAGGCGGGTTGACGGTCAAATAGTCATAGGACGAAACGTGAAGTTTTTTTTTCCTATAAAGGACGATCCATGAGGTTATTGAACCACAAGGATGAAACGTGACTATTTCGCTAAACCACAAGGACGATTTATGTCGTTTACTCAAATGATTATTTGAGATATACAGAAGTAAAATCAGATATGCTGATTCATGTGTTTCACGCAGGACTGGAAATCAACATGATTTCCCGATTTCATCAGTGCTTCAAATCTTGTTATGAATAATTTAAGGTATGTGCTATTATTAAAGATTTTTATTTTTTCTCTTTATAATATTTAGCAAATATTCAGTTTTTTTCTTTTTAGGGTTCTTTTAGTTTTATACAAGCATAGTGGCTATGCGTTGCAGTGACTAGAAGGTGATGGCAATATAAAATGGAAGCGGGGTGGAGATCGAAGGAGGCGGTGGAGAAGGAGGGCGGCGGCGGAGGGTGATAGAGGTCGATGAGAGTGTGTAATGATTAGAAATAATAGAGGAAAAGAGAGTAAATAATGGTTTTATATTTAAGTAGGGTATTTTGGTAAGAAAAAAAATGCTGAATTTTAAGAAATTCAATACACTTTATAAGAGGTATAGATATAGATATATTTTTATTTTTATTGTATATATAATTTTTGTATTGTATTTGTATATATATTTGTATTTTGTATTTTTACTTTTGTTAATATATATATATCTAAAAGTTGGCTCATGGTGGTTATTATGATACTTAATAAGAATTAATAAGGGTTAATTATTTGATATGGTTTTGTTTATTTCTTTATTATTATGTATTATACATATAATTAGTTGAAGGTGTTGTATTTGGATAGACATACACGAACCGACTTTTCAATAATAAGAAAAAGTCCATCATCCAATTTATTGCCCATAACCCATTCATCCATTTGTTAGCCGTGCCCAACCCAAACAAGATTGCTGCCGATGTTTTTTTTCTTTAAAAACAAAAAACCTTTTTATTTCATTTTTCTTTGTTCAGCTTCATTAGAATTAAAAAAAAAAAAAAACCCTTTCATCTCCTCATCTTCTGTTTCCTTCATCGGGTGTCCGATCAATATCAATAGGATTATTAGAGTACTTAATAAGTTAGGGCTTCAAAAGCGATTGATTGAATTGGAAAATATGTCTTCTTCGGGTGGTGGTGACGGTGGTATGATATTATTATGAAGATGAGGATGAACAAAAAGATACTTTGTATCAGAACTTGATTCACATCGAACCATGATTGATTTGTTTGGTCGTCAAAGTATTCGAGTTTCCTGGTGCTCATTGTTACGATCTCGAGGTATATCCCCTTTGTCTCGGTTTTGATGCTTTTATATATGTTTGGCTTAATAAACAATCATGCTTCACCGCCACCACCACCACCACCATTACCATCAACAGTGACAATAAACCCATTAGCATCATTGTATGTAGGTGACTTGCACCCCATAATTGATCATTTACAACTAACCAATCTTCTCTCAGGTTACAAGACTTTATCATCCGATCGTGTTTGTCGTCTACCAGGGAATGATTTTATAGAAGGTTGTATTTCATATATTTTCGTCTAAATGCAGTTCCTTTTGGCCATAAAGTGATCTATAATATGTAAAAAAAAATAGATATTTGCTTTTCGCATGACAACATGGTTGACCAGCTTCGTTAGGTCTACTTTGTAGCCTTTTTTGTTTATGTTTGTATCTTTTTATGTGTATCTTTCGTTCACCTATCAAAGTTACTACTATAATTGTAGGTGGATTGTTAGACATATGTTTGAAGAAGAATATCCCAGTTTGACCCAGTTGATCGGTTGCCCAACAAACAGTTTGGTGTCTCATCTATCTAAGAAGGTCAGGTATATATACATTTTAAATTTGTTATGTGTGTGTGTATATATATATAGTGGAACAGAGAGTACGTAAGTGTTTTGATGGTGCCAATCGGAATTGATGCTTCCATTGGTGGCTATGTTGGTGAGACTTTACCCATTGCTCGAACATTTGAGTTATTTATTGCTCATGTGATTGACATTTTGTTTTTTAAATCATGCCTCTGTCTTTAGATTCCATTGAGCAAGTAAAATTAGGACTAATAAGTAATAAGTAGGCAAATCAGTTCTTGGAAGCCTATGAAACGTTTGAATGCATGTCTGCAGGTTGGAGGGCTAGCTGATCGTGAGACTACGTGTGGCATGCATAACGTCCATCTTGGAAGGGTAAAATTTTGACATTATAGTAAGTTTTTCTTCTAAGTATTGAACAAGGGTAGAAAAATTCCACAGCTAGGTAACAACAAAAGCCACAATCCGGCTACTGAGGTGTTATTTTGGATGGGTTATGTATCACTTTTTTAGTATTAGATTGTGAACGGTTGTGTGCTATACTATATTGATACAAATAAAGACATTTGGAAATTTGATGGAAATTATAGTGGAAATGAGATGGTGGATTGGTAGACGTCTATTGTCATATACTCATATTTAATAACACAAACAAATAAAGAGCTAGAGAATAATCAAAGCCACACACAAACATACACACATAGATAGTCAGATTAAGAAGAGTCAACCAAACACCTGGCACATCACCATCCTCTTTTCTTATGATTATTATCATTTGGTAATGACTGATTACTATTTATGGATCATGTTGGGCTAACGAAATAGTCCCACAAGAAAAATTAGGAATACCTTTTTTTGGTTGATCTTTTGCATTCGGTTTATGAGAAATTAAAGAGGCCAAATTTTGGAAGAATGAAGGGTTTTATATAATAGTATAGATGATTGACGTTTAGTAGGATTTGCAGATTGCATGATTACTGATGCTGATTTTTGATTATTAAATTGAACTTCACGGACTCAATTTGTAATAAGAAATTATTTCGAAGAATAGGTGCGTCGAGTTATTTGACTTAATATGCATTAAGTTTCCTAAACATAAATTGGCCACTTCTCATTAGAAATAAACTGAAATTTATGATGGTGTTTTCATGGTGAATATATTTGCCATCTAAGCCGAATAAATGTCATATAAGTACCAAATCTGCATCTTGACTAAGCTAGAGAGGGAGATTGAATTCTACACCTATAATTCAGTTTACTTATCACTACAATTTTATTTGACCTTTTGTTTTTTTATTTTATTTTATTTTACCTGATCATTAGTAAATGGGTCAAAAACGCCACGTTTTCCCTATAGTTATTAACTTGAATCACTTGAGACAGATCTGGTGGGTTACACATTTTATTTATTTATAGTATGGTTATTAGCTTAACTCTGGTATTTGAAATATATTTTTGTTTCTAAGCTGGTATTTTGGCTGGAGATGTGAGTAACATTGTTCAATTAAGCTTGACACAATCATCCATTGTTCTATCACTTGACACTATTATCGCAAAAGAACAAAAGGTTATAGTCACATCTTACATTCTTACTAACTGTTTATGCAAGTATTCTTGACCCTGCTACATAAGGAATTTGATCTATGACTGCTACAATTGTGACACTTTTGTTCTTTCGGGTTACTATATAGAATGGCCTTTTCCCCAACAAGGTGAGCGCACACTTATATTATGTGGCTCTCATTTCATTTTCTATGCCGAAACTATGGCCACTAAATGGTTTTCACAAGGTCTTCCTAATTGGTTGTCTCATAAATAAAGTGATCCATTGCTAATAATATTGCTTTTACATATACAGGGTTGCCGGTAACTTATTTTAACCTGGGAAGTCCAAGGGGTTGTGGGATCATGCAATTGGTTCTTCGACGTGGTAAGAGAACAAGAACAAATATGTTTTCTTTTAGAATCCTTTCATTTCCATTTTAAATGGAAATAAACTTCGAGTTTATCAATGTGCCCTTTTTTTGTATTTGCTTACATGTCCGTGCCGCCTTTTGACTTTAATACAAGATCTGATCAGTAATGATAAATTGATAATTCAGTTGCACATATGAAGGCTGCTGCATAGGCTTTAGCAACTAAGCAAAAGGTAGTTTGCTACCTACCTCATGAGTTTGCATTTAGCATTAAACATTTAAACCTCATTTGATTGGCAATTTGGTATCTTTGAATTTTTTTTAAGAGGTTTGGTGCATCTGTTGAGTTGTATTTTAAAATACCTTGGGCTATTAAAGTTATATAAGTTAAAACAAACTATTAGCGTATTGCAAATGCATACAAACTACATTAGCTTATTGCAAAAATGTATTAGTGTGATGTTTAAAGCCACTTATACTGTCTTTATCTTAGATATGGGCTAAGTATTCGACACGTGGGCTCTTAGACTTTTAAGGGGGGTTATAGGTGTGTCGCGCTGATTAGTTTAGTTTGTGGGGTTGGTAACAGAACTTGAAAAGTGAAACATAGTTGGGCGCAATGGATGTGTGACTGAAGGAGCTGTGCGTTATTTAATTCCCTAGCAGGTGGCTCGGTGTTTTGATTGAACTAAATAATATGTCTTATGGTTTGCTTCGTGTCCCACATAGGTTTTGTTCATCTTGGGACCTTTCTTTACACCTCACTCTTTCCTCTCTCCCAGTTGGCATTAAGTCGTTGATCATACTGCTGTCCAAATATAAACGCCTATTACTGGGCAAAAATGGACAACTAAATAATGTCGGTATATTGGTATATAAAATAATGCATTCGCCAAAAAGGAATTAGTCCATCATACATTGCAATTGTGTTCATGTAAGCTCTTTCAAATATAAAATGGATGCTAACATGAAAGGTTTGATATTTCAGGTAGAACAAAAACTATTAGTCGTGGATTTCCAGACTGCCAACAAATGGATACATAGTGGTTGAACAAGGCCGATAGAGACACAATTCGTCCTTCAATCATGGATGAGAGGATGTATCTTCAGCCTTATGTTGAGATCCATATTACCATGACTTATGGACAATATCCTTAGAGATGGGTACTATTATGACAACACTTACATGTGTTGTTGGTGAAGAAGGAGAATCAGAGTTCAACCCGATTGTGATTTAGTATGGAACCGACAATTGGGACAAACAATAAAAGAATGGTCTTTTAGTTACCATGATCAATATAACCATGAATCAAGTTTGTTCACCCTTGACTTTACTATGATTTTGTATTATTATATGTGACTCATATTTTGGTCTCCTGTGTACTTGACTAAAGTCAGAATTATTATGCTACAAGCAACTGTGCAGGTTTTAAACAGGAATTGCATCACGACAAAACATCGTCACATAATACTTGACAACCGTCACAAAAGACGTCAAACAAATCAACATGCCCGGCCGTGCATCGTACGGGCCTTCACCCTAGTATCAATCAAATAATGATGTCTTTCTTGAATAAAAAGAAAATATGTAGTTATAGTAATTAGTAATGACATACATATCTTTATAACAAATTTTGGAAAAAATTTGATTGTCAATTTTGACTTTCAATCTCCATCCTTTTTTAAAAAATCTTGAATTTTTTTACAATATTTTGATAATTAAGACACCCAATGTTCTAAAAAAGATTAAGACACCCAAGTTCAACCTACTCATCGCTACCTATATATTTGACGGGAATTTGTTAGTTCAATCACAAACACTGCAACTATTTCCTTTACCCATAAATTGCTATTTTGATAAATTGATTCATACTCTCGGTTTGAACTCATGGCTGATCAGATGATTTATGACAACGTTGTCGATGTTGATGCTAGCAAGGAGTCGTGGAATATTAAGGGTTAAGGTGCTTTTATTGTGAAACAGACTAACAAAAATAATCCTAATGTAGTGTCCAGCCTTGACATGATATTGATGGATCAACAGGTATTTTTTTTGGTTGTATAAAAAATGTGTTTTATATAAGCATTTTATCTACTGTACTTATTATTGTGTTGTTTTTATTGTTTTGGGTATGTAATTGAAAAATAAGAGTACCAAGATTCATGCTACAATGAAAAAGAAGCGACTTTGACAATGTCCTTGAAGAAGGAGCTGTCAGGGTCAATTATACAACAACACCATCTCGATCCGCCGCTTTCCATCGATGCGGTGGAATTCCAATTATCTTTTGGTAATAATTTTTTCAACAGTGGCATAAAGGTTATATAGTTATTTTCTTGCAATTTACTGCAATTGATAACAAACATTACTCGTATAATAAAAAGGTTATATGAAGAACATACTGTCAAATAAAAGGTTTGAAGATCATTTATTTTTTTCCCTACAATTATTATGAACATGTCAATAAGGTTGGTTAATTGTAGATAATTCTTATTAGTAATTTGGCCGTATCAGTAAGTTTGTTTATGTGAGTAGTTTTGGTCATTAGAGTATCACAAGATTATAGTTCTCATTGGTGGGTATACCCGTGAATACAAGGTAATAATAGTTGTTAGTAGTTTTGGTCATTAGAGTATTACTGGATTAAAGCCTGGTCATGATGGTGCAAGGCCTCTAATGACAACTGCTTTAGATAGGTAATAGGTTAATAGAACAGGGAGCTCTAGGACGAGGCGGCAGGGAAAAGTGGAAGTCATTTGATGCAGGTGAAGGTAATTTCAATAGCTCAACATATCAGTTTTGGAATTCTAGCACACATGGGAAAGTGAAGTGTTTTATATTTGCTATAGATGATTAGCTTTTGTTGCGTTTGCCATATAGAGTGGCAAGTCCCGTTGCAACACGCGTGTAGGTAAATTGATACAATATACATATATCTGTTTGTTTTGTGTATAGAAGATCGTCAGTAACAGTTATAGATATTGGCCGACTTACATGAAGAAGAAACAGTCTCCACTTATTACAGCTTTTCAGGTACAAATTTAATCTTATGCGAGTATTGTGTTTATAAACATATATAGTATAACAAGTAGGGATTTTACAATTGAAGGATTTGATGGCAGTGTAATAAGCTTCCGGTAGTAATTGACACGTGACACATGCTGCTCAAAAACGATTATTTAGAAGACCTGCAAGAAAACTTTGTGCAGAAAAGGAACTTGAATAGTCCAAAACGATGCGTATTATTTTCAACCCCTTTACTAATATCCAAGGTTATAGTTACGTGCTTATGTCCTATGATCTCTTATATCATGTGAAACACCCATTCCATATGTCATTTCATTTGATTACACGATTGATATGGAAAAAGTCTAAATGTCCATGTTTTGTGCAGGAGGGTGTGTTTCTTCCATTGGAACCAGAACTTGATAGTTTACTTGATAATTAACGGATGCAGAATTCATAACTTCACATTGAGCAGATTTGGGATACTACATGATTCTTTAACCTACTTAAGAAAAAAACTCTTTTGTGATTGTGTATTTGTGTTGGTCGATAAAATCACACCATACAGTTATTATTTTCATTTATTTACATTTTTATATAAACTGAGTATTCAATACAGATTAAATCTTATATGATTTTTTAAATTGTCTACGAAATTTTTTTAGAGATTTGTTTATGTATAAATATTTGGTTTGTTTTTTACTATTTTTGTAATGATCATTTTGTAATTGATTCTAATTTAATTAACATTTCATCTTTCTATATAGTTTTAAAACAATAGACAAGAATTTCATAATCTATATATTTGACCTTACGTAACCAATGTATTCATCCAAAAAAGTGGTTATAAAATTCCGTCACAACGCGCGAGTACTATACTCGTATATATAATTAACTAATACAACTTTCAATAGCTCGTATATATAATTAACTAATACAACTTTCAATAGCTCATAATGTGACATTATTTATTTAACTTTTTAAACCTCTTACTTTTTAATGTGTTTCCGCGTATTACACGGGTTAATAATCTTTTTAAAAATAAAATAAAAATATATTTATATAACATTAAAGTCGTACAATTTAAAATTAAGTAGTTGCAAATTGAGTCAAACATGTATATTAAAAGTCATCAAAAGTTACAAAATTAGTCAAAGAAAAAATTAATTTTGTAACAGTAACATTCTAGAGTGGCTATATTCGGAAGGTCAGTAGTTGACTCCGTAATTAGTGGGACGCTCCCTCGTCAGTTTACAACTTTACATAATATATACTACTCGATATGTAGTATATATATCACATACAATATTGACAATCTACAAAATTTCCCGTTGATAGAAATTAAGCCGGATAGTGATGGGTGCCCCAAAAGCTCTATGTCACAGTCACAGTCGCAGCAGCAGGTTGATTACGATGAGAATGGTCGTCATTATCCTGCACAAAGGGAAATCAAGGTTCTGCGCGCTTATTTGTTTGTACTTTAATTCTATCCCCGGCCAACTTATAACAGTACTGTAACAAACTAACTAGATGGATTTTATAAGTAGTATTCACTAGTTCACTTTATTATTAATTTGGAATAGATCGAGTTTTTTGCGTTAAGTACGTGGTTGATGTATAACTTAATGGCAATTTTTTTTGTTTCTCAGCATCAAATTTACGGCCTTCCGAAGAGTTATATCTGGTTATGTTTAAATGTAGTAACATGGTTGTTGTTGTTGATGATCAGTAGATCAAAAGACACGACTAATAAGGTTGTACAATATGTGGGGATTATTATTGGCCCTACATCTGTTGTTGCTACTGCATGGATGCTCAAAGCTATAGCCATGAGGCGCTTATATGCTTCATTGCTTGATAAAAGATTCTCTAAGAGGAGGATTCAAGGAAATCTCTTCCATCAATACATACTTGAAACCCTTTCAGGGAGGGAGCTTTCATCACTAGTAGTTCATAGTTGCAGCAGTGGCTCGAACGTTGTTGATCCCCATATGAAGATGATTGGAACTGCATCGCAGCCTGGCTTTTATACGCTTCCTGATAGACTCGGTGAAAGTAAAAATTTGATGAACCCCCCCGATGAACAGAACAACAACAGATATATCACCACTGTGCAAGAAGCTATGGCTGCCGGTGATCTTGTATTTACAAATGTAGCTAAACCCGGGCACATGTAAACTCTAAATTCTAGTTGTTGAAATTTCATTCCATTATTCTTGATGCATGCATGCATCTTTATTATTATTATTATTATTATTATTATTATTATTATTATTAGTATTATTATTTTATGTATATATATATATATATATATCCTTTTTTATATGAACAAGGTACATCGAAATGGAAGATCTTTTGCGCTTTATGACCAAAGAGGAGTTGGATTTGGTGCTTCCATTGATAGGAGAGATAGACGAAAGTGGAAAGATTGACGACAAGTCCTTTCTTAATTGGGTGGTACTTACTCTGTCAAACTTTCACCACTCATTTTAAAATTATAACATTTTGCTGTCAAAATTATATCATTCCCTTGAAATTTCATCTTGGTTTTCAGGTGAGCATGTATATGAAGAGTAAATTTCTGGGGTATTCTCTAAATGACATAGAGGAAGCCACAATGACATTACACAAATATGTTAATGTGCTGTTGGCAATAGTACTCTTTAACCTTTGGTTATTACTCATGCGTATTGCTACAATAAAAGTGTTGATCGTAGCTCAATTCTTAGTTGCTGTTTTCATAAAATTTGGGTGCTCGTTTAAGTCACCATTAGACGGCATGATATTCTTGTTTCCGAGACACCCTTTTGACGTTGGTGATCGTTGTGTCATTGATGGTGTCCAGGTAGGTATCTCACTGGGCCTAATCTACCTGCAACAATTTAGTTTTAACTACAATGCCAAAGTATTCGATCTGCTTTATTTATTCACGTTCATATATACCTATAGGTTATCGTAGAAAAAGTGAGCATTTTCACTACCATCTTCCTGAGATATGACAACGAGAAGATTTCTTATCGGAATTCAATATTGGCTGCAAAATCCATCATCAATTTTAACCAAAGTCCAGAAATGACGGATACTGTGGAGGTTGATTTAGAGGCTTCAGTTGAGAACATTTCAGCTTTAGAAGCTAACATTAAAATGTATGCCGACTTATTCTATTTCTCTATGTGACATTAGTATTGCTTTCATTTAAATTTGGCTACCCTCTTGCTTCAAGACACTTAAATTATTTCTGCTATTACCCGGGACTAGATATCTATGTATTTATGTAATTTTGAGGGATGACAATGAGGGCAGGAACAAACTTAACTTTGCTTGTTATCGACAATTAGTGTTCCTTCTGAGTAAACTCAATATTAGGCTTGATATAGGTGAAACATTATATTATTCTCAATATATTAACAGTGTGGTTTTATTTCCCATCAGGTACACAGACAGTAAGCCTCACTTATGGCAACTAAATCACAGAGTTCAGGTTAGGGAGATCGAAGATGTGAACAATATGAAAATCAGGCTGTGCGTAACTCATTTGATAAACTTTCAGTATTATAAAGAGAAAAGCGATATAAGATCAAACCTGGTGCTGGAGCTAATTAACATCTTCCAACAACTTGGAATAAAAAAGTATCACATTTTCCCCCCCAACAAGTTCTGATTAGCTACATCCCTTGCGTCTGCGTCACCATTGGCCACGGACCCGTGCCTTTAAGTTGTCAATAGTTGATTAGTATATGTTACAACTTTTTTCATTTGTCTGCCAGGCCTAAAATCTTTAAATTTGGATTTCAAGTAGAATTTTCAATAAAGTTTTGTTTTCTTATATATGCAACAAGATTTGTGTACCATTGCGGTTCCTAACTGTTTTGGTATGCTTTTTTTTTTCTTTAAAATATATTGAGAGGAAGAAATGATATAATATGTTGTTTTAACATATCTGTACTTAGTTGGATATTGCTTCGCTAGACATGGTTTTCGAAACATTAATATTATCTGCAGCAAAAATTGTGGACGATGAAAAGGGGAACCCTACGTGTCAAGCCCGTGCTAATTTCTACATAACTTGTATTCTTTCTTGTCTTCCGTGGGGTGGATCTGAACTTGTTTTACAGATATTACCTCTTACAACCATCATATGATGGATTTGCCAAAAATTTTGAGAACAAACTCATGATGCTAGAAAACGGTGCATGTTGACTTCCTCGGGCACCTCATCATAGGGGCATTGGCCTGAGATGAATACTTTTATTGCAGTGATTTACTTCACTTTGGAGTTTGGACTAATTAAATATCATTTGATACAGCAAAAGATGTTTTTAAAGCAAAATATCAGTTTGGACTGGGAACGATCCACAGAGTTGATGATGGGTTTTTATCTTGGTGTGGCTGTTGCTTATGCAAATCCTCTTAAGTTTGTCCATTTGTGTTATAAACCGACAAGGGACTCACTTTCGACAGGTAATAATCTTATTTCGTTTGTACTATACATGAATAAGAACAAAGAGAGAAATCAAAAGCTATGTTATCTGTAGTTTGTAATGACTGGCAATGGGGAAAATAAATAAACTTGGAAAAATTTGTACCCTTATTGAGTAGGGAAATATTGTTTCTATATACGGATAACCAACCCAGGTGGCATATAATCTGGAAGCTTGCTAAATATCTCTAATGATGACCATTGACATTGTGCTAGATTACATGATTTCATAATAAACCAAGCTGCCAAGACTATAAAAAGTGTAATTATCACCATTTTGACGGTTATAATTGTGCAATCATACCTAATATTCGCCTTTGATGTGTGATAGCTGTCTTTTTTTGCTTGTTCTGGTGGCTACAACATTAAAACAAATTCTGATTAGCTACATCCCTTACGTCTGCATCACCATTGGTCACGATCAGGGGCGGTACTAAAAGGGGCAAGGGGGTCCAATGCCCCCCTCCAAATTTAGATTTTGTCATATATTTTTAAATTTTTCGTAAATTTTTAAAAATTTTCTATAGGTTTTTAACATTTTGTCCCCTTTTAGATTTATTTTTCATAAGTTTTCTAAGTTTGCCCTCTTTGAATTTGTTTCCTGGTACCGCTTCTGGTCACGATCCCGTGCATTTAAGTTGTCATTAGTTGATTAGCGATTATATATATTTCAACTTTTTCCTTTTGTCTGTCAGGCCTAAAATCTTTATATCAGGATTTCAAGTGGAATTTTCTATAAAATTTTGTTTTCTTATATTTCTGTACTTCAGTGGATTTAGTTTTAACTACAACTAGTTATTTATCCCCGGCGTTGCCCGGGGTTGTAGTTCTGTGTGTTTATCGGATGCAATTGTTTATCTTTCAAAGCATGATGCGTTAAATATTTACCTGTTTAAACTATAAAAGTTAAATTACAAAATATGTAATGCATGTATGATGTGTTGAGGTTACCATTGCCTTTTTTATATGTACTCTGCAATAAAGAAATAGATTTAGCTTCAGAATATATGTTTTTACATGTGGCTCAAATTTGTTGAAACCTAAAAAAAATGGCCCATCAAAAGTCATCACGAATCCATACTTTATTTTTAGTTGTTTACGTCATCACCGTCACACGGTGCCACTACTCTACCTCCATCTGAACCTTTAGTCATATCATTACACATGTCTTTTTTTTTTCTTCTGGGTTATATGTTAAGTCAAGTATTTCATTATTTCCAATGCCTTTTAAAAAAAAAGGAAGAAGTACTCATATTTCTTTTTTTTTCAAGTTTTGTTTTTCTTCCAAATTCATTCCTTATTTCTTTATGGAACTCTTTCTTTATATCCCTCCAAAAACTGTTATAACCACTTCTGAACTGTTGTTCATCTACGGTTAATAATTGACCAAATACTTTCTGGGTTTGCTATTCATCCGCTTTTACACAAGTAGATTCCGTCACAATACGGAGGTTCACGGAAGATGCGGAGTCACACCTGAAGATGTTAGCACACTATGATGTTTTCAACGATGATATTTATGTTAATTGTACCAAATCGGTATGTGTGTGTATATATATTATATCATATTTAAAACTGTATATTTTTAGATTACAAACGAAACAGAAGATAGCTGACGATTCACAACTTAAACCGGATTCTACAGATATCTGCTGCAGCCGTAGTCCCACTCTGATGTCGTTATTATACTGTTAATCTGTTATTTATTTGAAGTTATCATGTAAATGGTGGAGCATTTTTTTGGTTGATTATTGAAGCAAGTAATCAATGTTTGATATATGTTGTAAGTGGTGGAGCATTTTTTTCAATTGGATTATAGCATAGATTATTGTAGAAGCAAGATTATACGGTATGTATATTTATGTATGTATGTAATTGAATATGTAGAAGAAAAGATAGTTTTGTGGCATGATTTAGCCAGTAAAGTTTTTAGGGGGTAAAATGTAAAAGATAAAAAAGCTGGTGGCAGAAATTAAAAAAGAAAAAAACAAAACTGCTTACATCAGCAGCCAATCAAGCAAGTTACATTTTAACTAAGGCGATCAGAGCCAGCACTGTACAATCCACTTTCGGATTGTTATATATATAATATAATGCCTAGTTATTCTGCTTTATTTATTTAAGTGAATATAAACCTCAAACACTTTTTGCTGATCTCTTTTTTTAGTATACAGATAGCTAATATGTTATATATGAGATTACAAAATCGATAGTATTTAAATAGTAACCTGATTTTGTAATAAAGCAAATTCAGATGACTAGTAAGCGAATGAGTATGTTTTGGGCGACTTTCACCAGTTTGACCCGCATGGCTCATTTCAATTTATGTTTACTATTTTACCCGTGTGATGTTGGAGATAAGATTCAACCTATCTTGACGATAAACACGAACTATAGCGGTCAACCCTTGGGCAAAATTTACCTTTAAATCACTTCTTTTTCGGTCAGATAGGCAAAAAGCTCTTTATACTTAAACGGTGTTATAAAATGAGTCTGTGACTTTGTTTGCTGCAATAATCATTTGGTATGATTGTATGTTTGCAATGCAGGAACTCTTCAGAAGACCCTGTGATTCCGATTCGATCTATACCTATATGGTTCCTTAGTGGAAGATAGAGCAAAAGGAAACAATGCAATAACTTCGGGCTACAACTGTACCAACACGACTCCTGGACAGTTGTGGCAGATGTAAGTTCTCATTTCAATGCACTCAGGTTTTCAATCAACCAAGGTATTGGCATCCATACCATATGTTACACATTTATGTCATTTGGAAAACTAGAAGGCTTTCGGTCTGTTAGCAATTTTACCAACATGTTCAGAGCAAGGTTCATTTGGTCTGAAAACGCGAATAATCAGGAGTAGGAAGATGATAACATTTACTGGCTCAATGGTAACCTGTTCACGAGTCTTTTGTAAGATTATCAAGCATAAATCATAAATAGGTAGATGTATGTAGGAAAGAGAATATATCCTTTACACGGGGAAGGGAAGATCTAGATTGGGCAGCGACCACAAGTTCGAAGTCGTAAAATAACTCAGAATAACTGAATATCAGTACTTAAGATAACACCATGACCGGTAGACCGAAGTCACTAATTTCATTTGATTTGACTAAAGTACTGAAATATAAGAAAACAGTAAGTTACTGAAAATTCCACTTGTGATTCTAATAAAAAGATTACAGGCCTAGCTAGCAGACAAATGAAAAAACTTGTAACCAATATAAACACTAATTAAATGTTGACAACTTAAATGCATAGGATCGTGGCCAATGGTGATGCAGAAGTAACGTGTGTATCTATCTAATCAGAACTTGTTGGGTGGATAATTTGATACTTGATTCCAGCTCGATGAAAGATGTTACACAGATCTTGCACCAGGTTATATCTTCTTTTGCATATCTCTTCAGAATCCTGAAAGTTTATCGTATGAGTTACATCCAGTCTCATTTTTGTCTTGTTCATGTTTCCAATCTCCCTAACGTGAAGACTGTGCTCTGGTTGCCATAAGTGAGGCTTGCTATCTATGTACCTGATATGAAATAAAACCACACTGTTATCATATCGAAAATATATATATGGATATCATTCAAAAGATATACTAATTGTCAATAACAAGCAAAGTTAAGTTTGAATCCTGCCCTCATAATCATCCCTCAAAAAATCTACCTTCACTCCATATAAATTACATACATACATGGATATCTAGTTGGTAATAGCAGCATTATTTAAGTGTGTTGAAGTAAGAGACCAGTCAAATTGGAATGAAAGCAAGACTAAGGGGAGATGGAGAAGTAGAATAAGTGGACATACGTTTTAATATTAGCTTTTAGAGCTGAAATGTTGTCAACTGAAGTGGAAAAGTCCAAATCAAATTCCACAGTATCCCTCATTTCTGGACTTCGTGTAAAATTTGTGATGGATTTTGTAGCTAATTCGGAATTCGAATACTCCCTTATTGAATTGTCATAGCTCAGGAAGACGGTAGTAAAAATTTTCACTTCTTCCACAACAACTTATAGGTTTATATTCACTTGAATAAATAATGCAGAATAACTTGGCATTTGTAGTTAAATCTAAATTGTTGCAGGTAGATAATTAGGTCCAGCGAGTTACCTACCTCAACACTACGATCACCAACGTCAAATGGGTATTTCAAAAACACGTAGATAATCGCTTCACATGTTGACTAATTAGCATTGCTCCCAAATGTGAAAACCGCAAGTAAGAACTGAGTTGCGATGAAAAGCGTCACTTCTGATGTAACAATACGCATGCGTATTACCCAAAGGATTATGAGTACTATTACCAAAAGCACATTAACAATCTTGAGTAACTCTGTTTGGGCCTTCTTTGTGTCATCTACAGAATGCTCCAGAAATTTACTCTTCTTATACATGCTCACCTGTAAACCAAGATGAAGTTTCAAGGGAAAGGAATAATTTTGAAATCAAAATCTGATCATTCTATAAATGAATGGTGAAAGTTTGACAGAGTAAGTACCACCCAATAAAGAAAAGACTTCTCATTAATCCTTCCACTTTCATCTTTTCCCCCTATCAATGGAATCACCATATCCACCTCCTCTTTGGTCATAAAGCGCAAAAGATCTTCCTCTTTGATGTACCTTGTTCATATGAAAAGGATAATATATATATATATATTAAGAATAATGGACTGAAATTTCAACAAACAGAATTTAGGTCAATCTTACTTGCACCTGGGCTTAGCTACATTTCTAAATATAAGATCACCAACAGCATTAGCTTCCCGTACAGTGGTGATATATCTGCTGCAATGCTTATCCGCATCGATCAAATTTTTACTTTCACCGAGTCTATCAGGAAGTGTATAAAAGCCAGGCTGCGATGCGGTTTCAATCATTGTACCTATGATCGTCTGGGGATTTTGGCCGCAGCTGCTTACTAACCTAGAACTATCAACTTCTGAAAGCTCCCTAGATGTTGGCCCTGAAAGGGTTTGAAGTATGTATTGATGGAAGCGATCTACCAAAATCCTTTCAGAGAATCTTTTATCACAAAATGAAGCAGATAAGCGATTAACAACTATAATTTTGAGAATCCATGCAAGAGCAACAAAAGATGTAGGGAAAATCCTGGTTATAATATGATTTAGAACCTTGGTTGTGTCACTTGTTCTAGTGACGCTACAAGTGCCGATCATGAACCACCAAATCACTGCAACTATACACACCCAGATATTAAACCGAAGGCTCAATAGCAGGTCGTATAAATCATACCCAGCTTTCTTTATAGCATTCTTTCTAGGTAAGAAATACTTATTCTTCAAGAAAACCACGATATCTCTCAAGCACTTGGAATATAAAAGGCCACAGAAAATTGGCCATCCCAAAACACACCAGATCCATAATTCTAAACCCAAAATCTCTATATTCTTCAGTTTATTAATAGTTGCACTTAAAATCAAAAGCAACGTAAAGCAAGCAAATAAACTGAACTCGATAATACATCGAACCTTTGCCTTCCAGAACTTTGTGTCCCGTAGAAATGGCATGAATGCTGTTGCATAAAAGAAGGTTTTCCCATCATTCATAAGCTGCGGTAACTTTGACATAGTGTAGTAGTAGTAACTAGATTAGTCTGGTGGTTGCCAGCAGATAAGTCTAATCTGACTTCAACACTATCCCGCTTCATTTCCATAAACAAAATTCTTTCCTTTGTTTGTATACTTGTTAGAATTATATATGTGATAATATAATTGAAATAGTATTAGGCTCTATGTAAACTGACAAGGGGACTTCTTTCGGGAAAGTAGAATATATAGTACAGCTTGTGACTTCCGGGTTTTGATCTTAAAATATCTTAGTCACTAATGCTCTTGATATGTAATTAATTTATACAATCATATATATGACTCATTAGGGGAGAGAAATCAGGGATTCTCCATGCTACATGCGACTAAAACCCCAGCCAAATTTGTTCTCTTCTTTTATTGCTACTGGCCGTTTTTTTTTGTTTTTCTTTTTTGCTTTTAAAGCAGAAGGATATACTGTATCATTTTACATCTGCTATCTCTTTAATTGTGGATTCGATGTATATCAACAGATATTTCTTTTTTGAACGGCTAACAGCAAGATTAGTTTAGATTCATTCATTCATACCAAACCATTGACAACACTAATGAAACATCTTGCTTAATATGAACTTTGATGTTGGGAAGATCAGTACTAAACACCATAGCCTTTGAAGACAGAGGTCATGGGTTCAATCCTCATCCCATGCAAAGGTTGGAGGGTCTTTTCTACCATTTAGGTAGAAAATGGAAAGTAGCACTACATGTCTACATTCTGGTTTAAAAGAAACAAAGAAATCTTTTTCTATGGGTTTTGGGCCCCAAGTCCGCTTTCAGGACATTTATATTCTATATTCAAATAATTAGATTTATTCTCGTGTCAAATATATGAGACGTTTACAAAAAATTCAAGATAAAATTATATATATGGAACAAAAATAACCTTGTAAATTCACATGTCACTATAAATAATATTGCATTTTTCCAGACTTTTAATTAGCGTCAACAAATTAAATAATTTGTGACGCTTTTATGCGTGTAAAAATATGGAGAACTAAAAGTGTGTAGATATTAATCCACACTTAAAATTTGGTATTATAAAATTTTACACTTTTTAATGTGGACTTTCATATTTAATTTGTAACGTCACATATTTAGTTAGTATGGACAAATTCGGTGTTAATTAAATATGAAAGTTTAGTGTGAACTTTTAGAATACCACACTTTTAAGTGTGGATTAATTTCTACACACTTTAAGTTCTCCATATTTTTACAAAAACAAAAGCGTGACAAATTATTTAATTTGTTAACGCTAACTAAAAATGTGAACAAATGCAAATGTGTAATAATAAATCAAGAAACAAACCGGTACCGGAATATTGATGAAATTATTTTATTTGCTCGTCTATTACTGTCATGTCGAAGTTTTAATGGTATAGTTGAGTTTCAGTTGAAAAGTTAAGAATTTTTCTTTCAATAGATCGTAAATAAATATTTTTAAAAAAATCGGTACCAAAATATTGACGAAATTATTTTATTTGCTCGTCTATTCCTATCATGTCGAAGTTTTAATGGTATAGTTGAGTTTCTGTTGAAAAGATATTAAAAATTTTCTCTCAATAGATACCGTAAATAAATATTTTAGCCCGTTATATATGCATAATATATATATATATATATATGGGAGATCAAATGAGAATGTGTATTAAGGAGAGAAGGTCTAATGGACCAATCTGAACGCGACATGTATTTTTTTGTAAAAAAAGAACGTGCGGTGGCATAGTTATAAATAAATTAAACTTTTGTAACACTTGACGTGGTGGTATTTTTGTAATTAAATTTTAACGAGATGTTAGTTTACTAAACGTCCGTTAATTTCACCTACTTTTTCCCCACTTCAATAAAATGAATGGATTCTACAATAATAATCCAATTATTCCAAGATAATTATTAATAAAAATTCAAAATGAAAAAAAATCGAATATCTCTTCATCTAAGAGGAAGTATAAGTTTTTATGAACCATATTAATAACAATTTTAAATAGAAAAAAGCTAATTTTGTAATTTCATTTTTTTTTGTGTGTTTTTTGTTTTTGCCGGAAACATTAAAAAAGTATTAAAAATATAGAAAGAGTATAACATATGAGGTTAATGAATCTGAAAGTGCGTATCGGGATTCAGATCCAGCATGGCAATTAATGGTGGAAATATGTTAAAAAAGGTTACAATTTTTTTTTCAGATTTAGTAGTATGTGTTTTTGAATTTTTTGTATTAGATGTGAATAATTATTTTTTGCTTAATAAAAACCAATTTCTAAATCTAAAAAGAGATGAGATATCAGAATTATGTTGAGATGAGGTTATGTATTAAGTTATGATAACTTAAAACCTTTAGTTTTGATTTGTAACATAACTTATACATATTTTACGTACACATGTGTAAGGAAATTTTAGTATTTAACAAACTCATAATGTGGCCAGTGTTCTAAGGGTTTTTAATTCGTGCTCGGGTTAATATTTAAAGATCCATTTGGGGAAATCTAATTTGTATGGTATTGGAGTAGATAACTAACGCGGAAGTTGTGGAGATGGCTAAAGTGGTCAAGTGTGCAGCGGGCCGGGTAGTCTTTGTAACACCCCGAGCTAGGCTCGAAATACTACTGAAAAGATATAGCGTATGCATGGGATTATCGTAGAACATGAACTATATGAAATAGAGGGGATTCGGTGAATCCAACAACAACAAACAAGTAAATAATGCATAATGCAAAATACAGGCGAATGAATCATGGATCCATGTAAGTCCAAGCCCCAAACTCTAGCACAAACATCAATCAATCGACAAATCTTGGATTCTCTTGAAATACCTGAAAAGTGTACTAAACAAAGTCAACACTAGGTTGGTGAGTTCGTAGGAGCAAATGACAAGGATCTAAAGCCAAATCCATTCACATTATGAACAAAGATAATGAACAAGGAACACACTTACAATAAGTCCTTAAAAGGCACAATTATTCAACTTAGGTTGGCTCGTAGCGCAACCTAGACCCACACGTATCCATTGCACAAATTATACCATATCTAGAACACATGTAATGCACGAGAACACAAAATAAGGACATCAACAAGTAGCCATTAAGTTCCAAAATGTCAAACAAGTTCATCAATGTTCCTAAATTGTTCTCATGTCATTCAATTCTCATTAAGTACATAAAGTACCCGTTTATTGCACTTGCACACATTGCACCTCAATTGTCCACCCTATTGTCTCAAGTACATCTTGTCCATCAAACACAACCAAACACAATACACATACATTTCAAACGACTTTACATTTAAGGAATCTTAGATGTTTGTATACAGGGTCACCCGCAGCCTTCCCACCACATCTGCAACTCATTAAATGTATCATCGTCTTCCATGTATGTACAACTATCCTAATCATACATAAATCAATCATACTCAAACAATCCATAATCAATCAATGTCCATCAATGACCCTCACATATGTACTCACATAATGAACTACGCAAGGTATTTAGAATACGCATAGTAAACAAGAACAAGTAATAATGATATCAATAAGTATCTAACAAGTTCTATAATGCCAGACATGTCTATCAATGTCCCTCAATTGCACTCAATTGCACGTAATGTACCTCATTGTACTCAATTGCACATAATGTACCTCATTGTACTCAATTGCACGTAATGTACCTCAATGTACTCAATTGCACGTAATGTACCTCATTGTACTCAATTGCACGTAATGTATCTCATTGTACTCAATTGCACGTAATGTACTTCAATGTACTCAATTGCACCATGACCATCAATGTCCACCCAGAAACAAACACCATGTGTATATTTCGTACGATACTACTTTTGAAATGCCTTTGATGCTTATATATAGGGTCACCCGCAGCCTTCCCACCACATCTCTAACCTTTCGAAGGTATTACCGTCTTTCATATATACACAACTAATCTAATAATCAACCAAACATGCACATACAATAATCATATAACAACCACGTATTTACACGTCAACAAATCCATCAATCAAACAATGTCATCACTCAAGACACTCAAACATATGCACAATCAAGTCATGTCATCATCAAGGAAATCAAACGTATGCACAATTGAACTATGTCATCAATCAAGGCAAACACATAATTGCACAAACAAACAAGTTAACACACAAAGGTTGTACACTTTTCAGCCCGAATCTCAAACGAGTAGGGAGCTACGAACTCACCTTGATCGGCAAGAATCAAGTTAAGAATGATCACAAGCGTATAATATTCATCACACGTTCACAACCTATAGTCATACATATATGCATATCAATACACGTTCATAATTTCATTCTTCAGGATTCGTTCGATCATGAGAATCAAAATGATGTTTGTTGGACGGATATGAGATTTGGGGGATGTTAGGAATTGACTATGACATGGATTAAACGAGTTAAAGAACATGGGTAAGAATGGTTTGACTAAAAAGTCAAAATTGACCAAGAACATCCAAACCCTAACTAGACACTTGAAACCGGTTTGTAATGCTTCAAAACTGAATTTTATGCTTTATTAGACATGAAATAACATCAATGAACATAACCCACTTCAAAAGTCTTAACCCATGACTCACAAAATCATTAAAACCCGTTTTTGACCCACTTTGACTTTTGCAAAAACCTTAAATCGGCCAAATTGCCTTTTTGAAGGCTTGGAACTCATTTGGAAGTATATATGAACGAAAATTAGGTACATCTACTGCAAAAATCGATTTAGAACATCCATTTTTAGTTTAGATTCGAATTTGACCTAGTTTACCCACTTTGAAACCCTAATTTTGACCCATTTCACTTTTGACCTACAATTCCACTCAAGAACACTTGGATTTGACTAGAAACATGATTATAAACATAAAATGGTGGATTTGAGATGAGTTTTACTTACCAAAATTATCTTCAAATAGTCAAACCCGAATTTTAGCTAGATGGAAGAATTTCTTGGACTTTGACCTTCAAATCTTTGATATGTTGTTTAGAAGATCTTGATGATTATTATTCTAGTTTTAATCTTGCTTAAATTTCCATAAATATGATAGAAATCTAGAGAGAGGGAGATATGTGTTTGTGTGTGTTCATGGGAGAGAAGTAGAGAGAGAAAGGGGAGATAGAATGAGATGGGTGGAAGGGAAATAAGTCTAAGATAAGGGGGTGTGGGGTTCCAGCACTTAGACTATTACTCCAAGAATTAGTCTCATTCTATCTTTTAGACTATTACTCTACGAATTAGTCTCATTCTGTCTTTTAGACTATTACTCTATGAATTAGTCTCATTCTGTCTTTTAGACTATTACCCCGAGAATCAGAAACACGAGTTATACACACGAATGAAGAATCCAAAAAGGAAAAGGCAGATGTCACATACATAATTAACGAAAGTAAATGGGTTCAACACCACGAGCGTTACAATTAACCACATAGTCAACAAAAGTCAAACATAGTCAAATAGGTCAAAATTCACGAATGTTACATAGATATAAATGTCATCTCAAGGTTTAGGTTCGATTTGCACCGACGATGATATCGACTAGCACATAAGTCCGAAATTAAACGATAAATTGATCTATTTGGACACATTGCACTTACATGAACTCCAAATTGCACTTGAACTATATTGGCCAACTCGATAGTTAGTTAAATTGTACATATGGTCAAAAGGTCAGGAACCACGATTGTTACAGTCTTCCTTTTGTACATCTCGGCATACTAATTGGAGCAAACATGAATAGGGTTGTAAACTGGAATTTCCTGTTTGATATGTTTGAAAGTAGACTGTCGTCACATTGGAAGGCTTCTAGTCTTTTCCATTTTTAGAGCCCCGGTGAAGGTGATAGAGGGTCTGGAGGCGATTATGAGAAAATTTCTATGGGGCAGCTCAGAATCTGACAAGAAAATGCACTGGATCTAGTGGGATCGCGTGACTTCACCTAAGAACAAGGGTGGACTGGGTATTAGCAGGTTAAGGGATATCAATGTGGCGCTTATTTCTAAGTGGTGGTGGCGATTTAAAAACGAGCATGACAACCTCTGGAGACGTGTGATTATGGAGCTTCGTGATACAAAAATTAAGAAGATGGAACCAAATCCCTTACAACAAAGAGTTACCGGGTACCTGGTCTAATGTCGTCAAGCTAGTGGATTCAGTGAAAATTGAAGGAAAATAAAGGAATATCTAACATGGTCAAAGGTGAGTTGGGAGACGAGAAGGAAATCAAATTTTGGATCGACTATTGGACAGGGAATGGACCTGGCCTCTTAAGGAGACCTTTCCATGTTTATTTAAACTGGAAAAAGAAAAAAAGGCGTTTGGTGGCTGATAGGTGCGAAGGTAGTACTGGAATTTTTCAAGGGAAATGGAACTGGTCTAGACAGCCCACCTCAGTCGAAGAAATGAGAGAATGGACTGATTTTAGTTTGATGTTGTCAGGAACTAAATGCACAAACAGAATAGATAAATGGATTTGGAAGTGTTAGGTTATATAACTATTTATCAAATCAAATCACAAAGCACGCAACGGAAGATAAATCTATGTAGTTAATTAATTAACCAAGAAAGAAAACGTGTACCTTAAATTGAAGAGAATAAAGTAAGAAACTTTATAATAAGATTTAAAATAAAACCTCTCTACGATCGCACACACAACGTTAGAATGTATGTATGCTAGTACTTGATCACGAACCGAACAACCCTTTGTTAATACCATTTTATTCGAACTAACCAAAAACCAAAAACCCAAAACCCTTTTGTTTGGTAGAATCGGCCGAAGCCAAGAGAGAGGGAGAATGAGAGATTTTTATAGTTTTAGAAAACCTTAAGATTTGTGTATGGAAAACAATTAAGTTAACCCTCTATATATAGGATTAAAAAACTTGATGACCAAGTTTAGGGTTTGTGAAAACCCTCCCACGGCCAACCCCCTCTAGAACAATCTAGAGGGTTTCCTAATTGTTTCCTAATCACAACTCTCCTTCGTTAAGTCCGTTAATTAAGTACCGTTAACTATTAACCCTTTTAACGGATGATTGTTAGTTTTTCGTGATTTAATTAATTAATAAATTACATTTAATATATTAATCAATTTTAGTTACATTCGTGTTGAACGTGTGACCCCGTAGGCTTAAATACTTTTCGGACATACATTCATTTTACGTGATCATATACCTACAGGAAGGGCGGGAAGGATAATGCTTTGACTGTGAGATCGGTGAAGGAGTTCTTGATTAGCAACAAAGATTTTAGTGATTGTTATGTTTTTTATTGGTGTAAATGGATCCCCGAGAAGTGTAACATCTTCATGTGGATGGCGGCTATGGACCGCATTCCAACCATGCAAGCTCTTCAGGCCCGCAAGTGTAACTTCAGTGATTTGGGATGTGTACGTGCTTTGTGGTGATGGAATTGAATCGGTGGAGCATATTTTTTGCGAATGTGTGGTTGCTGCAAGTATATGGCATTTTATTCAGGAGTGGTGTGATACGACACCCTTCTTCGTTTTTAATCTGAAGGACCTAGTCGAATTTCATGTGCAGATGAGGAAGAACAACCTGGAAAAAGAAACCATCAAGGGGATTATTATCGTTAGCTGTTGGAACATTTGGAAGGCTAGAAACGCTATATATCAAGTTCGAGAACGCCACTGTGAATGTAAAAGGAATTATTCAAAGCATCAAGACGTGTGGATATCTTTGGTATAAGTATAGAACAAAACACAAAAGCCTTTCATGGCAAGACTGGTGTAGTTTTGTATATATATGACCACTGCCGGCGATTTGCTGGGGTGTATGTGAATAAAATCGTTACTTTTCAAAAAGAAAAAAAAAACAAACTCATACATTTTCAAGCTGATACGAAGCTGATATATATGCATGTGTAGAACAAACTTTTTATATACATTTTTTGTCGCAACACCAAATAAAAATTAGTTACATGGGTAAAATAAATAATATCTGTAAAATATATAAAATGTATTTTTTGATTTTGCAAAAAATTAATATTGAGTACTCAAATACATAAAGATTTGCTCAATAACCATCAAATCAAAAATAATGATATATGCCGCCATCTATACTAAACTAAAAAGTATTAGAAGGAATAAATAATATAAATCAGTCAAAAAAATATATAATTATATCTTTTTTTGTCCCCTATTGTTACGTTTGCTTCTTACACAATGATAATTGATTGGAAAGATAATTTACTCCTATCAAGTCTTTTCAATGGCAATGATTATTACATGTATCAGATTAAATAAAAAATTAACTCTATACTATTTAAACATATCCATCACACTTCTCTTAACTCTATACTATAAAAAATTTTTACTTACATATATATGATTTCTAATCCTTTTCACTTACAATTTTCATTATACTTAAAAATCAAATTAACATATAATCTAAAAAAAGTAAATATCATGGCTAAAAGAAGAAGATATTCTGAAAGTGAAAACAAAGAGTCAAATGAAGAAAAAAGTGGAGAGTATAGTGATGAGGAGACTACTGAGGAAGAACATAGTGAAGAAGAAGATCAATTCAAATCTGTTGACGAATAAGATAATGAAATTTTTGGTACCATTCAACTCAAGTCTGACGATGATGATCTAGAAGAAGAAGATGATGATAATAATAATAATAATGAAGATGATGATCAAGGTGATGGTTCAGAGACTGACAGTGGGAACACGCAGAATGCATCACCACATCAGGGTGGAAAACGACGAACTCCATCACTATCATCGTCACTAAAGAAATCTTGTTAGATTTTGATGAAATGTTGTCATCTTTTGATGTATACTGTTAATTATATTTTAAATATTTTGTTTTTTATTTTCTGCAAATTACATAAAAAAAATATATGTTCTATGATAGATCAAATTTTGTTTGTGAATTTTTATTTAAGTCAAAAGGGAAAAAAAAAATGGAAACTCAAAGGATAGAGATGTGTAGAACAAGAAAGATAATATTAAGTCAACATTACAATCATTCGAAAATACATAAGCATAATAGTGAACATGTAAGCCGATAACAACATGTAAAACTAATAATTAGGAGCATAATTTATCTTTTCTTCCGCTGTTGTTTTCATTTTTTTTTTTTTTTTTTGAATATAAGCCTCTTTCTTGTTGAATTTTGCAAACTTTAATTGTTCTTTTTTATTTCCATCACTTGCATGAACATTAGAATCAAGGATTCCTCTTCTTTAACAAATTGTTGTGACATTGGGACTTATAAAAGCCTAAAATTTTTTTTTAACAGTTTATATAGTTGTATAAATAAATCAAAAGATTATGATTATTAAAAAAAATAATAAAACAAAAAACCTCTTCATGATACTCTCATATTCATCATTTAGATAATGAATTTCCAATAGAATATCTTTCATTTCATCGAGAAGAATAATAGAACGATCTTTAACTTTATTTATGAACTCGGTTTTCTTTCGAATATTGTGGTTATAGAAATTATCACATTCGGGATAGTAGTTTCTGATAAAAGTAATTGATGAGCGTTCATTTTGTGATAAATTTCCCCATCATAAGGCCAAATTTTAATTACTTTAATCTTGCCAATTCTCAAACATATCCGAAAGTAACATTGTTGCTAATCACTAGTGATTCAACTTTAAAACATTAGGATTCAAATTTAACATATGAATGGTGTAGTATATGAAGCAAGTGAACGTACACACAAACAAACGTAAATTTAAAATCATTATAATATAATTTAACTTTACAAAACACTCATTTTAGTTATTTCAATTCTCACATGCTTAATCATTAAACTTATATTAGAGGATATTCTAGTTTTAAAGGGAATCCTAATGAGTAGTATAAAAAGTTAGTTTTATAGTAGTATTTATATTTATATCTTTATTATACACATAGATGCAGATTACAACTGCAAATAAACATATACATTTGGGAAAATTTTATATATGTCCCATATTGGTACCCTGATTACATATTTACCCAACTTAAATTAATAATTACATATATATCTAAATTTTGTTTAGATTATATCATATTTATCCATTGTGTTATAAAATGATTTATATATAATCACATATTCATAAGGAAATAGACCTATGATCTTGCTTGCCTTCAAAAAGATGATTATGTCATATTATTTGTTTAATTAATCCCTAATTGCTTGTATTTCTTGTTATAATGCACAATAATATTTCATACAATAAATTGGCATCATTTACATAAATTTGCATATAAAATGGATCATTATGAATTTATGTCAATCGTTAAGAGTAGCCTTAAAACTTCAAGCTAAAGTTTTGCTAAAAAAATACGAGTTCACAGATTTATCCATGACCGATATAGTGTACCCCTTATCCGTCCGCGACCCGCAAATGGTTACATATTTATATCCGTATCGTATCCACAAATAAATTTATTAAAATTTCTCAGTCCATGACAAATAGGTAGCCGCTAGTTACGGGGTTTTTTTGCACGTTGTCACCTCTATTATTACTTGGATATACAAAAGCTTTCTTACAGTGTGTGTGTCTTTTGCTCTACTGATTCATACCCGATCACATATGTGTAACTGCAGCTTTGAGATGTGTTTAGATCTTGTAGGGGTTCACTTTGTGAATTACTTATATAATTTGGTTAAAATGTAATTGGTTGTTAGTTAGAAAGGACAAATAGAGAATTTATTGAGTAAACTTGATTATAAATCATTTTATAGCACAACGGATAAATATGATATAATCTAAATAAATTTTGGATATATATATAATTATTAATTTAAATTGGGTAAATATGTAATTAGAGTGTTAATATGGGACATATATGAAATTCTCCCTATATATTTACATAAACGAAAAATTGTATATGATGGACATAAATAAAAGAACGTTTACGCATAAATTATCGTACACCCTTTGATATAAATGAACGGATGAAAGATATATCTGTAACATTCGTGACTTTTGACCTCAATTGACTTGTAATTAAACGTAATTAAGTAAGGACGATTTCGTGAATGTATATGATTTATTGAACGTTTTGATATGTTTTAACGTAACGTTGAGTTTAAATGTGTTAACGGGTTCGTTTTGGCATTTAAATGTTTAACGAATAGCTATTGGTCGGAATTAGCGGAGCGGAAGCCTCCTTTTTGGACACCAAGGCCGGCTCCCTTAGTCTCCCACACCCACACTCCCACATTTCCTTTCCTTATCTCATTTCTCTCTTCCTTTTTTTTTCTTCTTCTTCATCTACCAAAAGAACCCCACCATAAATTCATGATAAATCCTTGAAAATATTGTGTTGTGAGTGTTAAATTAACTAAACTTATTAGCAATGATAACCTACATCATCAAAGTCCAAGATTTTTACAAGTTTCAAGTGTTCATCCAAGGTTTTGAGCCCTAATTTCGGATTTGAGGTTCTAGACTGAATTGGTAAGTGTTTCATAGCTCAAAACGTTCCTTTTAGATTGTAGGTTACTTCCTTATTGTCAACTTAAACGTTTGGTGGTCGATTTTGGCATAAAATGGGTATTTTTGCTTAAAAACGGGTTTGAAGATGAATCTAATGATTTTGGACTTGGGTTTGTAAAACAAGATGTTTTCTAGTGTTGTTTATACTTGTATTTGGTTGTGTTAAAGTTTGGTAATCGGATTTGGCTTCTAAGGTTGTCGATTTTTAGGTCAAAACCCGTATGTGTTCATCAATTCTGCGGATGATCTGCAGATTTGCGGATGATCCGCATCCGCCGTAGCATCCGCCATATCGTCTACCATCCGCCATACCATCCTCCATTCGCTGTCCATTTCATTCACGTTTACGTACGGTTACCGGTCAACATTCAATGATCCAAAACTTGTTTATTAGTCTTATATCATCATTCTAAGGTCAACAAAATTGGTTAAACACATTTCGAAACACTTTGATTCTCAAGTCAAATTTTGGTGCTAAGTCATTGAACCGAATTTAACTAAAACTTTTCTCTTGTCGCTTAAACGTTCTCGAATCACTTTTAAAGCATCCTCGGGATTGTGGCATAGTTTAGCTAGCTAGACCTTACCAATTGAGGATACCTTGCGATGATGAATTGTTGATTTAATAGGTTGTGATCGTTGTGCTCCCCGCTCACCCGCTTAAGCTCATTCTAATGACTTCTAGAGGCCAAGGTGAGTTTCGTAAACCCTCCCTACTCAATTGAGATTCAGGCTGAAAAGTGTACGTGCTTGTTATTGTCGTTTAATCGATTGGTTGATTGTTTGATTAACGTATTGACTTGTTGCTCGGTTAATTATGCTTCCGTTATGAATACTTGTTGTGGTTTCGGTAGTTGTACATACATGGAAGACGGTTATACTTTCAATGAATAGGAGATGTGGTGGAAAGGCTGCGGGTGACCCTATATATAAGCATCAATGATTCCTTGAAATTAGAATCGTAAGAAGTGTATATGCATTGTGATGTTGATTGATGGAAAACGTTTTGATAAGGATCGGGGCATAGGATCTCGCATGATAACATTTGTGATGGTGATAACGATTAAGTCCATGTTGATTTGTGATGGTGATAACGATTAAGTTCATGTTGATGGCATAACGATAAGCCCACGATTTGTGGCATAACTTTGTTGTTAACGATATTGTTTAACATGTATATTGAATATGAATGCTTAGTTGTAACGTAACGTTGATATTACGCATTTGAAATATATGTAAGTCGTGACGTGATATTACGCATTTGAAATATATGTAAGTCGTGCCTGGGACGTATCTTACGCATTTGAAATATATGTAAGTCGTGCCTGAAACGTAGTTTACGCATTTGAAATATATGTAAGTCGTGCCTGAAACGTATTATACGCATTGTTTATCATGTAAGTCGTGCCGGTTTATCACGCATTATTTATTATGTAAGTTGTGCCATCATAACTATAATTGAACGTAAACGTTGACTTGTATTGATTTGTGATAACGTGAAACCTTTTAGGGTTTCCTTGGAACGTGATTAAGTACTTCAATCCTCGTATATCATTAACGGTTGTTATCCCGACACACTTATTTCTCTGTTACTTATCCCTACGAACTCACCAACTTTATGTTGACGCGTGTTAGTACACTTTTCAGATGATAGGTTAGCTCAAAGATGTATTGGATGATTGATTGCCTGATTTTGCTAGAATTAGATTTGGACTTGGACTTCTTGGATCCGTGATTCATGTTTCCCGATTAGGGTTTATGCTTAGATGTGATCCAGTTGCTTGCACTACTAAATGGTTCGTATGGATTTACTTGATCATTTTATGCATTTAGTTTACTCTACATAAATTCCATGTCGTGCTGTGCTTTTCTTGTGATACCCCATGATTCCACCTTGTTGGGGTGTTACAATATCCATCATCCATGTTTGTGGAATAGGAACATATATCCCGTCAAATAAATTGTCCAAGTTTGAGTTTGTAACTTTGTATACTCTTATATGTATCACAATCTTTTTTCATTTTAGCCCAACTTAGGGTGGACGGTACCGGGGGAACACCGCTTCGTGTTACCGGTACCGGTTGGGCGGTAAGCAAAATGGGGAGGGTCGTCCTCGGCCTGGTCTCCACCTTTGTTAACGTTTTTCGACCGTTGCTTGTGGTTTTTTTTTTATGTTAGCTGCCATGAAAATCTATATACATACATATTTATATATATCTATATAGTAAAAAGATAAAATGAGAACCAACAAAATGTCGAGAACTGTGAGAACTTTTTTAGATAAGGGTAATTCTGTAATTCAATAAACATATGAAAAATAATACTAATTTAATTAAATGAGTCCCTTAAATATTTCCATAAATAATGTTGACACTTTAACCCATTTTTCTCTATAATTACAAGATTAATTAAATCTGTTCCACGAATGTTTTATTCTACATTTTCAAAACTTCATTTTCTTTTGTTAACTTAGTAAAGTATAGACAAATAATTTAATTTGATTAAAGTGTAATACTTATGACAATAAAAATAGTTTTTACGTGTTAGACAACTTTAACAATTTATTTTCTCATAATAATTATAATAGATTCATTAAATTGTGTATATTCATTCCATTCACATATTAAGGTTTATTATTTTATAAAGATTTTTATCTGTGAACATTATCAGATATATGTATAAATAAAAGTTTTTTACATGTGAACATCATTATACACATGTGTTAATAAAAGGTGTTTACATGTAAACGCAAACAAATACATGTATAAATAAAAGTTGTTTATATGTGAACATCATCATACACATGTGTAAATATAACTTGTGTAGATATGAACCTCATCATACACATGTGTTAATAAAAGGTATTCATATGTAAACACAATTCTTATATAATTGTTTTTAAACACACTTGTAATTTCGTTAAAAATATATACCTGAACATTTATAAACGGTTTCATTCACATGTGTACCAACAAAAAAACTTATACTAAAGCAGAAATATTTTTTACAAAATTTATACTCTATTAAATATACAACAACGTAGATAAATTATGTTAGTATTTTAAAGTTTTTAAAAATTATGTGTATCGATTAATAAGTCTTAATATTAACAATTATTATTAAATGATTTTTAAATCCAATAACTATATCAATCATTAAATGTGGTGCCGAATTTACTGGAAGTTTGTTATGGAGGATACGGTTGTTCTAATTTGTTTATAATGGCATGTTTACCCTTTTACATTTTATAACCATTTATTTATTGTTTTAATTGCACTTTATTTACTAGTCATTGATTAATCTCATCTAATGGTTTAAGATAGTTCTCGCAGTTCTCGATAAATAATTAGTTCTCGTAATAACCTAACTCTCTATATATATGTGTGTGTGTGTGTGTGTGTGTGTGTGTGTGTGTGTGTGTGTGCAGGCGTTGTTAGGAAGAAGACAACATCGAGATATATGTTATATAATATTAAATTCAATTTTATATTTTATACCCTATATTTTAAGCTATTTATCATATTGGCTCAAAGTCTTTTTCTTATATTCTTGTTTTCTATACATGATTATTATTAATAGTATTTTAAATTGATATTTAGTGTTTATAAAATGTTTAATTTTACAGTTTTAAATACTATTTTACTGAAATATTTAAGTATTGTTTAATTTTTTTTTTGATTTGAACTAATTTTTAAATTAAGTAATTAAAAAAATAAAAAAGTGGGGAGAGGTGGCGAGGTGATCCTAGCATTAAAAGAGGGGAGGGGAGAAGAAGAAAAATCAGGGAGGGAAAGAGTGGGAAAGCCTCTCCCCCACCTTTAGAAATGTTTAAATATAATGGAATGTTAAAACATACTCGAAAAAGTCTATTTAAATATGAAAAAGTCAGACTCGCACACACCAGTAGCACTACCAGGAACATGCGCGCACCCACGTTTTCAGAAAAAGTCTTGCAACCAATGTACGACCAAAACACATGGAGTACGTTCCTAAACCTCCCACAATATATATCCTTATATTATATTATATAGGTAAAATAAAATAAGTATTAAAATAAAATATGTAAAATAATAGGGTTTTTTACTAGAAATCACCACCGATAAAATATGTAAAATAATAGGGGTTTTTTTACTAGAAATCACCACCGTGCATCATAAAAATCCATCGTGCATCAATATATATGTGAATCTACGTGCATCAATTTTATCATGAGGGTCAAGATATTTTCTAATTTGTTTTACTTTAATATTTGTTTTACCATAACTAACCCCTATATATATATATTTCTATAGAGTAACACTCCGATGAGAACACTTATAAAATAAGAACGGTAAGTACACTTAAAAACATCATTTTGATGCATTAAAAGTCTATAAAACTAACATAGTGCATAACTAATTATCATTATTTAAGTGTTTAACAACACATTGATCCGTCAAAATCGAAAAACTCACGTTTTTTGTTTTGTGCATCCATCTTGGATGCATATTCATCAAAATGATGCATCCAACAAAAAACGTGATTTTTTTTATTTTAACGGATCAATGTGTTGTTAAACACTTAAATAATGATAATTAGTTATGCACTATGTCAGTTTTATGAACTTTTAATGCATCAAAATGTTGTTTTTAAGTGTTCACATTTGTTCTCATTTTAATTTGGTTCTCATTTGATAGTCACCATATATATATACTTTCCGGTGATGGGCCCACCAGAAAATCATATGTAAGTAACTTACACAAGTTACTTACACATGTGTAACTTACACATGATTTTTCTGTGGGTCCGTCGCTGGAAAGTCTTAGTGTTTTTACAAAAAAGTCTTGTATATCGTGGTAGATGATGATGGTGGTGTGTAAGTTACGAAAATCAATGGTCCTTTTCTGGACTTTTTTAGTTAGTTATTGTAAAACAAGTATTAAAGTAAAACAAATAAGACAAGATCTTGACCCTTAGATTATGATAAAGTTGATGCACGGAGATTCACATATATATTGATACACGATGATTTTGATGATACACAATGATTGTTAGTGAAGGAAAATCTATTGTTTTATTTGTTTTACTTTAATACTTGTTTTATTTTACCTAGAACCTATCTGGTTTCCCGTACGAACACATATAAAATGCGAACCGTGCGAACAGAGGACCTTATTGTAATTATGTCCTGACAGTTTTTCTATAAGAATTTCTAGACTTTTTTTTTATTTTTTTTTATCATTGACACTTTAACTCCAAAAATTTTAATCGAACCTAAATCATATATCATTAACTTCCTGAAAAAACAACACATATCAATTTTTTCAGCTTGTAATTACATTTAATTTGACACCAATATCATTGTATATTATAAGGATGATATTGGTGTGAAAATGGATGCATTGTTATTGAATAAATGGATGCTATAATTATTATTAATAAATGGATGCAATAATCGTTTTTGAACAAATGGATGCACAAAAAGTTGATGCGTTGTTGAAAAAAATTGGATGCATTGATATAGAACAAATGGATGCACAAAAAGTTCGAATAAAATTGGATGCAATAAAATTGGATGTACCAAATCATATAGATAAAAACAAGAAGGTCTCTGCAAATGATTATCAGATTTCGTGTTTAGTATAGAAAAACTTTTGAACAGACAGTGGTAAGAAAATTAGTGGCGACCATGGATGAGAAAATACTTTTAGTTGGAGGTGGAGAATTTGGTAGGGAAGAAAGATATATCCTATTTGTCTTTTTTAGGAATTGATAATTATGATGTAAAAAAAGAATTGGGGTTTTGGTATAGAACGTGAGCGTGGAGATATATATGGGATGGGTTCAACAAAATTAAATGCCATCTATACCCTTTTAATATTTATTTAAATTAATAAAAGCCTTAAAAAATAACAACGATTAGTATAATAAATGGTTTGGATTTGTTCTCATTTGTTCTTATTATAATATAGTTTGTATTTGATGGCCAGCCTATATATATATATATAGGGAATTGCTATACAATGCCCCTGGGGCATCCAAAATTTTACATTAATTAACTTATTATTTCCATAAATATAAAGGCTTTTTATTAAATGAAATTGATTTATATCTTTATACCTATATTGCCCTTTCTTTTGTAATTCAATGTGAAGTATCTTGATTAGTATACCCGTCACTCATGTACGTGTGGGCTGCTTTTTATCAATATTATAACTAGAATTAAATTGTACAATTTTGTTTTGTTATTAGGTGATTCTCAGGATCACATTTTATATAGTGTTGTATTAAAAAATCAAAGTGTTATATTAAAAAATCAACAACGTCTTCTAGTTTTGTCCATATATTACCTTTTGATTTTGTGTTAATTAGATGAGCCAGATATTGATAAAAAGAAACAAAAAATTAGTCCCAACTAAACAACATATAATAAAAAAAAACACATAGTAGTTTTATTAAAACTTAACATTGAAACAAACTGCATTACAACTTTGTAGAGAAAATAGGATTGAACTCTTCATCTTCTAATATGATTTTCTTTTTCTTAGTTGCCCGTTTTGAATCGACACCATTTTTACTTCGAACTTCCCCTCTTTGTGAACATGTACTAAAGTTATGACCAGCGCCTTTACAAAGTCTACAAGACCTTCCCTTTTTCGCTAATTCAATTCCACCTTTCATTCGTTTTTCTTTAGGGCGTCCTTTTGTTTTTGAAATTGGAGGACACTCAATCAAATTTATTACATCCATCACGAGCTCATTGTTGTCCATGCATGCAACATTTTCAAGGGGTGCTTCATGCAAAATAGAAGTTTCTCTACGTCTCCATCGTAAAGGCCAATAAAAAAGAGGGATACTAAAACAATCTTTATGTAAAAGTACCTTTAAGATATGACGACATAATATACCAACAAATTCGAAAGTTTTGCAACTACACTTGGCAACACTACCATCCCAACTCACGTGATGCGTGTTATATTGTCCTTCTTTGTGATATTGAACAACAAAACTAGTACATGTTTTCTCCGTAACTTTGTATCGAATTGCTTGTCCGAATTGATCTTGGAATTTTTGGAATGCATACGGAGTCAATAGATGGTAAGCTTGTTCCTCTAGTGGTGATTGTGACTTCAAATGTGATCTCACACATTTATTTTTCATGGTATCATACACTTGTGTGTTTTCAACTTCTTGTACCGCAAGATCAACCTACAAATTAACACTTATAATTTATATCTTAATAAAAGCAATAAGTGACTTTAAAACGTAAAATATAAACTACTTACTTGTCGAATAAGTTGAGCTAGACATGTATTTGAAGATATAAACTTTTTTATAAATGAGTTTATACTTTCCGATCTTCCGGTTGTTGTCATGCCACCAAAAAAAAAGTCACGAAGATAAGCTGGAACCCAAAATTTTTTAATGCGGTACAACCCATTAATGTGGTTGTTTTGGTCCATGTTGTACTTTGCCATCACTAATGGCCATTGTTGTTCAAACTCTTCAATTGTATCTAACTTGTATAAGTTATAAAACTCTGAACACCAACTTGAATAATTAACTTTTAATATTGACGTGAACCAACCACTAAACTTCATAGTGATATGCCATATACAAAAGGCATGTTTTGTGAAAGGCATCTCTTCTCCAATTGCCTTTGTAATACATGAATCCTGATCCGTCAATATCGTTTGGGTGGTTTTGTCATAAGCAAACGGAACATCTGCATATTAGTAAATTTTATTACTTAAAAAATTTATAAATAGAAATTCCTAAATCAAATGAGGCACTAGCTGATATTAACTGAGCATGCGCAAGACACGAAAGAAAGATTTAACCATATAATTTAAGTAACAAATATCAAAATCTTTTGTATATGAATATGATTACGTATCCAACTATAGTTTAATAATACATTCTAAGCAAACAATACCATTACCTTCATAAGCCATCTAAATGAATCCGTCGTTTCGTCACGTAAGAGTGCACATCCGAACAATATAGTTTTTCCATCGTTGTCCACACCAACAAAGATGGCAAAAGGCATGTCGTAAGAATTCACCTTGTATGTCGTATCAAAAACCACAATATCTCCAAATTCTTTGTACCAATCAAAACAATGAGCAGGAGACCAAAATATATTTTGAAGCTTATTTTCTTCATCCATTGTAAATGCATATTGAAATTTTGAATTTTCATTCTTATTTTTTTTGCAATATTCCAAAAGATCTTTCACATCATTATTAGCATGCATGCGATGAAGTTTACTTAAAAAATTACGAACATCTTTACTTAGAAAAGAAAGTTGTCCATGACTTACGTTTTTTTCAAGCTCCATAACACGCATTAATTGTCTAATCGATAAACCACCTTCTTTGAGCATCAAAATACGTTTCTCATCTTCCTTTGTAATATTGCGATACGATGGGAGAAAACGTACCTCGTTCGCAGATAACAAGTCATGATTATGCTCCATAATGAAAGTGGTAACTTGCCACTCATCGGGAAAAATTTCATTAACCCTTCTCTTTTTAATTCGCATATGAGCTTTACACTCACATTTCATAGAGCCGCGATTTCTTTGTTCTTTCGAAAAATCTATCATTTTTACTGTCGACTTTCCTTCACGATGACAAAAAAGTCTCGACGCTTCTTTTCTCCATTTTGGTTAACGAACCTTCCTTTCCGAATGGAAAATCCAATTCTTCTTGCATAAACGGTATAAAACGCGAAAGCCTCTTCTTCACTAGGAAAACACTGTCCAACGAAAGGTTGATGAATCTCTATCAAATTTTGTTCATCTTTATCAAAAACAATGTTATTTTCATAAAAGTTTAGATTTTCTTCTAATGGAATTTCATTTAAATCAAAAAAAACCTTTTCACTCATATTTTGCAATAAAAAGAAAAACGCATTAACATAAAAACTTGTAGTTTTGAAACTCCCATGATAATACGTACACTTTTTATAGACTAACATAAGTAGGAATTTGGGAGGGAAAAACAAAATTAGAATTAGTGTATAGAATCACTAAAATTAAATAATAAATATCTCTTGCATGATAATAAGCTTGAAGATACTAAATTTAAAGATGAAATATTTTCAAAATCATAATTTATCAAATGACAATAACAAATTAATCACAACGAATATCCAATCAAATATATAAAGATATGTTCTATATTCTAAATTATCTACCTATGACTAAAACACTATATAAAATGTGATTCTGACAATTACTTAAAAAGTAAGCAAAACTGACTAATTAAAACTACTATAAACACTATATAAAATGTGATCCTGAGAATCACCTAAAAACAAAACAAAATTGTACAATTTAATTCTAGTTATAATATTGATAAAAAAACGGCTCACACGTACATGAATGACGGGTATACTAATCAAGATATTTCACATTGAATTACAAAAAAAGGGCAATATAGGTATAAAGAAGTAAATCAATTTCATTTAATAAAAAGCCTTCATATTTATAGAAATAATAGGTTAATTAATGTAAAATTTTGGATGCCCCAAGGGCATTGTATAGCAATTCCCATATATATATATATATATATATATTTGAGTTTTAGACTTTTAGTCCATTACCATTTACCAATTTGCATAAATACTAGAATGCCCATATGACTTTAACGGCCCAATGTCATCAAAGGGGTAGTTTCGTCAAAAAGGAAACCGCCACGAGATTTACAAAATAAAATTCAATTCTAGATAAACCGTCTTTACCAAATACCAACTCAACGCTTTTCAAATTTCAACTCTCTATTTCTCTCGTTTCTCACATACATACATAGATACGAAAACACGCATTAAGATTTGAAGAATTATTAGCGAAAGGTAGAATAGAATGGGGGATGGAGATTGCAGGCCGCTTGGGTTTTTGATCGGTTTGCCGTTTGCATTACTTGCATTGGTGATCTCGGTTATCGGAGCGGTTATCTGGATCATCGGATCTGTGATCAGCTGTTTGTGCCCCTGTTGCTGTTGTTTCACCGGACTCGCAAATGTAGCTGTTGATCTCATCAAACTTCCTATTAAAGTTCTTAGATGGTTTACTTATCAGATTCCTTGTTAATTTACCTTACCTAATAATAGTGTTATATGACTAGTTTCTTTCTTTTTTGTTATTCTTTTCATGTTACATGTTTCTTTCTAAATATTATTGTAGCAGATTTTTAACATTTATGGAGGATTATTTTTATTTGATTTAAATTTTTAGTACTCGTATATTGCGTTTGTGTTTACATTAGATTGTTTAACGTTGTTTTGAGCCGGCAAACTGTTCATAAAAAGTCAGAATATACAAACTATCTTATGTTTTTTTCCTGGATACCATTCAAAGATAGAACCTACAACAGCGTTCGTTGGTGTCAGCCATTGAAAATCCTTTAGTAAATTGCCACAAATCACCAATAAAAGCCTAATAGCTGTTTCATTATAAGTTTAACTTTCATATGAAGTGTCAAAACCAGCACCAAAAAACTAGAGCATAACAGTCATAGTCACTAACACTTTGTATTATAAAAACAATAATAAGTACAACAAGCTCATCCTTAACTTGATTCCTAGACAAATCTTAAAGTTAGACAAATCAAGCATCAATAAATCGGATGTCAAAGGTATTGGGATGGATTTGCCACACATTCAATGCTGCATATTCCTCTAAACATTCTTTGAGCTGAGCTTCAGTGTAACCCTATTCAGATTACCAAATGTTAGTTTACTGCATAGCTTAAAATAAAACACCAAGCGAATATAACAAGAGCAAGAGACTGACCATTCTTGAAATCCTGTTAAGGGCTTGTGCATAGCTTACGTCCATCTTGTTGGACCTTGCAGCTTCATCGCGTAAAATTGAATAAATATCTGAGATTGCATCCAGACCAGATCGTTGTCTATCATCAGAGTACAAAGAAAACTTTGACATCTGCAGCAATCTAAGTGCCTCATCCACGTCACTCTGACCAACAGTGTCAGCGAACCTCAGCCTCGCAAGTGCCTGCAATATCATATTTTATTTATCAAAGTATAGCCATAGCAATGAGCATGACCACTAATAGTCGGCTAATATTAGAGAATGACACTATATGAAAGTATAAAACTCACAGCTGATATCCTTAGAATACTGAGAAGAGTTCTGATAGTGGTGTATGAGGTTGGGGTGTTTGACTTTGCTTCTTCTTGCCTGATACTCGAGTATGCAGTCGCTATGTACTCCTCCAGCTCTCTAGGAATAGATGGAGACTTCTTTCTGGCAGCTGAAATGTATGCCCTGTCAACAACAAAAAAGAGTGATCACCAATTCAGCTGATCAAAGCAACACTAGAATAACTATTCGGCCAAATTAAAAAACAAATTCTCTAAAGTTATTTTTTAATTAAGAACATGACTAGACAGTATATATACACAAAGAGAATAAGAAACATGAAAAATTGAAGATACCTAAGGACAGAAGCTTCAAGAGGTGCAAACCCAAGAGCAGGAGATTCTCTATTCTGGTGGACATAAACAACATGTCTAGCCATTTCAAGGTCGTTGTCCATATCCGCTTTGTCAAGGATCAACCACAAAAGATCAAATCTTGATAGAAGTGCTGGAGGTAGATTAATATTTTCAGCTGGAGTTCTACGTAAATCATATCTTCCCCTTCAAGAAAGCAGAATACTCAAATTAAAAACCAGAACCAGTGATTAGCAGATATAGGGACTGGAAACAATGCTTTGTACCAGGCAGGATTGGCAGCAGCAAGAACTGCAGTTCTTGCATTCAGGGAAGTCGTGATCCCAGCCTTTGCAATGCTAACAGTCTGTTGCTCCATGACTTCGTGTATGGCCGTCCTATCGGAATCATCCATCTTATCGAACTCATCAATCGCACAGATACCCATATCTGCTAGAACCTATCAAAGACGGAGTCACAAATACTTAGAGCTTAAGTGTACTAATTGAATAGATGAATATAATAATAGTAAAAATAGTTGTATGCCAAAAATGAGCAAAAAAAATTAAGACTTGAGGAGAGACACAAATTATACTCACCAAAGCTCCGCCTTCCAGAACCATCTCATTTGTCACCGGATCCTTCTGAACAGCTGCTGTCAGACCAACTCCACTGCTTCCTTTTCCGGTGGTATATACACCCCTTGGAGCAACATTAATTATGTGCTTAAGAAGTTGACTTTTAGCAACACCAGGATCACCCATCAAGCATATATGTAGATCCCCTCTTATCTGAAAGAGCACATGCAGAAAAAATCATTTTAAAACAAGCAAATGAAAAACTGTTCGTGTATGAAAAACTAAAAACCCAACTGTTAGCTGATAATAGGTTAAATTGTGGAAGACAAAAAAACTTCATACTGTTAAAATTTTAATCATGAATCCAAAAACGCATTACCTTCATTCCGTCCTTCAGTTTACGATGAGGAGCACCCACTAATAGGAGTAAAAGAGCTTTCTTGATATCTTCATGTCCAAAAATCTCAGGGGCCAATGAGCGTGCCAGCTTGCTGTATATATCACCATCCTCGGCTAGTTGGGAAATTTGTTCTTCCTCGTCTCCTTTGAGCTCATACCTGCAGAAAAGCAAAAAGATAATAAAGCCAGATACGTAATGGATAACCTTCAAGAATACAATGCTATCTATTCTGAGTTGTCAACCATATTTCATGTATACTACACTCCCACTTTTCTTTCCAAAACAATTTATTATTTACCTAACTTTCAGTTAACTATCATTACAAAATAATGTGGAGATCGATTTTGTTCAAAATGTTTTGCCAATTTTAATTTGCTAAAAGGTAAACGAATAAACAGAGAAGGTTTCCCTGGACCCAGAGATGGCGAGTCTTTATTACTCAGATGTATACGGCCCAACCAGAGGGACCATTTCCAAATTATTTTGATAAAAGGTAATTTAGTTATTTATCATTGATTGAAAACTTTTAGTGATAGTGAAAAATGTTGTCTTATTTTGAGCCACAGAGAAACTTTATATAAAATATACTTATGACCATAAAGAATTGGCAGTTGCTTACTCTTCGTATTTTTTCTTGAAATGTGAAACTGACATAGCCTCCAAGTACGTATCTGCCACCAAGCCTGCTCGCATTGCTCTAAAGCCGGTATAAGGAATAGGAAGAAATATTCCAGATAGCTCAACAACATCACCTGGGGCTACCTGAAAATATTGAAAGTGGGCTTTATAATCCAATTAAACAGTTTATGATCTCTTTTCCCCTAGAAACTTGTACCAAAAAGAATATAAAAAATCAGCTAACTACAGAACAATCTACCTTTCTTGTAAGTTCGCCACGAAAGTGAACAGTCATTGTGCGAGGAATATGACCTTTCGGAACATGTTCAGCAAGCTCTTGAATTTTTGCCTGAAATTTTTCATGGAAACATCTCGTATAAGAAGCCAATTCTGTAACAGCAAAAAAAAGTTTTTGTATTGCACAAAATTTTAAGATGCCCCCTGCTAACTAGCAATTCAAACTAACCTCCTGAAATTTCAGGAACTTTGAAGCTCTGAGTTGGAGAATAAGGTTTCCTTTTGCCCGATTAACTTTACAACGATTAGATGGGCATTCAAAGAGGGGCATGAAAACTCGAGCAGTTACCTCCTGTTTCAAAGAAGCAACAATTGATATGGGCAAGAATGTCCAATGCTAAAAAATTGAAATTATAAAATTTACTGTTTTAATGTGTGATAATCATATAGCTTACATAAGCACAACTCAGTGTTTGAGATCTTACAAAATGATACTTGAACCTAAAAGGCTAATTAAATCCATATCTTATTCAATATCTAGTACATCAACTTTTGATGTGAGAATAAAGTAAACACAACTGCAAACCTGATATATCTCGAAACCACACTCCTCACATGTGTAAACAGCAACCTTCATCAACGGTTTTACATCCGAACAACGAGTGACAATGCCAGATATCTTGACAAGCTGGCCAATATTTGACGCCCTGACTTCCCTTATAGTAAAAGGCTGACCCTTTGAAGAAGCTCTTATGTAAACTTCACTGATTTACCAGAAAATTGAGCATTAGAAACTTAAACAAAAAAAGTGTCTTTATGCATACTTATTTTCATATGCATTCAGTGATACGTGCATAAAGTTTCTGACTGAATAAATGTTGTCTACAGATTAAGCAATATCATTGTTTGTTTAGCATGCTGAATGAAAAGTCTGTAAAGGGAAATATTGAAAAGTCTTTCTTGTGTCAAGTAATTCTATGTGAATTAAGTAAAAAACAAACACATTCTTGAGTCAAGTAATTCTATATGAATTAACTCAAAAACAAACACTAAGTCAAACATCACTGAAATACTTAAACATGGATCCATTTCATCTTAGACTCTGTCTAATAGCAAAAGTTGAGCAATATAATGTCAAACATCAAAATAATGTAACAACTCCAATGAAGGCCCTCATTTCATGAAAAAAAAAATCCAATAAAGGCACAAGATTTACACTAACTACTTACTAAAAATGTTTGATTTCGGGGGGCATTTTGTAACATCCCGAACTTTTCGTGTTTGACTATTTGACTTTCCATTAATTAACGTTAGATTCGTTAAATTATGTGTCTTATATGTGATTATATGATTTAATGCTTAGATGCTTAATGTGAAATGATTAATGTGATGTTAATGAAAGTAATTAAAGTAGAGTGATGTAATTAAGTGCTTGTTAGTGCGTCAAGTCCCCCGGTAAGTGAATTTAAGCTAGGAAAGCTAAGTTTAGAAGTTAAGGGGTCCTAAGTGTAATGTATAGGGCTGATGGCCAGGGGTTAAGGAGCAATTAGGCAGCCCTAATTGTCACATAACTTCTGTGTCGTGTGTGTGAAGAGCCCCCCCCCCCCCCCCCCCCGACGTTCTCCCTCCCTCTCCAACCAAGTTCCCTCCAAGATTTCATTGTTCCGTGCCGTATTGATCAAGTTTTGTTAAGATCTTGAATCCCCTAAGTCATCTACAGGTAATATAGGTAATATTCTCTTCGAAATCTGAACTTATGAGTCATAGATGAGTATTCAATCCAGGCCATGGGGTTTGGGTTGGGTTAATTGATTAAACGATTACCGATTTCATGTTATTCGGGTGATTCAATGATTAATTTATGTTGTAAAGGATTAAAGGATTGATTGATGGATTAAATTCATCAAAAGTGTTGTCAAAGAGGTCAATTTTATGTCTCCAGGTTGGACTAAGGGTTTGAGATTGAATGGGAATCGTTTAGAGCAAGTTTGAAATTAAGTTTGTTGGTCGGCACCCCAGGTGCGACGCACCAAGTGGGAGGTGCGGCACACCACTGCCCAGATTGGGAATTTTGATTTTCGAAGGGAGCCCGATATGTGACGCACCAAAGGCATGTGCGGCGCACCTATACCTGATTATACCTGATCTGAGTTTTCTGTATGATTGGTGCGACACACCACTTGATAGGTGCGAGACACACCACTTGATAGGTGCGATGCACCTGATGCCCAGGTTGCACAAAATACTTCATTTAGCTTATATTTCAATCTTATACTCATTCTAGGTTGTCGGGAGCACTTAGCAAGCACATTAAGATACCCTTAATCTGTTGGTAAGTTGTATCAAGGTAAGATACACTATTTTGACACGCTGAGGGTTCAACAAAAGCATGGTTTTTATAATTAAACTTCCCTAACGATGTCTTGTTGCTTATGGGTATTCGGGATTACACGGGAGGTTATATGGGCTATGTAATTAACCATTAAGACCTGAAATGCAGTCCCAATGATATGTGATGTGATGTTATGAAATGATATGCAATGTCTTGTGATGTATTGAAATATGACATGTGTTGATGACTATTCAAATGTGCATGATTGTATGGCTTGTTCATCTAGTTCACTAGACTCATTAAGATGCCATGTCACGTGCACGTTTAAGGGCCTAAACGTAAAAGATGAATATGTGTTATGTTTAGGTAATGTGGACACCTAAACTATATGTAATGTAAATCGAGCTCGTATATGATATGAAAGTGTTAAGCTTAACCCGTACTTGCCCTTGCCCGGTGAGTGCATATATGGTTGCTTGGGTGGCTCCTTGCAACATAATTACGTGGTTTGAGTACCTCCGGGTGGAGTGATTACCCACCAATGTCTTCGAACATACGGACTACTCCTGGATTGGCTTGCCATTCCTTAACGACACTGATGGACCGCTGAAAGGCTTATCCATCCAATCAGGTGTGAGGTTCCCGTTAGGTCTTATGACCGCCTACACACAAACTTACACCTTATATGATATGGTGACTTATGTCACACCTGAAATGATGTTATATGTGATGATGAAAAGATGATTAGGCACAACTAAAACGAACGATCCTATATAAATGATGCTTATGGCTATATGAGATGCTTTCTGATGATGAGTGCCTTAATGATGAAATACAACTTTTATTAAGTTTTAATTGGACAAATGTTTTTATAATCTTGTGTTATCTTACTTAGCTAATTCGTTAGCTAACACTTGTTTCTTGAAATGTTTTATCCCCTCAGGTTTAGCAAGCTTGTTTGAATGTTGATGAATAAAGAGCAAGGCATGGGTAGATAGCTTGAAGATGATCATAGTTTACCCATAGTGGCTGCTATTTTAGACCTCTGATTTATGTTAAGATGTTCTATGAATTGTTAAGACTTGTGATCGGTTTTTTTATGTTGGGCAACCGATGGATTTCCATTTAGACTTGTTTCAATGATAAGATAAATAACACCATTTTGATGAATAAACCAAACTGAAATTACTGGTTTGGACTTTTAAATGTTTGTTCCGCTTTCTTTGACACCATTAGATGAAACTTTTTGGAAATCCATGTTTTTAAATGATGGGTGCTACACATTTGCTGTCTAGGATCAGTACCATCAGCATTCTCATTACCAAAAAAGTGAACATTAGAAACTTAAACAAAAAAGTGTCTTTATGCAGACTTGTTTCATATAAATTCAGTGATACGTGCATAAAGTTTCTGACTGAATAAATGTTGTCTACAGATTAAGCAATATCATTGTTTGTTTTACATGCTGTATAAAAAAGTCTGTAAAGGGAAATATTGAAAAGTCTTCTTGAGTCAAGTAATTCTATATGGATTAAGTCAAAAACAACCACCACCGTATTACTTATGACTTATCTCAAGCAATTAGCATAATAATCTTGTAAATACTTAACATGAAACAATTTCATCTTAGACTCTGTGTAGTATCAGAAGTTGAGAAATATAATGTCAAAGATCAAATTTATGTAATAATTCCAATAAAGGCCCTCATTTCATGAAACAAATAAAGGCACAAGATTTACACTAATTAGTTAGGGAAACTTACTAAAAA